>NC_081415.1:731197531-731546631 GCF_030272615.1 Cryptomeria japonica | reverse complement strand
TTCGCTATCTACCACATTAATTGCATGCCGGTTAAGTATTCACTTAACATTATTTGCCGGTAATAAGTGATTTTCAACTTCTTATCTCTAACCAAGGGAATAATAGCACATGTGTCATTAGATTGCCAAACCCTCAAGAAATTTTTCTTCAATTAGCTGAAGAACTTCCTACCGGTGGAGCATTGCTTTGTCTTGTCGGTGAAGCATCACTCTGTCCTGTCAGTGGAGCATTTGTTGGTTCTACCAGTGGAGGAGTATTCCCAATATTTAGATCAACTTTTCTAATCCATTGCTTTGAGAATTCTTGCTTAACCTCTTCAACTTTTTCTTTACCTTTCAAGCTAGCACTTTTGTTGTCTACCTGTGTACCTTTACTTCTACAAAATTTAGCAATATGCCTAATCTTGTTACATGCATAACAAGTTACATTATTTTTCTGAATAGCTTTCCCATAACCTATGTCGATTTGTGTTCTGCATTGATTAGATAGATGTCCAAATCTTCCACAAACATAACATCTCACATTCATTCTGCAGTTTTTAGAGTTATGACCAACTTTGTTGCATTTGGAACATTGATCGGTGGATGGATTGATATTCTGATAATTCCTAGATCTACATTCATTTTCCCTATGACCATATTTATTACAGTTAAAGCATTTTCCATTGAATTTATAAGCATTAGGTGGTCTTACCGGTTTGCTATGATCTTGAGTATTTGCAGTACTGGAGCTTTCTCCAACTTCAAAGCCAATTCCAGAAGTGTCACCTGTGGGTTTTTTATTCTTCAATAAGGTACCAAGTTCTTCTAAGCTTTTCTTGAATTTTTCTTTATGTTGATTTGCAGTTTCCAATTCTCTTTCCAAGATTTCTTTTTGTCTCATTAGTTCATTTGAGTCATTCTGAGTATGCATCAGATCTGTCTTCAACATGTCATTTTCATAGCTAAGTCTTGTGTTCTCATTTGCTGCATCACTTAGTCTTCTGGTCAATTCTTCTTCATTCTTCTTTTTGTCCTCAGGCTCTTTGCAAAATCTCATAGTCATATCCTACATTTCATTTTTTGTTGTCATGATCTCTTGTTTCAAATTGCTTATCATATCACTAAGTGATTCCTTTTCATCATTCTCATTTTGCAATTTTTCACAAAGTTCTCTTTTCTTGTTTCTTGTAACAGTAAGATTTTCTTGAAGTGCTTGAATGATATCCTAAGCTTCTCTTAAGTCATCTTCTAATTTGATATTTTTCAACTTCTCTGCATCATAGTCAATAAGAGCTCCTTCAAGTTGCTTCATCAGATTTTCCATCTTTACCGATGTCAAGATCTTCCTCAAATTGTTAGGCTTCTGAAAATAGAGGACCAAGCTCTGATACCAATTGTTAGGATTCCCACAGATACTGAGAGGGGGAGGTGAATTAGTATCTGACCGGTGAGTAGTATTTCTTAAGTTAAAAGATGCAGAACATAAAATAGCAGTATACCGGTATGCAAGAATTAATGCAATAAATAGAATTAGAAACATCCACATGAAAAAAACACCATAACACAAGATGTTTAACGAGGAAACCTGGTGTGGGAAAAACATCAGTGGGATTTGTGACCCACAATATTCACTTACTGGCCAATAAGAGAATATTACTTACAATAAGGGCCTGCACATGCAGGAAGGCCAACTGCTTAGAGCTCACTGCTCAATGAGAAGTCACACTGACTTACAATGAGGATTATACTAATCCAATGATCTGTACTGCTTTACAATAGCATATCCAATGCCAGATTCAGTACCAGTTCTAACTCTATTCTTTACATATACCCTTGACCTATAATTCACACATTAGGTTTGCCTAATAATATTCTTTATGCTCGCTTCCTATATTTTTAAATGTCTATAATGATCTCTTTTATATACAAGAGTCATTTTACAATTTGCCAAGTCGGCTTACAATAATAATCAAAATATTACATATCAAAAATCCTATCGGCCTCTATGCCAATATGCATCTTTTCTTCTGTGTCAGTGCCAGTGTCGGTGTAGAGTGATCTTGTTGATGCCAGTGCACTGTCTTGCTTGTGTAATGCTTTGCCGGTATGATGTCTTGTTGGTGCCATAGGATTGCAAGGTTGCCATCAATGACAAAACCTTCAATCAAACACAATGTCTCATTGGAGTGTTCATATGCCAACATAAATGATGAAGGAAATTACAAAGAACCAGAAGACTATGATGGATTTGTCTATGTGCAACTGAGAAGTCCTACCGAGAAAACTGTTGAAGAAAATGAAGAAAATATCCAGTTACCGAGTGATGAAGAAGATCATACAGAGCCTACCAAGCCTGTATTAGCCAAGTATGTCAGAAGACATCATGCACCAAGTTAGATTATAGGAGATAAGGATGATCTAGTGATGACAAGGAACAAACTAAGACAGAACACATGTTTGATATCTGAATTTGAACCGAGAAAAGTGAAAGAGGCATTTAACAGTGAAGATTGGATAAATGCTATGATAGAAGAGATTGATCAAATCAAGAAGAATGACACATGCACATTGGTCCCAAGACCGAAGGAAAAAAATATAATCAGTACAAAGTGGCTCTTTAGAAACAAGCTAAATGAAAAAGGGGAGGTCATTCGAAATAAAGCAAGATTAGTTTGCAAAGGTTATGCCCAAGAAGAAGGAATTGATCATGGTGAGACTTTTGCACCTGTTGCTAGACTTGAAGGAGTAAGAACATTGTTGGCATATGTTGCTTTCAAGAACTTCAAGGTATATCAAATGGATGTCAAATCTGCATTTCTGAATGGAATATTAGAAGAAGAAGTTTTCATTGAACAACCTAAAGGATTTGTTGAAGACAATAATAAAGATCAGGTATGTAAATTGAACAAAGCTTTATATGATCTGAAACAAGCATCTAGAGCATGGTATGAGAGATTGCACTCTTATTTGATTAAGATTGGTTTTATAAGGACAAGTGAGAGCAGCAACATGTACATGAAGAATGATGAAAATGGAATACTAATCTCAACCATATTTGTTGATGATATTATATTTTGTGGAAATGACTCTTTATGCAAGAATTTTGGAAATAAAATGAGCAAAGAATTTGAGATGTCATTAATTGGTGAGATAAAGTATTTTATAGGTTTACAGATACTGCAAATGAAAAATGAGATTACTCAATCCAAGTGCATAAAGGAAATCTTGAAGAAATTTGGAATGGAGGATTCAAAACCAGTAAGTACTCCTATGACTACCAACTGTAAACTATCAAAGAATGATGAATCTGCATCTGTTGATGAGATACTTTACCGATCTATGATTGGAAAGTTACAATATGTTGTTCACAATAGGCCAGATATAGCAAATGTAGTAGGTATTGTTGCAAGATTTTCTACAGATCCTAAGGAAACACACATGACGGCAATCAAAAGAATTTTCAGATACTTAAAAGGCACTGAAGATTATGGCTTAGTATATCAAAAAGGAAATGATTTTGATTTAAAAGTTTATACTGATGCTAATTGGGCAGGCAACATTGATGACAGGAAAAGCACAAGTGGAGGAGCTTTCTTTTTAGTTGAAAGACTAGTGAGTTGGCTTAGCAAGAAACAAGGATGTGTTTCACAATCAACAACAGAAGCTGAATACATTGTTGCAGCACTGAATTGTACCAACATTGCATGGATCAAACAACTGCTGGAAGGTATAAATGAGAAAGTTACCGAGCTAGTAACTATTTTCTATGACAATACTAGTGCCATTAATATTTCAAAGAATCCTGTTATGCACTCTAAGACAAAGCACATATCTATCAAATATCATTATCTTAGAGAAGAAGCTCAAGAGAAGAAAGTAGTGTTGGAATATGTTAGCACAAAGGAGAAAATAGCAGATATCTTCACCAAGCCACTACCAAAGGACACTTTTGAATATCTCAGAAGTAAGTTAGGGGTCCTACCCCTATCTTCTACTCATTGACCGAGTTCGGTGAAAGCATCAATCTGATGACTCTATTGAAAATCTGTTGGGAGGAAATGCTGGAGTTATACACTTTAGAATGTTTTCTAAAAGTGTACTAGAAATAATACTGGAATAATACAGAGAACTATACAGGGAACAAGAATTGAAGATAAATGCTCTGACCGAGACTCAGTTGATACACAATAGCGGGAAATAACTTCTTACAGAAAGAAATTATGTTTTCATTCTTTTCTTTTTGGCATTGTTGTCAAAGGGGGAGAAGACCTACCAAGGGGGAGAAGACCTACCGAAGGGGGAGAAGACTAATATATGAGAGAAGACTGAGAGAAGACTACAGATTGAAATAAAGACTGAAAACAGAAGAGAAGTCTAATGTATGGGGGAGAGCATTTCAAGCATTTCAGAATCACAGCAATCTGAATCTTTTAAAGGTCAAATCAATTGGTTTTGCCATCAATGCCAAAGGGGGAGATTGTTGGCAATATTACATTATAACAGACAATGAAAGATTGTTGACATTTCAATAAGAATATTGAGAAGGTTGTTGATGATTATGGACATAACTGATTAAAGATGTTTTACTATCTTGATATTATTATTTTGTCATTGATATCAAGAAATTGATTTTCTAATTCAGTATGATATGAAGATTATAAAGAAGTTGGTAAAAGACATAGGAAAGAATATGATGAATAAGGGGATAAGTTATTCAATGGGCAACTACTACCGAGTCAGACAATGATGAGATCCTAACGTTTTAGATTGTTTTAACATCATACATATGTTGTAAAATGTAAAGGTTAATACTATACTATGTTACCAGGCAAAGAACCTAGTCGGTAAACCCTAAGGAACCTAGTCGGTAAACCCTAAGGTTATCGCTATCGGTTAATGAAGGTAGAATGTCTACCGAGTGAAGTTTAGTATTCATTGAGTTACAACCGAGCTATAACAGAATGCATTAAATGTTTACATGTGATATTTAATGAAGGAAATTGATGAGCTGGAGTGAATTAAATGATTGGTAAGCCATGTATGAAGATTGTTAAAGAATCTATGGTAAAGAAAGATCGGCAGGAAGATCTACGACTCAGATTGAACTGCATTACCCTAACACAAGTTCCAAGGTGAAAATGCAAGTTCCAAGGTGGGGTAAAATATTTTCAGATCGAAGAATACATTGAACCTAGACAAGATTGAAGATCTGATGGCTATGTGATCATGGGAAATGTGATCAATGAGATTAAGCAGTTAGAAGATTGTTTATAAATAGGAAACTATTGATAAACAATGTATGCGGGCAAGTGTATGCATAGGGATGCTACATAGTGATTACCGAGCACAGAAGCTTGAAGACCTGTTAGAATAACAGAGTATAGATGCCCAGTAGAGGGACAAGATAAGTTCTATGTCTAGATTGTATTGAACAAATAGGAATCTACTTTAGCATTTTAGATGTGAAGTTGCAGATAGATTTTTATTACTATTATTTTGTGAAAGTGATAGAAAATCTCTTAACCGAGTGGACTTAACAGTCTTATATGTAAATCCTCTAGCAAGGTGACATCCTTATTGAATGTTTGAAATCCTTTAACAAAGTCACTTCTAGCAAAGTGAAGATCCTAACAGATCTGAGGGAAATCCCTTAACCGGGTCACATCTAGCAATGTGTTTGTAATCTTTAACAGGATTTGCTTTTAACCGAGCATACTCTAGAAGAGTATATTTCTTAGTGGGTCCGAAATCCCATAGTGGTTTTTCCCTATTTGGGTTTCCACGTTAAATCTGGTGTTATGAGGTTTATATTGTTCATATGCTTTTGAGTTTGCATGTTTGATAGTTTTTGGTTATATGACTGATATATATGTTACCGAGGTTGAATCTGATGTTTTTATGGATGATTAAGTTTGTATGATTCACCCCCCCCCCCCCTCTCATCTTGTTGGCTATTGGATCTGTACTTATATTAAGTATCAGAACTATCAAGGTGATATTGGTAAGACTCCTTATGATCTATGTTTTGGTCATGTTCCTACTATGAGATATTTCAGAGTATTTGGTAGCAAGTGTTATATCAAGAAAGATGAGGACATAGGAAAGTTTGATGCAAGAAGTGATGAAGAAATTTTCTTAGGATATTCAACAAAGAGAAAAGCCTACCGGTTATACAATAAGAGATTGAGAAAGATACTAGAAAGTACAAATGTGAAGGTGGATGAGAACCTTGGGAAAGAGATCAGAGCTTGTGGATATGATGATGGTCAACACATTGTTCTAAATCCTATTCAAACTGAATAATCAAAGTAGAATGATCTGGTAGAAATTATTAATCCAGATGTTGCTACTGCCAGTGGAGAGGTGCAGGAACCTGAAAATCAGAACAATCGGAAGACTCTGAGGTATGCAAGACTAAATCATTCAGAAAATCATATTATTGGAGATAAAAAATAAAGGTGTGATGACTAGAAGAAGTCTAGTTGCTGAAGAGGTATGTTTGATTTCTAAAATTGAACCTAAAGATGTTGAAGCTTGTAAAGATGAAAATTGGATGAGAGCTAAGGAAGAAGAATTAGATCAAATTGAGAAGAATAACATATGGGAGCTTGTGCCTAGACCTAAAGATAAGAATGTGATTGGTACTAAATGGGTATTCAAGAATAAATTGAATGAAGCCGATGAAGTTGTCAGAAATAAAGAAAGACTAGTATGCAAAGGATATTCACAAAGAGAAGGAATTTATTATGAGGAGACTTTTGCTCTGGTAGTCAGACTTGAAGCTGTTAGATTCTTGCTTGCATATGCTTCTTATAAATATTTCAAGGTATAACAGATGGATGTCAAATCTGCCTTTTTGAAAGGTGATCTTGAGGAAGAAGTCTACATTGAGCAACCTGGTGGATTTTCATTATCAAATGATGGTGTCATGAAAGAATTTGAGATGTCTATGATAGGAGAGATGGTTTTTTTCTTAGGCTTGTAGATTTCACAAATTGGAAAAGGTATGTTTATATCTCAAACAAAATATGTGAAGGGACTGATGAAGAAATTTGGATTAGATGACTCCAAACCAGTTGGAACTCCTATGGTGGTTGGCTACAAATTATCTAAGAATGATGATTCTTTGAAAGCTAATAAGAGTTTGTAGAGGTCTATGGCTGGTGGACTAATATATATTACTTAGACTAGGTCGAACATTATGCATGTTGTGTGCATGGCTGCTAGATATCAAGCTGATCCGAAAGAGAGTCATGTCATTGTTGTAAAGAGATTATTCAGATACTTGAAGGGAACTGTGGATTATGGTTTGTGGTATCTGAGGAATGATGATTTCATGTTATGTGCTTACATTGATGTTAATTGGGCTAATGATGTTGATGACTAGAAGAGTACATCCAGTGGTACTTTCTTTTTGGGTTAGTAATTGGTTTCATGGGATAGTAAGAAACATGATTCAGTATCCTAATCTACTACTGAAGCTAAGTGTAGAACACAAGATGCCACTGAGAGGTGGGGTGAATTAGTGGTTTCCAAACTTAACCCTTTTTAATCCTAAATGTGTGCACTGGTTAGTAGTTCAAACATAAAATAAATATATTAGTGAGATAGGGGAAGACATCAAGATGCAAGCACACATAAATAAACATCACATAACACCAGATGTATGAGGAAAAACCAATGTGGGAAAAACCTCGGTGAGAAATGCTACTGGAGTCTATTTCTCCAATCCAGCCTCACAATAAACATTGAATACAAAGTTTAGGGAACCAACCCAAGGAGAACCAACCCCTACACTGAGCTCCAACTCAGTGATTACAATGTCTCTAAACAATACAAAATTAATACCCTGGTTACAAATGAATTATGTAACTTCTCACAATCAAATCACTCTACTGGTTCAACTCTTCTTAACCAATCTTCCTCCACTCTATTCTCTGCCAATTCTCTTCTCACACTGATCCTTCTCTACTTCACTCTCTATTGCAACCTTACCGATTGTGTCCTCTTTTTGTTGCTCTACCTCTTCTCTGTCGGTTCACCTTTCTCTATTCTCTACCAGTTCTCTACTCACACGAACCCACTGCAACTTGTCATTACTAGTTACTCTGCTTACCAATCAAGCCCTACTCTATTTCTCCCTTGCCAAATCTTCACTGACACTCCCACTACACTGCAACAACCTCTATTGATTTCCTGTCGGTTCTAGTACTACTAGTTCACTTGACTATTGCACTCTTTGTAGCTTACTGATTACTCTAACCTTACTGGTTAAACCCTCTTACCAGTTCTACTTATCTTCCTCAATATTCTGCAATAGAATTTGACTGAATGAATCTCTGCTTGCACTCACTTCACTGGTGTCACTCTTTCATCCAGAAGCAAACCAAGTAGGTCTTCTATCTGCATATTTATATTCAAGAATTCCTGCCAAAACGTAACTTCAAACTTTGGTGCACTAGGGTTTCTTCTATGATCATGAGGTGTATCAGATCAGATTGAATCTCTTCTATGAGATTGTAAACCTGCAACATGTCACCCATCACTGCCAATCTCGCTACTTCCAATACATGTTTTCTATATTAAGCAAACACGACAAAATTGATCATCAACTTGCTTCTATCAATCACATTAAATTATCTCTCAGTTTTCTTCCCCAAATCCAATCTGTACTTAGACACTCTACATCAATCAAGATGCTAATGAATCAGATCTTTATCCTCTAATCTATCTTGAGTTGCAAACTTCTACTCTCCACCCATGATTTATGCAATCAACATTAATGTCAACCAATCACCAACTACCTCACCAATAATGCATGGTCCATTTATAATTCACCTTTGACACCTGGAGTCCATTTGTCATCATCATTGGCATCCAGCTTTGTTCAGGCCAGTGTGTCGATTTAGGCTCAAACACCGACTAACCACACAACCGGTATCCATCTTATGGTTCAACCTCCCTACCGGTTATACATTAACCGGTCAACCTTCATACCATTCAGTCTCTCGTTCTACCGATGGGATCACATATGCCTAGTCACCAAACATACCAATCCATCGCATGTATCTAGAGTGGGTCTCCATGCATATCTTCATCAGGTGAGAGCCTTTCACCTTTGCCTCTTTGATCACTTACCGGTTGACACATCACATCAACAATCTCCAATGCAAATCTTATAGCGTACTGATATATGTGTTTACTAGTTGACATTACTCCTGAATACACATCGATGACACCCATAGAATCACCATGTCAACAAACTATGGAAACATCAATCTCCATCTACATCCCAATGGCACATTCTTGCCTTTCGGTGTAACTTCACGTTTGCAGATGCAAGACCTTTCTGTCTCCTTCATTGGTCATACCTCATCTCAACCAATTTGCCAAAGTGGAAAACTCACCACAACTAATTCTTCCTCTTCTATCCCAGTAGTTCATCATACTTTCCCTTGCTCAACCAGTGCATACCTCTGATTTCATGCACCTAAGGCATCCTCATGTTTAACTATGGTCATCCGATATAAGCCTTCAGTCACCTGACTTCAACTTCTCTGATTGTCTTATCTCAGTGGGTTATGATGCATTCCATGCATGTTGAGAGATAAGCTCAGTATGACCACTTATCGGTGGGATTAGATGGACCAATGCACTAAACCTAACTTTACCAATATTGAGTAGACATATCTTCAATTAGGTACATAACCTAGTAGATATCCTCTTTGTCTACCTTACTAACTTGCAGTAGCTCAAGCTTTGTCGATCATATCATCTTCATCCGGTGGAAGTCTTGTTGTATGACATCCAACTGCATATCGGTTGCCTGCACTCTCGATTAGCTCATCTTTGCTTGCTTACTAGTCACCTGCTTGTCATTTGGCAACCATACACTGCCAACATTTCACTCACCAATTGGCATTGCCATATTGGCAACCATCTCCAATGCCTATTCATCAGTCAACATCCCAACTTATGTATCCAACACTAACTTGTGTACCGGTGACTCCAATGATCACAATTTCGGTTGACATCCTTTTCTTACCAATGGCAAGCTATATTGGTACCCTTCTATACCGGTTGACATCAATGACAACATAATACCAACAATATCCCCCTTTGGCATTGATTCAACACATGTAGTATCCAATATACTACAATATTTATCTCCCCCTTTGACAACAATGGCAAAGGATACTGGCATAACTTTCTACAGGTTGCTTCTCCCCCTCTGATATGCAGAAGGTTATTCTGACACCAACTGTTGATGCTAACATGGATACCGATTTGATATCACTTGCATATTTCTTCGATGCCAAATTTATGTTCTCCCCCTATGCAAGTAACTCACCCTATTTGGCCAGCATATGGTTCAAAAATCAAGGGATGTAAAGTTGTGAACTCCCCCTGAACCATTGATCTCAAGTCTTCTTTGCCTATCAGCTTCTAAACCGAGACTCCAAATTGTACCTTCTACTCCAAAATGCACCTTGTACTGGTCGAGTTGAGTATACATGATCTACTGATGATCTTCCAGCTCCATGATATCCATCACAACTTATGATATGATCTTATATGACCACAATGCCAAATCATATCAACATCATGTCAACTACCAAACCGGTTGGCCCATAATGATGCAAGAACATGAGATCAACTACCGGACCAATACATTGTCACTCAAGAATTCTCTAATATTACCTAAGACATAATGTCCTCATTCCAAGCCACAAGAGTCACCGCACAAATCATAATCTGCAATTCCAATTAATATCCATACCGATAGCATATTATACTTATCGGTTTACTATACCATACCAACATCTCCAGTGGGAGCAACTTCTTCTAACCTCTATCTTCTTGAGTCAAGTGCCTCTAATCCCAAATTGCAGTTTGAGCCATCCACTAACACATGTGACAGTAATCCATCTCTCATATGTAAATGTGTAGCCAAGGCACTAACTACACACATTGCCATCCCATCTTTTCCCTTATACCAGTAGAAAATTGTCCTTCCATTGGTCTTTTTCAAATTTTGGGGATGAATGATGTGAATAATATGTAGCTCCCCCTAAAGTCTTGCATCTCCTTTAAGCCTTAGGAGATATTTCTTGTGCATTGAATGCACAATGCCTGTTCATGGTTATCTCCTCTTTCATCTTCCTCCATACCTGCTTGACTTCTTTCCTTTTTCTCATTTACAATCTTTGGAGCAGTTTTCACCTTCTTTTTCTCATTTGTCCTTTCTCTACAAACATTTTTGTAGTAGCATACTATGTTCAAGCCAAGCAACTATCTTGAGGACCTTCTATCATACCGGTTTTCCCCTCTTCTTCTGATCATGCTATTGTAGCCAGCTACCAGTTTCAATAGATCTCTTGATCTTGCTGCAACATTTCTCCATTTGTTCCATGTAGGTCTTTGATGCTCATATATTCTAAACCTAATTCCATTTTGAGAAAAACTATCACACCGATTGCCATGTGACAAAAATTTCTTCTTCCCGCATTCATGACTTCTATGGCCAAATGCATTACATCTTTGGGAGACTACATTGTTATTCCTAAGAAAAACATTTTATATATTCCTAAACCTAATTATGCATTCATCTACTCTATAGCCATAATCCTTGCATGAAAAACAACAACCAAAGAAGGAGGGCTTACAATTTATAAATTTATTTTTCCAAGCATGAGGTGATCTTACTGGCTTGGTTTCTCCATTTTTACTTCTCCAAGGATTGTTCTTGGGAACAACAACATCTCTTTGTCTTCCACCGACTGAATGTCTTCTAGGCTGTCTTCTTATGTTCCCATTTCTGATGAAGCTTTCTTCTCTTAGATTTCCTTTCCCTTTAGGATTAGCATTATTCCTTCTTGCAATAGCACCAGTCTTCATCCTCATGTCTTCACCTGTTGTAGTTAGGTATATCTTCCTTCTTGGAGCATTTCTAACAGTGAAGGTCTGTCTTTTGTCATTTTCACCTGAGGAGACAAATTGTATGTTGTTATTGGAGACCTCCTTTCTTGTGGAGCACTCGCCGGTATCAAATCCTAATCCTCTGGTGTCCTTGGAGTATTTTTGTTTGTTCAACATTTTTTCAAAGGCTTTAGTGTTGCCATCATACCAAATCCTCACATTGAGCTCATCCTGGCACTTCTCAATGTCTTTCCTAAGATTCTCCATTTCACCTTCTAGCTTCTTAAATTCTTTATCCTTGGCCTCTAGCTCTGATTTTGTTTCTTCATTGATCTTCTTGGAATCTTCTAGTTGAGTTTTCAACTCTGAGATGCATTCCTCAGATTATTTGACATTTGTTCAACCCATCTTGCTTCCCTGTAGCAGCATTCTTATACATTTTGTATTCTTTTCTCACTCTACTCAGTTCACCAGGTGCACTCATTAGTTCTCCTTCAAGATCTACCTCAACTTTAGCTTCACTTTCATCTTCTTCATCACTCCCAAACATATCTTTCTAGTTAGATTGATCTGCATGATCACTTTCTGATGTGTGCCTCTCACTTTGTATCTCTTAGGCCATGAAGAGACGGGTTTCCTCTTCATCATTACTGCAGTAGCTAACTAATCTAGATCCATCATCTGTATGTTCATGTGTCACATTTCTCCTCTTGTTCTCACAAACTGATTTTGTAGTGGTAGGCTTATTTCCATAGATATTCTTCAGTCTATTCAATAAACTCTTTGCCAATTTACATCTGTCCACCTGTGAGGAAACATCATCGAAAATACCACTGAGTATATCTTTCATGGCTTCAATATTGTACATGGATCTTCTTTTAGCTTCAAGACCGGTGGGAGGACTAGCAGGACTAAAATAGCCATTTAGAACCAACATCCAAACATCATACCCTAAAGAGGATAGGTATTCTTCCATCCTACAACTCCAAATGGAAAATTTTGACCCATTAAACATCGGAGTAGGGACTGACTCAAAAATGACCATTGTGTTCTCAAAACCAGAATCTACCCAAGCTAGATAAAGCTTGTCTAACCGGGAACCTAGGCTCTGATACCAATTGTAGAACACAAGATGCCACTGAGAGGGTGGGTGAATCAGTGGTTTCTAAACTTAACCCTTTTTAATCCTAAATGTGTGTATCGGTTAGCAGTTCAAACATAAAGTTAATATACCAGTGAGATAGGCGAAGACATCAAGATGCAAGCACACACAAATAAACATCACATAACACCGGATGTATGAGGAAAACTGATGCATAATTGGTAGAGGTATGGTGGTATAAGAAAATTCCCAAATAGGTATAGATGACTTTGTAAGATATAAGGGAAATACAAGGTAGGAAATGATAGATCCCCTTAAGCCTACAAAGACCCCAAATGGTTCAAATGGGCCAATTATGAAACAAGACCTTCCCAAATGAAAACGATGGTTTAGAAGGTGTACTTAGGTCTATTATGAAAGGTTCAAACTATTTTTGGCCTTCTGTACAATACCCAAATTCTCAAACCCCAATTTCCTCCTACTAGCCCTAGAGGCCCTATTAGCCCTATAGCGAGAGAAATTTAATGATAACTCTAAAAAATTCCAAGACACTAGACAAATAAAATGGATTTTCGGATATCCTTTTGGCTTTTCTATATCATACTTAGAGAATTTAGCAAGTTGTTTTGGAAAGTATCTGCTATTTTTAGACTGTCCTTCATTTTCAAGCAACTAGAATGGTGGATTAACAAAGAAACTACAATAAATATTACTTTTGGGTACTTATAACCTTAAAAACGTCTTAGGACATGATAAATGATGAAGGAATCCATAATCAATTTCAGTTTGTGAGTCCTCTAACCCTAAAAGCCTTAAAACCTAGGGTTTCTCCAATCTCCCATGTCCACTCCCTCCTAGATAAAATTGGTTATTTATTAACCTTTATATAGGTGTATTACCAATTTCCAAATCATAAAAAATACCCCTCATGTAGGTATATCTCTCCAACCTTCACCCTATCGGGCCTCTTCACTAGGCTTCTCAATCCTTCAAATGGTGATCACTTGCTCTAAACCTCTCAATTGCACATTTTAGTTGTTAGAATGTATTATACATGTTATAAAATAATAATCCCATGGGAAATAGGGTTCAAAATTCATGGAATGACCCCATGATTGAATTTTGTCAAAGCTACCAAAGGAAAATACTCAAAAAGTTATGACAGTCAGCCCTATAATAGAATTTCAGAATGAATAATGAACTCAAATCATCCATAGAGGTGTGGAATGTTGATAAAAGTGCTTTAAAATGTTAGGGCATGAACAAATTTAAGGTAAACCTTCACAAAGAATAGAAAATCTTTGAAATTACTCCAAAATTCTGAATTTTCATTGAGTTTCTATAGCAGTCTGTACTCCTTGGCATTTAATCTGCCTTACAAAGCATGTCTATGGATTTAAATAGCCTCTCCAAGTTTTTTCAACCACCATATGGTTGGTTACGAATTTTAATTAACACTAAAACAATTAAAACTTGCTTTTCCCTCCTAATTCTTCCTAACCGTTGAAATTTGAAAATTTGAAATTTACATCTTTTGCAAATGCTTGACAACTTTTTGAATAAAACCTACAATTATTGGATTTTCATCCTTATTGGGATATTTGATGAATCTAAACCCTCCTAAATCCATTTTTGGGTGTTTTGACCCAATATCCAACATTTGACAACATTTGACAACTTTCAGGACAATTTGACAACTTTTTTGCATTTGTTTAGTTTCAAAAGCCATTATTGGCTTTAGGATCTCATAATTGATTTTATTGAATTTGTTTGATGTTGGACACTCCTCCTTGGTCTCAAAGGTCTTCAAATTTTAATTTGTTTCCCTTGGTGCACCTACACCAAAAACCCAATGTGGGAAAAAACTCAGTGAGAAATGTTGTTGGAGTCTATTGCTCCAATCCAACCTTACAATAAACACTAAATACAAAGTTTAGGGCACCAAACCAAGGAGAACCAACACCTTATTTTAGGGCACCAACCCAAGGAGAACCAACTCTTGATTTAGGGCACCAATCCAAGAAGCATCAACCCCTGCATTGAGCTCCAACTTAGTGATTACACTGTCTGACAATAATACAAAAGTAATACCCTGGTTACAAATGAATTATGTAACCTCTCACAATCAAATCACTCTATCGGTTCAACATTTCTCAACTTCTCTTCCTCTGCTCTATTCTCTACTAGTTCTCTACTCATACTAATCCTTCTCTACTTCACTCTCTAGCGCAACCTTACCGATTGAGTCCTCTTTCTGTTGCTCTGCCTCTTCTCCATCGGTTTACCTTTTTCTAATCTCTACTGGTTCTCTGCTCACACTAACCCACTGTGACTTGTCACTACTGATTACTCTTCTTACCGATAAAGTGCTGCTCTATTTCTGCCTTGCTTGATCTTCACTAACACTCCCACTATAGTACAACAACCTTTCCGAATTTCCTATTGGTTCTAGCACTTCTAGTTCACTTGACTATTGCACTCTTTGCAGCTTACCAGTTACTCTAACCTTACTGGTGAAACCCTCTTACCAGTTGTACTCAGCTTCCTCAATATTCTTCAATAGACTCTTTGACTAATCAACTCTCTTCTTGCACTCACTTCACTAAAATCACTCTTTCATCCAACATAAAACCAATTAGGTCTTTTGTCTGCATATTTATATCCAAGCATTTCTACCAAAATGTAACTTCAAAATTTTGTGCGCTAGGGTTCCTTCCACGATCATGAGGCATATTAGATCAGATCAGATCTCTTCTGTGAGATTGTCAAGATGCAATAGATCACCCATCATTGCTGATCTTGTTGCTTCCAATACACATTTTCTATATTTAGAAAACACGGCGAAACTGATCATCGACCTGCTTCTGTCAATCACATTAAATGATCTTTCAGTTGTCTTCACCAAATCTGATCTACACTTAGACACTCTACATCGATCATGATGCCAATGAATCAGATCTTTATCCTTTGATCTATCTTGAGCCACAAACTTCTACTCTCCACCCATGATTTATGCAATCGAAATTAATATCGACCCATCACCAACTACCTCACGGATAATGCATGGTCCATTTTTAACTTCACATTTAACACCTAGAGTCCATGTGTCATCATCTTCAGCATCCACATATGCTCAGGCAACTATGTCAGTTTAGGATCAAACACTGACAAACCACACAACTAGTATCCATCTTATGGTTCAACCTCCCTTTCAATTATAGATTAACTGGTGAACCTTCATACCATGAAGTCTCCTGTTCTGCCTGTGGGATCACATATGCACGGTCACCAAACATACAATCCATCACATGTATGCAGAATGGGTCTCCATGCATATCTTTATCAGGTGAGAGCCTTTCACCTTTGCCTCTTTGTCACTTACTAGTTGACACAACACATCAACAATCTCCAAAAACAATGATAACTTTTGATCCAAAGCACTTCAGAGCAACTTTTACAAAAATAGTGATAACTTTTGATCCAAAGCACTTCAGACCTTCAAATTATACTTGTTGGAAAGATAAAACAAATTCCTAACTTACTCTGCTACTATGAGCACCGTACCAGGCCGTACAAGTCATACAAAAGCAGAAATTCAAAGGAAAAATAGTCCATACGTGAGAAAAGCATAGGAAACCCTTGGCAAATGAATTGAATGCAAAGAAAAAGTTGATTAACCTATTATTGGAGATTATTAGAAGGTTTTCTACACCATTTTAAGTTGGTTCCAACCAACTTCCAATTCCATTTCCTTCATGGACAACTTTTGCCTAAAAATGCAAAAGTTGTCATGACCAATTTTTGACAACTTTTACCTATGAGTGCAAAAACACACTCCAAGGCTCTCAAGGCCTAAAAAATCACTCAAATGGAATCCCACAATGGATTTAAACCATTTCCAAAAATTATAGCAAGTTTCTAGACATCCACCTAGTACAAACTAAAACTTGACATTTTGACAACATTTCAGGATAATGACAATTTTGGATCTTGAGCACAACAAATGTGTGGACAACCAAACTATGTCTTCAAAAAGAGTCATAGGATTTATTCCACCTTATTACAACATAAAATAACTTGAAATCACACAAAACTCTAAAATACAAGAAAATACAACTTTGAGCTAGGTGCTCTGCACCAGTCCTGCTCCTGGAAAGAAGTCCAAAGCAAAGTGCTGGAACTATGGGAAGGTTGGTCACATTCAGAAGGATTGCAAAGTGAAGAAGAAGAAATAAAAAAGAGTTCTTCAGATTCTGGGTCCTCACAGAATGAGGATGGAGATGCCTTCTAAGCTGCTTTGGCAAGTCAGACATCTAATGATGTCTGGTTCAATCTTCATGAAGAAGATGTTTGTCATGATGCCATGTAAGACTTGGTACCATGTTTGGCAATGATGTATATTCATCATTTGATGGTGGATGATCTTCATGTGACTGAAGATGCTAACATCTTGAGGATTCATAAGTCCTTGGTAGAGATGTTGTTTATGTCATATTTTGACATGTTTTCCTTAATTAGGAAGTGTT
Organism: Cryptomeria japonica; assembly: GCF_030272615.1. Classification (NCBI taxonomy): domain Eukaryota; kingdom Viridiplantae; phylum Streptophyta; class Pinopsida; order Cupressales; family Cupressaceae; genus Cryptomeria; species Cryptomeria japonica. The sequence continues at coordinate 731,529,102 of NC_081415.1, read as the reverse complement.
ATATTATGTTTGCGTACACTCTTGAGATGCATTTAGAGTTTTGACATAATATGGTTATGTTCATACAAAGCATGTAATCTCTTTGGAAGAGATGTTTTAGATCATGTTTGTCATGTTTATATTCCTGACTCTGCAGTTGCAAGCTTAATAATGATCTAGTTTTTTTGGTTTTTGTATTTTGAGTATATTGATCATATTGTTTGATACTTAATGATAATGTGGTTATGCATTTGGAGGTTGGAATGTATTGATCAGTTACGGGTGCTCATGGATAAATGGAAACTTATATGGTGCTATCTTTCTCTTGTGGCTAGAGATGTATGTGTTGGAATGATTAATAGGTCCAACTGAGATGCATTCATCTATTATAATACAGTTGACATTTAAGAGGTGGGTGTAGAAGGGCATGATATAGGGTGTTGTGTAGACTTGCTTGCAGGTTCATTGTTTCCAGTCAGTATTGGGAAAACTCTTGGTACAAAGATTTATTCACTTCTATGTGATGTTGAAAATGGTTATTTTTAACTTTGACATTACCTATGCAGTGGGAGCTCCTTGGTGTGTATTGCATGTGAAGCTTGAGACTGTGAGTAATAGGTTGTACGTGTTAATGTTCTAAAATTCATTTTGGTATATCTTAAGGGTATGTGTAGTTGGATGTGCTAGCACTTGCTGTGGGTGCTATTCTAGCTATGTTTGTAACAAATGCTTGTACATTTGGTTAGTTTTTGGATCATGAGTTTTGTGTGCTTAGGAGACAGAGTTGTAGTTCTCTCAGTGGATAGCTTCTATGTATGTCCAGTGGCAATGGCATGGTAGAAGGTGGAAGTGTTCATGAATGAGATGAGACTGCTCTACATAGGTGCACATGTTAATTTCTTTTCTTGATGTTTTCTGATCGAGTGGTATACCAACATTATGGGCTTTAGATTCCATGGTTCTCAGTGAAATCTGTAAGTGTTCAGCATGGTAGATAGGTTCAGTATATTCTTCGGCAAGTGGGAGATTGTTGGAAATATGCCTCGAATTCTCCTGACCAATGTTCTGGTTGATCGCTGTAACTTACCCCGATGGAACATCTCGTGGGAAGGTATTGGGTTGTGGACTTTTCCTATTGGTGTAACTCTAGCCGATGAACATGTTGCAGCCAAGTATCAGGTTAGGTATACTCGATGTTATCTCCTTGTTTGGTTATCAGGAAGCAGTGTTCGGATCTGCTTTTCTGATCATTGGGTTAACATCGCCTATCGGGTTAGCCATATTGAAGTCCTGTCGATGTCTCAATGTAGCCTACTGTATGTTGTCCTGATCACCTGATGAAGTCGCCTTCACATGCTTTGTCTATCAAAGGTGCACTATTGGACTCTGGTCGATGACTCAATGAAGTCGCCTTCGATGATCGGGTTGTCATCGGCTATCGGTGGAAAAAGTTGGAAGCTACGTCGATGTCCGATGAGTTCAACTTCTTCTGACTTGGAGTACATCGCTCATCAAGGAAATAGTTCAGGGTATGTGTCGATGACCCGATGAAGCTTCTTTAGGTGATCGAGGTAAATTTGCAGTATTGTTGCCGATGGCCGATAGGGTCGATCTATCTAGAACCACTTTGATGAAGTCGTGTACTGGTTTATTGGGGATCAGGATTGTTTGTTCGTAGCTATGTCGATGGCCGATGGAACCTTCTTCCTGTAATCGGTTAACAGGTGAGAAAGTGTGGGATGATTGAACGATTGTTGGTATACCGCTATGGCGAGATGCACGAAGGTTATCCATCGCGGCTTTGCGACCAAATAGTGGGACCCGACAAGAGAGAAGCTCAGGCAAGTTAACGAGTGAGCAAGTCTGGGGTGATCAGACGATTGTCGCTATACCTCTATGGAGAGATGCACAAATTTCATTCCCCACGACTTGGTCACCATACTGGGACCCAGTGACAAAGAAAAGCTTCATTCTGGGTGATTAGTGAGGTCATGCTAAGGTGGTGGGGCAGGGACCCCAGAGCCAATTAGGGGGTGCCACGTGCCGGAGCACAAAAAGAGATCAAGGAAGATCAGATGATTGGGATAGCTATTTGGTTGTCTTCCCAATGACCCGATGGAATTGCCTTTGGTGATCGAGGTATCTTTGGAGATCGAGAGAACTGGTTGTTTGCTACATCGATACCCGATAAGGTCGCCTTCGGTGATCGGGTTGGCTAGATGAAAGTTATGTTGAAGTCCGATGAAGTCATTTACTACTGATCAGGGATTGAGGTAACTTATGAGTGCTGGTTCCGATGAGCTGTTGAAGTCGTCTACTACTGATTAGATATCGAGGTAACTTTTCTGTGCTAGTTTTGATGGCTAATAGGGAAGTATCCGACTGCGGATGGTCGCCCAGATTGAAGTCCAAAAGACTAGTAGGCGGACACTTGGAATGTTTCTGTCGGTGTATTTGAGTACAAACCTACCCGACTTCCAAATGAATGTGGGATAAAATGTTTTCCATGAGTTCATGAATGGACAGGCTGTTACTCGATGGTTATGTTCCATGGTCGTTGTACAAACTGATAGAGGAATGTTTGGTTGGACAGATGGCGATTGCCAAACATTTAATCGATGAGCAGAGCGAAGAAGGGTGTGCATGAAGGTTGTGTGGAGGTGATGGTTTTATAAGTAGCCAAGTCGATGTGTCTGCATGTGGTGAGAACAAAGTTCTGAGATCAGAGTCTAGAAAAGAGGATCTGATATCTAGTGTCTTTCTCTGGTGCTATTCTGTCGGGCTCATCATAATCTTCTGTCAGTGCTTATTTTAATGTACTACAAACTAAAATTGAAATACTTCCTTGCTTGCTAATCCCCTTAGAATTGACGATAGGAGAGCATTTTCCGCGCATGGCTTTCCTTACATTATTTTTGGCAATAGAGGGAGACATCAAGATAGAGATAAAAATAATAATAGGAGGTCAAAATTGGCAAAGAGATCCAAGTCTAGGGGTATAAATGGAGGTAGTTGGTTTCGTGTTAAAAAGGGTCACACAGAGAAGAATTGTTGGTCCCACAAAAAGGTGAAAAATTAGTCAAAGGACAACAAAAGAAACACCACATATGAATAAGATGAAGGTGTTTTGGTCTTGTTTGCAAGTGAAACTATGGAAAATTCATTGGTGTTGGACTCGAGTGCATCTTTTAATGCTACTCCATGACAAGAAGCTTTCCAGAACTATCAAAAATGAAAACCTAGTAGAGTTTATCTTGGTGACAATGAACCATGTGGGATAGTTGGGAAAGGTGGTGTGATGTTGCACTTAAAGAATTGAAACAAATGGCACTTGAGGGATGTGAGACATGTTCCTAAACTCAAAAGGAATCTGATTGAGGAGAGCTTGATGATCTTGGATGTAGCATCGCCTAAACTTCAAACTCTTGGAAGGTGATCAAATGAGCCCTGGGTGTTGCAAGAGGTAGCAAATTGGGTACTCTATATGTGCTAGAGAGTCATGCTAAAGTGGGAGCTGCAATGGCGGTTGTGGATAGTAGAATGAAGATTTGTCAAAAGAACAAGAGGGGACTTAAAGCCATGCTCAACAGGGATCAACTTTCAAGTTTGAAATCTAATGATTTGGAGTTATGCAAGCATTACGTCTATGAAAATAAAGGCAAACCATTTTTTCAAAGATCGGACATGACAAGAAGACAACACCCTTGGAGCTCATGCTCAAATGTGTTCAATCCTACAGAAGTAACCTCTGTTGAAGGAGCTAATTATTTTTTTACGTTTCTTGACGATTGCACTTGCAAAATTTGAATTTATATGCTAAACAAAAAATTAGCAATGTTTAGAAAATTAAAAATTTTCAAAGCTACTATTGAGAATCAAATTGGACACAAAATATAATGTTTGAAAACAAATAAGAGGGGAGAGTTTTTCTCTTTGGCATTTGATAGTTTTTGTGTAGATAATTTCACGCATCCTCTAAATTCATTGACACCTTCTGCACCTTAGAAATTGCTCCGTTTTAAAAAGGGAGAATGGTCGAGTCTAAAGAATTGCCACAACGCCAAAGCTATTATTAAAAAATATAATGTTTGAAAACAAATAATAGGGGAGAGTTTTTCTCTTTTGCGTTTAATACTTTTTGTGCAAATAATTTCACGCATCCTCTAAATTCATTGACACCATCTGGACCTTAAAAAATGCTTCATTTTAAAAAGGGAGAATGGTGGAGTTAAGAAGGTTCCCACATATACCAGCCACAAAGAATTGCCACAATGCCAAATCTCACGGTCCTCAACGTAGTTTTACTTAGCGACTTCATAGTTGTTATAAATAACAGCATAGTATATGAGGGGCTTTAATTAGAGGTTGATCTTGACATGGAAGAACCATAATTATTAAATAGGAAGGTCGTTGTGGAAACCATTGCAAGTTCATATAAAGCAGAGTAATGTGTTGTCTCATTTTGCTTCCCACTATATTCATTCCCTTCCATGTAGACACAAATATGGATGTAGCTAGCTTGTTAGAAAAGATCATTTCTCCTAGTCACATGACTCGGAACCACCTATTAGATGAGCCGAGAATCATGTTGCCTCTGGATGTTTTTAGCCTTCTCCCCTACGATCAACCTCTTCACATGGATATGTTATTAGATAGGTTGTTAACAAATAGGAAGATTGTTGTGTAAATCATTGCTAGTCTATATAAGGAAGAGTTTAATGGATTCTCAAGTTCTTTTTCAGATGTTTGTGATAATGAATGCCTTCTTCATTTGAATGGGGTTCTTCATAGTAAGAAAAGTATAAAGGTTAAGGCCTTTCTAAGTTAGATGTTTATAGTGAATTTTAGAAGAAATATAATATAGAAATTTGACACTCTTAAATTTATCAATATTTGACATAATTTTTTATGGTGGGGAGTTTTTTTAACATTTGGAAAGATAAAATTGTTGTGTCAAGTTGATGTTCATTTTTTGTTTTATACTAAAGCTAGAATTGGTTCTAGTGCACTTCAGAAAATTCAAGTGCAAGCAAACAAAATCGCACTAGAAGTTACTCAACAATAAAGTATTTTAATATTACTAAGGTAATGCCTCTTATACGTTTACTAAAGTGTTATCCCTTTTTCCCTCCCACCATATTCACTCCCCTCCATATGTGAATAGACATGGATATAGCTAGTCTACCAAGAAAGATCATGGCTCTCTACCAATTCTTTGATGAGCCAAGAGCTATGTTATCTATGGGTGATTTTAGTCTTCTCCCTCACCATCAACCTCTTCAAATTGGTTTTTCACTTTTCGCTCGTCATATTCTAGCAAGTCACTTCACTTGGATTTGACTCTTTATGCTATTTGTGTTCAATGACCTATAGATAAAGATGCGAAAGAGGAGGGTGCACTTATTTTGGTTTGTCACTTTTAGCTCGTCAGATTCTAGCAAGTCACTTCACTTAGATTTGACTTAATCTGCTATTTGCGTTCAATGACCTATAGATAAAGATGAGAAAGAGGAGGGTGCACTTATTTTTGTTTCACTTTTGGCTCATCAAATTCTAGCAAGTCACTTCACTTGGATTTGACTCTTTCTACTATTTGTGTTCAATGACCTATAGATAAAGATGAGAAAGAGGAGGGTGCACTTATTGATTTGTAATTAATTGCTTATGATTCTATTCCACCAATGTATTCGACAAAATAGATGACCATGACTCCTCTTTGATGATGCAATCTTTGCTATCTAACAATTCCTTTAATTTTTATTGTTTAGACTTTACCTTGTTAAACTTTATTTTATCTTATTGTTTGGATGTGTTCCCTCTTAAACCTTTGATTTATAAATGAGAGCTTGCATAAAGATGGTAAACCATCCTTCAAAATTAACTAGCCCCAAAGCTAACACCCAAGAAAAATAAAATACAAGATTTCAAGAGTGTGTACCATGGGCTGTGGGTGCTCTGGTTCCAAAAACGCTCTGACTACATTGCTGTACACTGAAAATACCTTTCATGTTATACATAGGGGGCCATCGGCCATAGTGCTTTTGCCGAACCCCACAGCCATTTTGAACCTATTCTGCAAAAAAAATTGCATCATATGATATCACAGTTTTAAAACTAGTTTAACCGCGCCCTATACCATAGTCAACATCCTCCCTTGGAGAATAAGAATGATTATCCATTACAACTTTATTTTTGGTAAGAAAAAAGGTTGCCTATGTTAGGTCTTGGTACACCACTTTATTTCTGGTTCATATCACAGAGTTTTACCTTTTTATAAGGAAGAGATCTGGTGCTTGCTTAGCCATTAAGGTGATAAACTTTATCTATACCCACTTATGTAACATACTATTAAAGCCACTTTCTATATAACTACTCATACATCAGAGTCGTCCGGAAAATATATTCTCTATATTCTCTATGATATAGAGTTACTATGGTAATGTCGTGAAGGTCCGTAGCAAGTGATTTCATTAATATCCGCATCTTCTTTGTGGCACAATTCAGCGTACACAAGTACTTCAGAATTCATTATATGACTTGACATAACGGGAGTAGATTGAAGAAGGCACTATATGGACTAAAACAAGCCCCTCAGGCATGGTACTCAAGATTGGATAAATATCTCCATCAGCAAGGTTTTAGAAAAGGCAATGCTAATAGAAATTTATACATTAAGGTGGACGGTGATCACATGACCATAGTAGTGATGTATGTAGATGACATCATATTTGGGGGAAATATGGATGCTTTATGCGAGGAGTTTGCTAATCAAATGCAATCTGAATTTGAGATGTCTTTACTTGGAGATCTGCCATATTTTGTTGGTTTATAGATTTGTCAATTAGAAAAGGGAATATTTATATCACAAACCAAGTATGCAAAGGACATGTTGAAGAAATTTCAAATAGAGGACAACAAGCTAGTTAGTACTCCTATGGTGACAAAATGCAAACTAAGAAAACATGATGAGTCATCTAGTGTAGATCAGACCTTGTATAGATCCACGATTGGCAACCTATTATATCCAACTGCATCTAGGCCTGATATACTTCAAGCAGTGTGCATGGTTGCAAGATTCCAAGAAGCCTCTAAGTAATCTCATGCTAATGCAGTGAGAAGAATATTCAAGTATCTACAAAGAACACTTAGTTATGGCTTATGGTATCAAAAGAAAGGAGATTTCACTTTACAATCCTACATTGATGTTGACTGGGCAGGTTGCATAGATGATAGGAAGAGCAACAGTGGTGGATCTTTCTTCCTTGGTGACAAATTGGTTTCATGGCACAACAAGAATCAGGAATCTATCTCTCTATCCATAGCTTAAGCTAAGTATATAGTTGTTGCCACATGTTGCTCACAGGATTTGTGGATGAAACAGACTTTGAAGGATATTCAGATATTATTCTCAAATCATATTGCCATTATGTGTGACAACTCAAATGCCATCAATATCTCAAAGAACCCTGTTATGCATTCTAGGAAAAAACACATTGCTATCAAGTATCATTTTCTCAAGGAAAAGATTGTAGAGAAAGAATTAAAGGTTGAATATGTTCCTACAAGTGAATAGGTTGCATACATCTTCATGAATCCTCTACCCAAGGATACATTTGATTATCTCAAACACAAGTTGGGCGTAGTTCCACTTTCCTTTTGCACTTAGGCATACTTTGAAGACTATTGTTCAAGGGAAGCATACAGTTTTACTGTCTTTCATCCTTGCACCTCACATTTGTCTCAGGGGGAGTTCTAAAAATTTTGTAAGCAGTATTGGCACTACTTTTTATATTATAATAATGGTTCAACTACTCTTCAGGTGCTACCAATAGTTCTAGGTTATGCATGTTACTAGTAATATTTAAATCCTTTTGCATAGGGGAGAAGGATGTCTATTAGGCCCTTTGCCATTGTTGTCAAAGGGGGAGAAGAACAATGTATATGTGTGTTGACATAAATGCCAAAGGGGGAGATTGTTGGTAAATATTTTCATCGATGTCAACATTGATGTCAACTAGGTCAAGAAGTTGTAGGTTGCAGAGGAACTAGTACACACAAAATAGATGGTTTCATGTTCTACAGGTGTATCACAATGTGTTTGATCCATTGCCATTGGTGTGTGCAAGTTGTAGAGGTGAAACATGCAATAATCCTATATTTGACAATATACTCGTGACACCCCTAAGTTGTCTGGCCAATCTGAGCAGAGAAATCCTTATTTGACAGTGTATTGGTGAGACCCCTATGTTGTCTGGTCGATCTGTGTTGTACAGGAGATGTTCACATCAGTGATTTGATCAGCGTAACAATGTGACTCCAATCGATGACAAATTAGGGGATTATATTGGGATGACATTGGGTATTGGAATGTGTCATAACAACTTGAAGATGTCAAGCTGGTGGGGTGCTATCAATGCAAGTCAGGCTGACGTCGTTTGACAGTTTCAGAATGGCTATCGACATAACTCATGCCGCAAGTTGCTTGAACCTGGAAGTCTAAACATTCGTAATCATGTCGGAGTGACTCTGGTCAATGACTAGCTAGAGGGTGCAATGGTGTGGTATCAGAGTAATTCTTGCCGATACCCAACCATGTCGGAGTGACATTAGTCCTCAGAATGACTTGTTGAAAGTCAAACCAACTTCATGTGTCTAGCCGATGGATAGTCGTCGGGATCAGTTACAAAGAAGAGTGTCATTCTTCTGATCAGCCCAACAAGTGGTAGACATGCTGATAGAGCTATAGGGAGATACATCAAGTTGAGTCACCCCTATTTGAAAAATATATCAAGTCAAGTTGATCGGTGAGACTGAGATCATCAAGATGAGATCGTAATGGATAGGCCAACTATGTGTGTCACCCTGAGAAAGGAGAACATGTAGTACATCGGTAAGACATCTGATTTGTCAACCCAATAATGATAATGATGAGACATCAATATAACTCTCAGCTATGACCGTGAGGCAAGAAAAATCTAAGAGATGAAGGGGATTGGTGAGACTATTTCTGATATGTGTTGTTGATTGACTGATGATGTCAGAGGGACTTTGTTCTATGGTGTAACTTTTTTGATCTCTGCTCGATAGTTGTGTTCATGCGATTGGATCCATGAGGTTGATCATCAGAGGAATTGGTGCAGGGGCACTTAGCAATTTTGTTAAGTTTGTTTCCAGAATGTTGGAATCCTATCCTTAGCTTTGTAATAAGTCCAAGAGGCTATTGAGTGTGTTCTAAAATGATTGTAAGGGCCCCAGGAGTCTTTGTTTAGCGAATATTGGCATGTGAGCTCTTAAGGGTACCAAGTAGAGCACTTATTAGGATAAGTTGTTTTTGGGTTAATATAGGCTGGTTATTGTTGTTTTGAGGTTGTTAAGCTCTTATGAGTCATCTGAAAGTGACCAAGTTTGGGTTTGAGAAAATTTTCTCACCATTGAAACAAATTGCAAAAGTAGCAAAAGTTGCTCATAGCAACTTTGCAACATTTTCTTACACCAAAGACTAGTTGGTTGTCACAATTAGTTGTGAGTGTGTGTAACTACTCCAAGGCCAGTATAAGGCTTGGAAAGACTGATGATAATTGGTTACTGAAGATCTTAAGCAAACAAACTATTTTGGTTTCCCATTTAGTGTGTTCTTCCGAGTTATTGCCTGTTCTTTGCAAGTTTGTACGGCATGTCTGCATTCACACTTCCAAAACAGGGACATGGATTGTTAGACTGGTGTCTTACCTTCCTTTTTTTTATTTGGAGTCTTGAAGTGTTGTAGTTTGTAAATAATCTTCATTTTGTTGCAGGCAGGTTCAAAAGTCCTAGAAACTAGGGTTTGAGACCAAAATGGCTCCAACCTAACATTCCATGGTGGATACGCACTCTAAAACCTTGTGGAATGTTAGATTGCAATGTATACTATTTTTTCTTTTTGGTTTTGAGGCAAGGGAAGCTAAACCAAATATTTGCCACCATACCCTAGGCTTGGCACATTGAGTTGGCAAGTATTAGGTAACATGGATAACATACCCTAATTGGGTGAATCTGGTGGATAAAGGTGAAAGACTGGATGGATTGGAAAACCTCATGGAAGTTCAAACACAAAACTAACATCAATTCACTTAGGAAATAGGACTGGTGAAGGTGTTTGAGAAAACCCCTACTTTTTAGGTCTAGGAAGGGGCAATTAGGCCTAATTAGCCCTATAAGGGTTAGATATGTTAATGACAAAACCCACCTCCGGTTTCGAAATATTGTATGTAAACCGCAAAAGGGTGTCTGGAATGTAAAAGAGTTTATAGGGTTGTTAGGGGATATTGGTAGATAATCGTCGAATACCCTGCTGTCAGAGCTACTAGAATTAGGTCTCCTATTAGGCCTAAAAGTGGAGTTTATTTGTAAAACTTGGTGTATGCGGGAAAAGCGGGTTGATAGAACTCAATATGTGAAAAATGAAGCCTAAGGAGCCTTGCTCACACACCCACAGGACTTCTTGGTGCAAGCTATGGAGTCATGAAGTATGGCTCAGCTTCCCAAGGTTGGTTCCATGGTTCTCTATCTCACAAGGCCCCTCAAACCAATGTCTTTGCTCTCAGATCACTGAGCAAAGTGGTTTAGGGATGACAAATGCAAGAACGAGGGATGCTTTTGTTGATTTTAAGATGAAATGCATCCTAAATTATACATGATCCTATAAATGCAATAAACTAGTTATAAGATGACAATATTAGTAACAAAACTATCCTAGCATGCTATATTAGTCTATGATTAAGCTAAATGATAAGGAAAATACTCTAAACATGTATATTTAGATTAATTCCTATTGAAAAGAGAGGCTAAATGATGAGCACAAATGATATATTAAAGCTTGGATGGATTTTAGTATAAGTGTGATGCTAAAGACTTGGATCTCTCAAAATGGAGGAATGAGAGCTCTATTTATAGCAAAAATAGGGCAATGGATGGTCAGGATTGAAAGAGCTAATCAAGGGTTGAGTTTGAAAGTTGGGAATCCATGTTTGCAATTTGCACCAATGAAATGGTGACAAATGTCAACATAAGACTGGGTTGAGAAGAGAGGTCGGAAGCATTAAATGCTTGAGAAGACCTCATGGTTATCTTAGGGGGTAAGGGTTATGGTTAAGTTAGGATTACCCATTGGATAAAGGTTTTACCCAAAGGATAAACTCTTGTGCAAAAGATTAAGGATAACCATGGTCAAAGCAATAAATGCTTGATGAGACCCTTGGGTTACATGGAGGTTGAGTTTAGGGAAAATTCTTTAATCATGCTAGAGGGTTGAGTTAACCATTAATGGTTTGGGAGACTTTCAAAGTTAAGTGGTTGAAGCCTTTAAGGGTTTTGAAAGACTTTGAGGGTTTGAGAAGTGACTTCCTTTTGTTTAGGGATGTGACAAAGTTTAGGAAATGGGTTAGGTTAATTTAGAAGTGATTAGAAGAGTCTAGAAGGGGTTAGGAATAGGGTTTAGGAAGCAAGTGGGAGATGTAGGATTTTGCAAGTGGATGAAGAGATAATAGGATTTAATTGAATAAAATGAATTTAATTCAATTTTGGTTGCAATTTGGGGAAATCAAAATGTGTGGGAGAAAAAGCGAGACTAGGTTATCATGCCCTAATCCTACCTTTTGACACACATTACAGAATACGAAAGAGCCTAGAGGTATCACACAATTGGCTACTTCTTTTTGTGAAAGAGAGAGCCACGGGCTACCTATTAGGATTTCTATTCCTTCGTTGTATTTGAAAGGTAAGATTATGCAAGTTCAATTCCTAACCCTAAAATGCAAGTATGAGCTAACAACAAGATTGCAGGATTGAACTTAAACAATGGAAAGTTGTAAACACAAGGATAAAACAAGAATGTAGATGCGTACCCGAAGTCAAAATTTGACTGAAAATGTTCGGGACGGGGGCACGGGCGCCACTGTCCTGATTCTGTCCCGGAACTGCACCTGAAACTGCTGTTTTGCACTCTAGAAAACTGTCTAAAATGTTGTCTGTCAGGAGGACTAGGGCGCCCAGCGCCTCTGTCCCAGGGACCAGGGCACCCAGCGCCCCTGTCCTGGCAGGACCAGTGCACCCCACGCCCCTGTCTTGGTATTTTGCTCTGCAATTTGGTGTGGGGTGCTGTCTCGACCTGCTTTTCCCGGATCTGCAACCTGCGGCGTCGTCCGAGTCCCGAAACCTGCACTTGTATCTAAAAAAGGTGTTTGGGCGGCTATATAGGGTTTTGCCTTAGTCAAACCCCCGCTTCGGTGATTTCCACCTCCATGAATAGCCAAGTTGTATTGTAAAAGTAATGTGTGTGCAGACCTTGTGTGTGTGCAAGATCTAAAATGCAAGTAAGCAAACTAGAGCAACCTAGAAAGTAAACCCTAATTGCTTGTAAATGATAATGTAAATACTCTAAATCAAGATGCAAAGTGATCTAAAGCATGAATAAATGAGATATTGAAGCTTATGCAAAGACATGAAAACAACATGAAATCATACCCAACCCCCAAGGGAGAGGTACAAGCCAATCTTCAGTCGGTAATCTCCTATTGTTCTTCAATGTCTTTCAAGCCCTAAATGGATGAATGGATTTGATAAATGCTTGATAGAGGGATGTTGAAAGTTGTTGAAGTCTTCAAAGATCTACTCTTTCGCTACATCTGAGGTTCCTGAAAACAAAATTTCGATCCTTCAAATGAAGAAAGAGAGCTCTTATGTATGAAACCCTAGGTCGCAATTTCGTCTTTTGGCCGACCTAGAGATTGAATCTCCCGCCAATTTCTTGGGGTTAAGCTTTATTTTATGATTGGATCATGCTCCTAAAATTTTGAGAAAAATGTCCAGGACCGTGTGCACTCCGGGCGCCATGGTCCCGGCAACTTTTCACCAAATTTTCAGGGCCGTCAGATATGATGATTTTAAAGAGAATCCCGAAGTTATAGGTGATTTTGAGATGTTTTGACCCTCGAAATCAAGCCCCCAAGTTTAAAATAGGACTTAATTAGGGTTTTTGATTAGATGATGCATTGGAGGAATAACATGAAAAGGGGCACACTTTAATGAAAGGGCCTGACTTTATGATGTGAAAGATGATGAAATAGGACCTTAGACCTAATTAATTTGATTAATTAAGTGCTAAAGGGGAAATGCAATGCAAAATGCAAACCGTGCCAAGGCGGGTGCTAAACTGGGTGTGAAATTGTATTGCCTTAGCAAGTGCGTACAATTTACGACGCTACACAAATAAATTAGATTTATTTAATTTAGGGTAGACTATTTAATTAAATTTGAATTTAATTAAAAGTGGATAGAAGAGATTTAATTGAATAAAATGATTTATTCATTAAATGGCAAAAGAGGCCTAGTGAATTTAATTTAAATAATTTGAGTAATTTACTTAATTTAAATAGAGAAATGTGGGTGATTTCATTAAATTGGATTTAATTAAATAGAGAAATGAACAAAAAATATTCATTTTTATACATCTACATTTTGCCCATCTTTGAAGTGACGTGTGTGCACATGTTATTTCAAAGAAAATGATGTGTCATTGCGATTTTATGTTCAATGTTGTTTTTTATGGATTTTTATGTCATGCACCAGATTTGATAATTGATGGTGATAATGCCCCCTTGGGAGATGAATCAAAATTTTGGAAAATTTGATTTGATTTGATAATTATGTTTGCTTTGCAAAATTTTAGCTAGGTGGAATGTTTAAATTGATTCATCTCCCGATAATTAACGTGTGCGAGGGTACGAGGAAGACCACGAGCGAATTACATGCTTATTCCCCTAACCCTAATTTTATTTTACCCTATAAAAGGGGAAAAGTGCATTGTTTTGTCTCATTTGTGCTTGTTGACTTTGGAGAAAGAGACTTTTTGGAGAAAAGACAAAATGCCTATTCCATATTCTATGCATCGATTCGAGCGCGTATGGAGGTATCAGAGGCCTGCCGCGTATGGATCACCAGTAAGTCAACCTTTTTGACCCCTTTTTTATTTTTAATTTGGTCATTTTTGGTCAATTTTTGAATTTTGAAATGCGGTTTTCATGTTTTGGCGCATAGGGGTCATACGCTAGCACATACAAAAAAGTCTGTAGTGCATAGGGTTGTAATTTAGGGTAGCATCTGAAAACGTTTAGGGTAGCGCATAGAGTTTCTAGGTTAGCGCATGGCCTTAGGTTAGCGCATGAGGGACATAGGGTAGCACTTAGGGTTAAAAGGGTAGCGCATCGTGTAAACCTAGCGCATAGGGTGCACAGGGGGTCGCATGGGTAGGGGTAAGTAGCGCGTAGGTTAGATCTAGCGCATAAGGTTAAATAGGTAGCACAGACGCGGGATAGGTTAGCACATGGATCGGGTTTTAGTGCTTAGGGTAGATTAGTTGGAGCATGGAGAAAAAAGGGTAGCGTGTAGATTTAGTCTAGCGCATAGGGTAGATAGGATAGCGCATGGAGAAAACAGGATAGTGCATGGATATGGTTTAGCATGTAGCCAAATTTAATTAGCGCATGCAGTAGGTTTTACAAGATAGGATGATTTGTGAATGTAGAAAATTACATAGGATAAGGCCAGTTTTGCCTGGAGAGGTGGATTTTTTCCATTTGCTGTGTCGGCTGTCATGTTTTTGATAGTTTGTCCAATATGAGTACTGATATAACTTGGTTTGATTTGTGAATTTTCAAGTTATTTATGTAAATATTAATGTGTTTGTGATCTAAAATTGATTTGATTTGCATTGTTTCAAGTTAATATGTGTGGAGCTTGAATTGTGTTACAAGCTAATATGATTGTGGAACTTGAGTTGTGTTACAAGTTGATATGGGTTGGAAACTTGAGTTGTTTTACAAGTTGATATGGGTGGGAAACTTGAATTGTTTTACAAGTTTATGTGATGTGGAGACTTGAGTTGTGTTACAAGTTTGATATGGTTTTTAAAAACTTGAGTTGTGTTACAAGTTGATATGGAATGATATGATGTGGAACTTGATTAGATTTGTAAAATGTTTCAAGTTTTTGATGTGATTTTGATTTTGATATCTTTGTTTTGATGAGGAAACTGATATTGGACTTGTTTTGCTTTTTGACAGTAGCGATTGGGAGTGGTTCAGTCACGCAAGCATTTCCCCAGACCATAGGCATTGATACCACGGTTGGCACAGGTTGATTTAGATATTATTGAGAGATGTGGCCTATCGTCTTTATTAGATATGCCTTGGTTTACTGTGAACCGGGGTTTACTTACAGCGCTCGCAGAGAGATGGCATAGTGATACGAACATCTTCCACTTTGCCATAGGTGAAATGACGGTGACTCCTGAGGACTGTTATAGGATATTGCGGATTCTCATAGCAAGTGCATTATTGCCTTATGAGCAGACAGAGGAGGGAAGGACAGAGGCACTGCATCACATATTTCATGATGAGACAGTTTGTGGATATGAGATCCCTTGGCAGGAGTTCTTGGATTTGGACTATGTGCCTCTTCCATCAGTACTAGAAGGTTTTATAGGTGGATTCTTATGTCTCAGTCGTAGGTCGAAGGGATTTTCTGTAGGATGGGGATTGGTGTTAGAGGAGATGGTGACACAGGGCCGCAGGTTTGCATGGGGATCGGCTATGATTGCCCATTTGTATAGGGACATACATGAGGTGGTATACCTGGGTTACGACAGTTTGTCAACTGGCATGACACTCCTATATGTATGGTGTTGGGAGCACATTCCAGCAGCTAAGCTGCTGGTGGATAGAGATACGCCTATTGGGTAGGCATATGCATATGGATACAAGGGGTTAGTTGTCTAGTGAAAGCTAGGCAAACTTGAGCACTGGAGGAGGGTATTGGATGACATCAATACGGTCGTCTAGCGACCATATATAGATTGTAAGGTATGGGTCAAGGGTGGGCTGGAGATGCCATATGTTTTTATGAGTCAGTTTTTGATAGGGCAGACGCCCTTTGTGATCAAGAGACTTCAGGTTGCCAGAGTTTTGTGGCAGTATGGTCGAGAGTAGGGGATACCACAGGGGACCTGTTTGTATGCACGTCAGAGGCAGGATATACCGGATTGGGGTCTGACTATTGATAGTGGAGTGACTGTAGAGGAGTTTGCCAACTTAGCAGGTTAGATATGGGACTACACTCCTAAGATATTAGATGCTGGGATGACACATGAGTTTATTGGTTTGTTCGCAGCTCATGTTGTGGCTAGGATATCAGATCCTGAGGAGATGCGGCCTGCTTTCGATGATGATGAGGATGAGGCAGGGGGAGATGGTGATGAGGGAGATTATGGAGGTGGAGGAGGACAATGAGGGAGAGGATATCAGGGGAGGAGAGGAGACAAAGGTAGAGATGGGGGTGATAGGGGAGCGCGGGTGGAGAGAGCAGTTCAACAAGCTGTGATGGATAGAGGGAGAGGAGGTTTGGCGATTGGAGTAGGGGAGGAGGGGAGAGTGGGAGAAGTGATAGCAGTAGTGGGAGGGACTGATGAGTGGAGACGGCCAGTGCAAAGGAGGAGGACTGATGAGTTACCTCCACCAGCACTGAGGACAGGTAGAGGGATAGGGGGTACCCCTTCACAGGTGCCCCTACGGGTTCGGATCCCGACGCATGTGGAGGATGCCCAGATTAGGACCCTACAGTTGATAGTACAGCAGCTACAGGCACAGCTATTGACGTAGCAGCGTTAGATTACCCAGCTGACCCTAGAGTGCGATATTGAGATAGAGCAGTGGGGTCAAGCAAAGGAGCTGGCAGGGAACTTGCAGAGAGCGACAACAGGTGCCCCTTTGAGAGATATCATGAGAGAGCTATCCTTGAGAGTCAAGGAGGTGGAGTACTATCGACACCACTATGAGGATGTGGTGCCCAGGGAGTGCAGAGTGCAGAGCTTTACGCAGTCGAGATCGAGTCGATCTTGAGAGACTGGGTCGCGGTCAAAGAGCAGAGGCATGATGGGGCCTTCGAGATAGGATCCTCCTAGAGATCCAGGGGCTGGGACATCAGCGGTGAAACCATCCCCCTCAGGAGATAGTCATACTTGAGAGACGATGTCTCTATTGTATTTTGGATCATTGTTTTTATTGTACGGGGCACAGACATGACAGATATTGTACATTTTGATCAGTTTTGATATATATATACAACACCATTGTTTTTTATTATGCGATGTGTTATGGATGATGCTTTCTATATGCTTGTGTTTATGTTATGATGATGCAAAGCTTAGATAGATGTATGTGAAGTGAAATGTAATGATGTAAATGTATGATGTTTATGAGATGTGAGATGTATCTTGAAAATGAGATGTATGATTTTATATGCTGTGAGATGTATCTTGAAAATGAGATGTATGATTTGACATGCAACTAATTGTAAAATGATATGCAACTACTTGTAAAATTATATGCAACTATTTGTAAAATGATGTGCAACTACTTGTAAAATGATATGCAACTACTTGTTTTTGGAGCATCCTGATTCTGCATTTGTCATCCCAATATAACCATATGTTATTTGCTTTCAATATAGGTATCATCATTGAGCATGGATTGATCTTTGGATATGTTGAAAATTTATACAAGCATAATGGTATAATTGAACCATGATAACCTGAGAAAAATTTACATGATGTTTGATTTTGCAAGATAGCACAAGCGCCAAGGTATAATTGAACCAAGACGACCAAAGTGTGGATTGCGTATAAACAGACAAGATTAAACCATGTGTATGTGTAAAGTGGAATCATGTCTTCAGTGATATGTTGTGAATCATGTCTTGAGACAAGTATTTACACGGTACAAGTGATTGCCTCCTAGACAAAAAACTAAAAATATTGGAGTTTCCCGATGATCTCTAGCTCGGAAGCATTTGTTGAGAAAATGTAGAGAATCCAATAATTTAAAAAGTTCAAATGCAAAAATAGTCAAGACTTTACACAAAATGTAACATTTGGTACTTCAGAAAATCATCCATCGTATTGTTTTTGTGATTCTTGTTTTAGCGATTCAATGTTTCGCTCTATGATTGAGTAAGTTTTTGGTTGCTGGATGTGGTGTTCTGAATTTTGCAAATAGTCTGGATGGTTTGAACATGCTGCAACTTTTGACGATTATTGCCCCTAGCTAAGTGTGTCTCTCGATGTGGATATGTATAGTGATTACCAAGCCATGTTGAAAGGCAGGGAAAGGATATATGGATAAATCAAGATAGTGACTATGCTAAGTATGTCCTGAATTGATATTCGTGATATAGTGTTGGGCGATGGCCAATAGTGTTGGATTGCGAAGATATGGATATGGAGATAGATAGAGGAGCTGCCTTTAACAATAGCACCTGTTACCAAGTTTTCACTAGTTGCTTTTATTGTACCTTTTTATTTGCTTTTTCTTGATTTTTTTTATTTTTATTTATTTTTTGATTGTTTTGACTTTTTCCGTGCATTAGACTACTCAAGTGTAGTATTTCTTCAGATGAATGTTGTTAGTTGGTTTGTCGAGCACATCTCCTTCTAAAGTTGTTAGCTGATAAGCACCTAATCCATAGACTGATATGATGACATAGGGACCTAACCAGTTAGGTTCAAATTTCCCTTTCTTTTCTTGATCTTGCTGATTTCTCGGATTTTCTTTGAGGACTAGGTCACCAATTTTAAATTTTCTGGGAATGACCTTGTGATTGTAGCTTCGGCACATGCATTGCTGATATGCTTTGAGATGAGTATAAGCATGTTGACATCTCTCATCTAATAGTTCCAGTTCTTGCAATCTGTTGACTCGATACTCTTCATCTGGGATTAAGCCTTTTAGAGAGACTCTGAGAGATGGAATTTCTACCTCTAGGGGTAAAATAGCTTCTGATCCATATACCAATGAGAATGGTGTCACTCCTGTAGGTGTACAGATGCTAGTTCTGTATGCCCAAAGTGCTGGATTGAGTTGGATATGCCAATCTTTGCCTGCATCATTCACTGTTTTCTTTAGGATTTTCAATATTGTTTTGTTGGACACTTCGGCTTGACCATTCCCCTATGGGTAATATGGAGTAGAGAAATGATGTTGTATTTTGAATTGTTCACATAGTTCTCGGACATCTTGGTTTTTGAAAGGTCATACATTATCGGTGGTGATGGAGCTTGGAATACCATATCTGCAGATTAGATAGTTTAAGATAAAAGAGGCAATTTGTTTTCCAGTCACTGTGGTCAAGGGGACTGCTTCTATCCACTTGGTAAAGTATTCTGTTGCGGTTATAATGAACTTGTGTCCATTTGAAGATGAAGGATGAATTTTGTTGACCAAGTCTAGTCCCCATTGACAAAAGGGCCAAGATGTTGTAAATGGCTGTAGTTCCTGTGCTGGTGCATGTATCAGATTGCCATGGATCTAACATTTAGGACACTTTTCGGCAAAATGATAAGAATCTTTTTTCATTGTCGGCCAGTAATATCCCATTCTGAGAATCTTTTTAGCAAGAGTTGTACCACTTGAATGTGTACCACAAATACCTTCGTGAAGCTCATGTAAAGCGGAGTCAGATTCATTACAATCAAGGCAACGAAGAAGAGTACCATCTAGACCTCGATGGTACAAAGTATCAGCAGTAAGAGTATAACGGGCGGCTTGTTGGATAAAATTACATTTTTGGTTACAGGATTGGTCAATGGGGAGGATATTGTTCTTTAGATAATCATATATTGGTCCATATAAAGGAGAATTCGAACTAGTCAAGGCATAGATAACATGGGATTCAGAGTGGTCATAGGCTGGGGAGAATAGTTACTCTACTAGGAACTCATAATGACTCTGTTGCTCTGGAATTTGTAGTAATGAAGCGATAGTAGCCGTTGCATTGGTTGCTTTGTTGTTCAACCTTGGTACTTGCTCAAAAGTGACGTGTACAAAATATTGTTTGAAATCATCCACCATTCGTTTGTAGGGTAGTAGCTTGTCATCCTTTGTCTGATAGTCGTCATTGATTTGATTGACATCTAGTTGTGAATCTCCGTAGACCTTTAACTCTGTGATTTTCCATTCTATGGCCATTTTGATGCCTATAACCAATGCCTCATACTCAGCCACATTATTTGTGCATGGAAACATAAGCCTATATGTTCTTGGTATAGTATGCCCTTCAGGAGTGATGAATAAAATGCCAGGACCTAAACCATGTTGTGTGTAGGATCCATCAAAGTATAGGGTCTATTGTTTGGTAGAAATAGTAAGAACATCCCTATCCGGAAATTCAATATCCATAGTTTGTTTTCCTGGTAGCGGTGCTTCAGCTAGTTGGTCTGCAATTGCTTGTCCTTTGATAGCTCTTCGTTCTGTGTAGTGGATATCAAATTCACTGAGAATCATGACCCATTTAGCCAATCGACCTGTAAGAGGTGCCTTGCTGAGTAGATATTTGAGAGGATCAATTTTTGCCACTCGCTTAATTGTGTGTGCTAGCATATAATGTCAAAACTTTTGAGAAGCGAAGACTACTGTTAGACAAGCCTTCTCAATGAATGTATAGTTGAGTTCATAGCCATTCAATGTCCTGTTGATGTAGTATATAGCTCGTTCTTTTGCTTGTTGATCTTCTTGTGCTAATAGTGCCCCCAGTGATATATCTATTGTTGAAATGTATAGAATGAGTGGCTTTCCTGCTATTGGTGCTACTAGAACTAGTGGGTTCATTAGATACTGTTTGATTTGATAAAATGATTTTGCACACTTGGCTTCCCATCTGAAAGGTACATTCTTATGTAGAAAATGATTGAATGATAGACTTTTATCAGCTAGTTGAGAGATGAATTGCCTGATTGATTGGAGTCGTCCTTGTAGGGATCTGAGTTGACTGATATTCTTTGGTGATGGCATCTCTATAATGGCTTGTACCTTTGCTAGATCTACTTCAATACCTTTAGCTGAGACTATGTAGCCTAGTAACTTGCCTGATGTAACCTCGAAGACACACTTCTTAGGGTTGAGCCAGACTTGGAATTTTTCTAACCGATCAAAAATCTTTGTTAAAATGCTGAGGTGTTCTTCTCTAGTGAAGGATTTAGCTAGTAAATCATCCACATAGTCTTCCATGAAGGTATGCATCATGTCATGAAGGATTGTTGTCATTGCTCGTTGATAAGTAGCTCCTACATTCTTTAAGCTGAAAGGCATAACATTCCAACAGTATGTTCCCCAAGGATAGGTAAATGTTGTTTTATCTTGATCCTCTAGGGCTATTTTTATTTGATTATAGCCTGAAAAACTATCCATTAGTGAGAGCATTGCATAGCCCGCTGTGAGGTCTACAATTATGTCAATACTGGGTAAAGGAAAGTCATCCTTTGGACAGGCTTTGTTGACATCTTTGAAATCAGTGCAGATTTTGATACTACCATCTGGTTTTGATACTGGTACTATGTTGGAAATCCATTCTGCATAGTCGATGGGTTGAATGAATCTGACATCTAATAGTTTCTTTAGTTCAGCTTTGACCATGAGTGCCACCTGCGGATTCATCTTTCGTAGTTTTTTCTTGACTGGCTTAACTCCTAGAGAGATGGACAAGTGATGCATGATTAAATGTGGATCAATTCCGAGCATATCTGCGTATGACCAAGCAAAGTTGATTTTCTTTTCTTTAAAAAAAGTGATAAATGCTGATCTTTCTTCCTCTGTCAGAGATTTTGCCAGGTGTATGTTTTTGACTACTTCTATAGTACCAATGTTGACTGATAGAGTGGGTTCAATCAATATGGGCGATCGCTCATGAAAGTGTACAGGAAAAGTGTCAAGTCTCCCATCTCCAGGTGCCTTAAAAAGGTTTTCACCCTTAGATGCGTCCTTTATTTTTACTTTTTTGTGATCTATGGCTGCCATTGACTAGTTTTCAGCCATAAATCTTTTATTTGGTTCATTTTTGCGACTGAGAGACTTGGCACTTCCTAGGTCGCAAACATCATTATCGTGTTCACTGGTAGAGCCTATTTCTAGGTTAACGGTGCATAGGTAGTGGATAATAGATTCATCATCTGGGAAAATTGGTATATCATGTATTTCGGGTTCATCCCAGTCAATGAGGTTGGGAAAGACAAGTGGTAAGGAATCATTTGGTGGATCAAGTTCTGCTATTATAAGTGTCAAGACAGAGGTTTCATCGTGATTGGTTCGGGTGCTAAAAAAGTTTAGGATTCCGTCGAGGTCTTCGATGGTATCATCCTCTGTATAGACTTGTTCATAATGTTTTTGTTCGCTTTCCTTAGCGTCATAAATATTTGGTGGTCCAAATTCAGATAGTCCAACTCTTGCATTATGCTCTTCTTGAGAAAGGCATATGGAACTAGTATTGTCAATGGTATCTCCAATAGCATTTGAGCAGCTACCCCATTCATATTCATTGGAATCAGTCTCAGAGGTATTATCCCAGATCTTTTCAGTGCTATAAATAGGTATGTTGTATGGTGAAAAGAGATCTTTGATAATTGAGACTAGTTTGATAGTCTTTGTTGATTCTGTGTCAGATTTTGCTTCAACTTTTTGTATTTGCTCATATACTATTCCTCCTTGGGGAGGAATAATGATATTAGGAGGTAGTTCTGCATTTTTGGATATCGGTGCTTGGCTATAAGCTACTGCTACAGATATGGCCTTCTTGTGATTGAGGAGTTTCTCCTCATGTTGCTTCTGTTCTTTACGTTTACGGTCCTTGCGGATTGTTGCTGCTAACTCAAATAGTGCTTCCTACCAGGATTCTTCTTTGTACTTCTTCTTTGCTTTCCATTGAGGTTTTGGATTTATGCATGGTATCTTTCCTAGTAGGAAAGTGAGTTTATAACCCAATCCCATTTTGTCTCTACTGAGTTGTGAAGGAAGGTCTATTGGTTCCGTGACTACCTCTTTGCATTTTCCAATAGGTCCTTTACCATTATATCCCATTTGTTGCATGATTAAGTCGCCCTTTCCATATAGGTGTGTTGGTAGAACTATGTCCAAAGCAGCTACTCGGTTATCTTCTTCCTCATCTTTGTATAACCAGCTAAGGATGTCCTTTTCCTCTGATTCATGTGCTAGAGTGCCGAGTTGGATGAAGGTACCATCAAATTTGGTGATGGGCTGAGTTACCTGATGTGTTGATGTTGTAGGTAATCCATGAGATCTGGGTGATGTTGGTAAGTTGGCCAAACACATGGGTTCCAAAGAGTATTCCCCCATGCCTTGTTCTCTGATTTGCATTTTCTACTTGAAAACTCCAGGTAATGATTCAGACTTTGCCTTTTGTAGATCTGATGTTGAGGAATTCTATTTTTCCCTATTATAGGGAACCAAACTGTCCTAGGCTACCCCCATTGCATTACAATATTGAAATGGATTGTGATCAGCTTATATAGAAATTTCTTGTTCGTTATAGGGAAATTTGACACACTTGTGATACGTAGAAGGCACTGCTTGCATTTCATGTATCCAGGGTCGACCTAATAAAATATTGTATGTGAGATCTATGTCTAAGACCTGACACAGTATCTTTTTGCACTAGTCCAACTTGAATGGGTAACATCACGGTTCCTTTAGATGACCTTTCTTCATCATCATATGCTTTTATGGTAATCTTTTTGCGTGGATCAATAGAGTCCTCAGAGAAGCCTAATGCACGGATAAGTTTTAAGGTACATATATTAAGTCCAGCTCCTCCATCTATCAATACTCTTTTTACTCAGTGTTTATAGATGATGACTTCAATATGGAGGGGAGTGTTATGTGGATGACTTAAGAAAGTATTATCATGCTCTGAGAAGGTGAGATTATGAGGCCCTATCATATGAGCGACCATGGCTTGGAATTTGTCAGCATCCAGATCTTGAGGTACATTGGTTTCCAATAGTGCTTGTTCCAATATGTCTTTGTGTTTTGGCGACAGTTTTAGCAATTCTAGTATAGATATTTGAGCAGGAGTTTTGCATAGTTGGCTAACTAAATCATATTGGATTTTTGGTGTAGTGTTCATTGTTGTTGTGTGGCCCTTCAAGACATATTTCTAAGCTCTGGTTGTTACATTGACAGATTCATGATTATGTTGGTCTCGGATTGTGATGACGTTTACATGATTGTCTTCAGCTAATATGTGATTGATGGTGTTATTGTAGATGTGATTGATACGAGCTCCATGAGTATCGTTCGAGGTTGAAGATCCATCTTTGTTGTAGTTTGGAAGAGGATTTTTAAAGGCCCCATGGTCACCATTTGTTTTGATACCATCCACTGTTAAATCACCTCGATCAATCATGGCTTGAACAATGTTTTTCAATCTCATGCAATCGTTCGTTTGATGACCTTTCTTGCGATGAAAATCACAAAAGTGTGAGTCGTTCCACCAAGGTGGTTTGATTTTGGGTTCATAGTTTCTGATTGCGGGCAAAGAGATAATCTTGTTTTCCAGGAGTTCTCTGAATGCTGACTCTAGTGATTGTCCCAGTGGTGTGAAGACACCTTTTTGGAAATTGTTGGTGTTGTCTCATGAATTGTTATTAGGTCCTCGATTTGTGGTTTTGTTTTGAGTATCATCGGTGTTGTTTGTGTTGGATTGACTTTGATTGGTATTCGGTGCGTATGTGTTAGTGTCTGGGTTAGCACCTTTAGGATTCTTTGTAGCTTGAGGATTTCCTGATAATTCAAGCACTGGTTGTTTAGATTTTGGATCATGTGATTCATTGCCGCCTTCATTTTTGTTTCGAGTCCAGAATCTAGATTTGTCTAAGTTGTTGTTTTGGTTACTGTAGTTTGATGAACCTATTCCTTCTTTGAAGAATTTGAGCATTCCCTTTTTGACACATGCTTCTTCTACTTGGATGTCATTTTCAATCAGTTTAGTGAAAGATGGTATGCATTGGATTTTGAGCCTGTAACTCATCTCACCATTCAAGTTGTCGATGAAAATTTCCATTTTCTCCTTTTCAGGAATATCTTGAGGATATCGTGAAACCATACGTCGCCAATGTTGAAGGAATACCATGAATGTTTCATTGTTTTTTTGTTTGGTGTTGCAGACGTCTAGCATGGTTATAGCATGTTGAATGTTGTAGGAATATTGTGTTATGAATTTATTGACCAATTCATCAAATGATCTGATAGGAGGTGTGATTTTGGATAACCATTCCATTGTTTGTCCTCCCAAGCTTCTTGGGAACAACCTCATCAGATAGGTGTCATCATGAGCAAATTCAAGACTCATGGTATAGAATTCTCTGACATGATCACGAGGATCACTTTTTCCATCGTACTTGTCAAATTTAGGAACATCTGAGTTTGGAGGAAAAGGGATCATGTGCAATCTTCTATCAAAGGGATAAGGACAAATTTCATTTAATGAGTACCATACCGTCGTCCCTTGTTGCATGTCTTGCATTTGTCTTTGTAACATTTGCATTTGCTGAGTAAGGGCAACCAAAGGTGTATTGTTTTGCTGAGGGAAGATTTCTTCCCTTGCATTAATCCTGGGTTGAAATGGTGTATGGAACGGTATGTTTTGCTCAGGAATATCTTGTTCCGGGTCGTGTGCTTCCCCTTCTCGTTATCATTCTTGATATTCATAATGTTGAGGTCTCATTCTAAACATGTCTGTGTCAAAGTCTTCAGGGAGTTTGACCCCTTTGCTTGTGAGCATGAGCAAGTATTTTTCCTTGTCATTTTCCATGAGTCTTTCCACAAGTTTTTGGAATGAAGCACTTTCTTGGCATTCCTGAAGAAGTTCTTCAGAAATTTCAATATCCTCTAGATGTGGCCCTTCAAAAGGATTTGATAACCTCCGATTCATACTAGATTTTGCTTGTGCCTCGCTTTGTTTGTTTTGTTGGGAGCGAGTAACAGGCATTTTAGTAGAAACTTTCTATGACAAAGGGGACAAAATCCTCTTCGATATGTTGCTTCGGGGTTGGTGGTTCAAATCAGGGCATGTTGTAAGTGATGAACTTGTCGGGAAAGAATGCGGGATTGATCTTTCCTCCACGGTTTATGATTTGACTGAATGTGGATTTTTTACAATATGCCCTAGTCTTCAAAGGCTCTTTGTCAAATTCGTTGGATTTTTTCTAGATATATAGTTTGATGTGATGAAGGAATGTTCGATGAGATTTGAAGAGTTGACAATTGATATATAAAAATTTATTTCTTTTGACAAATTTGGAAAAACTTGGTTGTTGTTTCTTCAACGTGGTGTTATGATAAATATTCTTTCTTCTCAGAATATGGGGATTAGTCATGCATAAGTGATTCAATGGTTTCCTTTGAATTGTTTTGGATTCAGTTGATCTTGCTTTGAAAACTCAAGTTTTACTTTATCAAAGTGAAGGTTTAGATGCCCCTTCACGACAAAGCGTGTCAAATGATATGGATAAAGTCTCCCGATATGGAAGCTTGATTTGACAACCTGAAGTTTTAAACAAGTGTTTTTGAGATAAAATCCACGAGATGATAAAGGACCTATTTGTCACTTGTGATGATGTTTCTTGATTTTGATAGGATAGATATGTTTTATCACGCAACCAGTTTTGGATTTACTTTTGTTTGACACAAATTTTGCTCAAGAAATAGTTTTTAAAGCTTTGTTTTCGATACTTTGGTTTGACGAAAAATGAAGTTGATGAAAAGAGGTTTCCAAAAATGTCTTCTAAGTTTTCAAAATTCTTCACTATTTGCCTCCTGTTTTTCTGGGTTTGGTCACGCGCTAAAAAAGAGACGGGATGCGCTACAGAAAGTTTTCAACATGCTAAGGGAAAGACCACATGCGCTAAGCTGCCCCCAGCTACACGCTAACTATTTTAGACTGCTTATCTGGTTTTCCATTTTGCTCGAAAATTTATGCGCTAATATGGGCCTGCTACACACTAACTGTTAAACCTTACGCGCTATTGTTTGACTCCTACATGCTAAGCTAATATTTCAATGCGCTAGGCTATTTTCCAGATGAGCTAACTATTTAATATTGTTTTGAAATTTTGGTAGAACACTACTGTTTCAACTAGACGCGCTAACTTGATGTTCTGATGCGTTAAAAAATGTACCACACGCACTAGACTGTCCTGATATTTTCCTTTGGTTGGTTTTTTTGCAATTTTTGGATTTTTGTTATGAGTTTTTCAGTTTTGATGGATGATTTTCTAAAGTAATAAATGCAAACATAGCACCAAAGAGACAACCATTTTGCTTAATCTAACAAAAAGTGTATGTTCTGCGAGGATGTGTTCAAATCCCCAATGTTTTAACAAGTTTGGATACAAATAATACACTTCAAGAAAACTCTTTATCAAAGGTCATAAGTAATATCATAGCCCACTAGTCTCGATATTACGTCAGCTCAAACAGTCGTGTCACCCCCTGGGGGCGCCCATTTTTTTGCCTTTTGCCAAAAATTAACTCAAAGTGAATTGCTTCACAATTGAGTAGTTATCTTGGGAGATATATGGTGAGCGATCTTGGGGGCAGATTCTTCCCCACCCTTGCACTATGATATTACAAATGTCTGGTTACTGACTCGGCTCAAGGTTTCTATCTCTATGGTTCGTAATCAGGCTTCCTGTTCGGCCGTTAGTGATAAACTCCCTCAGGAGGCTTCCCAACCTTTAGAACAAAGGCTTTACATATCTCAAGGATACTGGGGAAGGCTAATCGCTATGCGCAACCGTTGAAAAGGACTTTCGTCACTTTCCACTTTTGATTATAGTGGGTTGGAACACTTGGCGTCAAAGTCATTTCCCACTTAGGTCCTTCCCTTCACACAGGCCATAAATGGCTTTAAGAGTTGATTTCAACTCCTCGGGATGGAAGGCCTACTAAAGGATTTATTGCTTGAAATATTGAAAGAGTAAGAGTGGTTTGGATTTTTGGTCACGCAGTTAAGAGGAGAGAATATACCTTCCACTTTCGAGACAAGGCAAACAAAGTTCTTTTTACCTTTCAAGTTAATGATTTGCTAACTTCTACTTGGAGATGTTGCTCCAACAAGCATGGTGTTCCTTTTATTTCCTCAAAGCAATGATTATCTAATCTAGCAAAAGAACCTAGTAAACAAAGCAAAACTTCGATGTGGTCAACAAAAGAAAATCAGAAAAGGGGAAGAACTTCCCTCTTTATTTTGAACAAAATAGGACAAGTGTGATTCTTTTACTTTGCAAAAATGAAGTGAATCCTTTTATGCACCAAAGGATGGTGAAGTTCTTCTTAAAGCTATCCTTGCAAAAAGAAAGATTAATTTGTTCTTTTTATAATCCAAATTGAGAATTTTCTCTCCTAGAAAAGCAAGAAAAATTGTTGTTGTGGTTCGTTTTACAGCCCAAATAAGGTGAGTTTGATTTTATTTAACATGAGTTAATGTTTTTTTAAAATTTTAACTAGCTTAACTAAGTTAGTAAAAATCTAAACTATGTATAACTCTAAAAATAACTAAGCTCATCCCTGCAATAAGATGTTAGAAATCTTGCAAAACATCAACTCAAAATAGTTAGAAAGATTTTGGATCTGGTGGACTTCTACTTGTCTAACTTTTAAGTTCGGTTAGAATTTTTTTTTTTTTTTTTTCTATCAGTGATGTGCTACAGGAAAAACTGTACGTGCTACAAAATGGGCGAGATGCACTATCAAACAGACCCGATGCGCTAAGCTATTTTCCAAAAGTGCTAAACTGGTTTTCGGATGCACCGCGTTGTTTTTCTCTCGCGTCGAAACCTACAGGAAAATATTAGTGGGATGATGTGCTAATTTAAAGGTTTCACATGCTACATGATAGACTGCACATGCTAAACAGTAAGCTTGATGCGCTATACTGTTAACCGGAAGTGTTATAGAATGTTTCCCACGCACTGATTCGTGTTTCCCGCATACCTGCAAAAGAGGTTAAATTTAAAAACTGATTTGATATATGGGGTCGGGCCCCACGGTGGGCACCAGAAATGTATGCGGGAAAAGTGAGTCGATAGAACTCAATATGTGAAAAATGTAGCCTAAGGAGCCTTACTCACACACCCACAAGACTTCTTGGTGCAAGCTATGGAGTCATGAAGTATGGCTCAACTTCCCAAGCTTGTTCCATGGTTCTCTATCTCACAAGGTCCCTCAAACCAATGTCTTTGCTCTCAGATCACTGAGCAAAGTGGTTTAGGGATGACAAATGCAAGAACGAGGGATGCTTTTGTTGATTTTAAGATGAAATGCATCCTAAGTTATACATGATCCTATAAATGCAATAAACTAGTTATAAGATGACAAGATTAGTAACAAAACTATCCTAGCATGCTATATTAGTCTATGATTAAGCTAAATGATAAGGAAAATACTCTAAACATGTATATTTAGATTAATTCCTATTGAAAAGAGAGGCTAAATGATGAGCACAAATGATATATTAAAGCTTGGATGGATTTTAGTATAAGTGTGATACTAAGGACTTGGATCTCTCAAAATGGAGGAATGAGAGCTCTATTTATAGCAAAAATAGGGCAATGGATGGTCAGGATTGAAAGAGCTAATCAAGGGTTGAGTTTGAAAGTTGGGAATCCATGTTTGCAATTCGCACCAATGAAATGGTGACAAATGTCAACATAAGACTGGGTTGAGAAGAGAGGTAGGAAGCATTAAATGCTTGAGAAGACCTCATGGTTATCTTAGGGGGTAAGGGTTATGGTTAAGTTAGGATTACCCATTGGATAAAGGTTTTACCCAAAGGATAAACTCTTGTGCAAAAGATTAAGCAAAACCATGGTCAAAGCAATAAATCCTTGATGAGACTCTTGGGTTACATGGAGGTTGAGTTTAGGGAAAATTCTTTAATCATGCTAGAGGGTTGAGTTAACCATTAATGGTTTGGGAGACTTTCAAAGTTAAGTGGTTGAAGCCTTTAAGGGTTTTGAAAGACTTTGAGGGTTTGAGAAGTGACTTCCCTTTGTTTAGGGATGTGACAAAGTTTAGGAAATGGGTTAGGTTAATTTAGAAGTGATTAGAAGAGTCTAGAAGGGGTTAGGAATAGGGTTTAGGAAGCAAGTGGGAGATGTAGGATTTTGCAAGTGGATGAAGAGATAATAGGATTTAATTGAATAAAATGAATTTAATTCAATTTTGGTTGCAATTTGGGGAAATCAAATAAATTAGATTTATTTAATTTAGGGTAGACTATTTAATCAAATTTGAATCTAATTAAAAGAGGATAGAAGGGATTTAATTGAATAAAATGATTTATTCATTAAATGGCAAAAGAGGCCTAGTGAATTTAATTTAAATAAATTGAGTAATTTACTTAATTTAAATAGAGGAATGTGGGTGATTTAATTAAATAGAGAAATGAACAAAAAATATTCATTTAGGAATATGGTCATTTTTATACGTCTACACTTGGAATTGGTAAATTCCAAAGATCTTGAGGAAGGATTAGGAATCCATCCAAAATCACTCATCCTTGTGCGTGGAGTGTGGGGAATGAAGATCCTGTGGTAGAGGGGTTGAAATCCCAAGTTGAGAGTGAAAGGGAGGTGGAAAACAAGGTCTTCTAAGAAAGAGAATGAAACTTACAAAACAACAAGTGCTTATCCTAGCCTAAGGACCTTGGGAAGGTCAAAGAAGGTGAGTATTGTAGACCCTTGGAGGGTGTGAGGTGTATAATCATTGGATGGTTCTAGAGTAGCTTGGAGGAGATACCTAGACAAGGTAACCACAAATAGGTGTGAGTCAACTCACTCTATATCAGAGATTCACACCAACAAGGAGGCAGAATAAATGCTAATCAGATGTGATAAATTAGTGGACACGTTGGTAGTCTAATTGCCACAAAGACCTACGTGGTAGTTAACCAACATTGACTTAGTAATTTGAACAACAAAAATGGAAAACATGTGGCATCCAAGTAGTCGAATAGATTTGCCAAGATGCTAAAGATGTTGTCTGCAATCTAATTTGGGCAGGAGGATGGTAATTCCATTAATGGAAAACCAATTGCCTTTGATTGATGGGCTCGAGGTGATCAACAAAGGCTAGATCAGATCTGTTGGATAGATTGAGATTACTAAGTATAGTAATCTAAGTACAGAGAACGATCTGAGGACAAATAGAATGCATTTAATATGGATGACCAGTTTGATATCACACTCAGGACAAAGAATGAAATCTTGTAGACACAGAAGTTGACCGAATGAAGAAGAAAATTAGTGTGATTCAACATGGGTAGTTGAGGTAGCTAAGTTGAAAAGCGATGTGGACAAGCAACATAGATTATGTTTTTGAAGAAGTTTTACTGCTAATATTGTTTAAGTGTGGTAGTGTAGGGAAAGAAATAGAGTAGAGAGAGAACTATGCATAGTAGTAGAACAAAAATATAGAGAGCAACAAGTAGATTTAGGATGGT
This sequence comes from Cryptomeria japonica, assembly GCF_030272615.1. Classification (NCBI taxonomy): domain Eukaryota; kingdom Viridiplantae; phylum Streptophyta; class Pinopsida; order Cupressales; family Cupressaceae; genus Cryptomeria; species Cryptomeria japonica. Next base: position 731,497,746 of record NC_081415.1, on the reverse strand, counting down.
GTATCAGAGACAGAAGAAGATTCAGATAGAGAAGAAAGGGCAGAAGATAAAACTTCTGAGAGACAGAATTAACTTGTGTTACAAAACTCATTTGTAACAAAGATTTTCATTATATTGATTTGCATTCTCATTGTATATCTCTAAGTGGGTTCTCAGAGCAGGGGTAGGTGCTCCTTTGAGTATATGCTCATAAAACTAAGGGTTGGTGCTCCTTGAGTTGGTGTTCAGAAAAACAAGGGTTGGTGCTCCTTGAGTTGGTGCCCTAAATCATTTGTATTCAGTTTTATTTGTGAGTCTGAATTGGAGTAGTAGACTCTAGCAACTATTCTCATCGAGGTTTTTCCCACATTGGGTTTTCCTTGTAAATCTTGTGTTCTGGAGTGATTCATGTGTGTGTGTGTGTGTGTTCTCATTTTCTTTTCACCCTTTGTCTCTACACACTTAATTTAGAAGAGTTTTTTAATACACTGATTCACCCCCCTCTCAATGTCCATTTGTGTTCTTCACATAATCTGATATGTACATAGTGGATATATTTTTGTGAGTTGATGCTCATCGTGATTTTTCCTAGTTAGGGTTTTCCACGTACAAAATTTTGGTAGTGATGTGTTGATTATGTGTTGCTATTTAATTGATAAGTGTAGTGAGTTATTACATTAATTTTGATTTGGACTGATTCTCCCTCCCGCCTCTTAGTCCTGCCTTGGGATCAACACACTTTTTGTATGGGAAGGGTTTGACCCTCTTAATCTTATCCATTTTTGAAAAAAAATAAAAGTTTGGAAACTAGATTCAGACTACTACAGTTCTTGTTCTTTTGGTATCTTCAATTTTTTAGTGCACAAGCCTCAAATTGCTCATTTAAGTTATACTCCCCTTTTTGTTCACCATCTTGGTGCACTTACCCTTATATAACTTAAAGATGAAAGGATGAAATATGCCGAATCATCTTAATAAATTTAAATACCTTGATTAGTCAATTGATTTTAGTGAGCATAAATTTGGATGATAAAATCAAAGCTATTTTATTGTTGTGTTGCATTTTGAATAGATGGGAAGGAGTAGTAATGAAAATCAGCACTTCGATGTATGGCAAGAGAAAATTGATGTTTGATGATGTTACATCCACTCTTCTTAGTGAAGACAAGAGTAGGAAAAAATAAGGAACTTCATTGGGTGATACCTTGATTTGTTGGAAATATGGCTCGAATTCTCCTGACTAGTGGTCGAGTTGATCGGTGTAGCTTACCCCGATGGAACAGCTTGTGGGAAGGTATCGGGTTGTGGACTTTTCCTATCAGTGTAACTCTGGCTGATGAACATGTTGCGGACAAGTATTGGGTTAGGTCTACCAGATGTATCCTCTTTGTTTGATTATCGGGAAGCAGTGTTCGGATCCGCTTTTGTGGTCATTGGGTTAACATCGCCTATCGGGTTAGCCATATTGAAGTCCTATCGATGTCTCGATGTAGCCTGTTGGATGTTGTCCAGAACACCCAATGAAGTCGCCTTCATGTGCTTCATCTATCGGAGGATCACTATTGGAGTCTGGTCGATGACCCGATGAAGTTGCCTTCGACGATTGGGTTGTCATTGGCTATCGGTGGAAAAAGTTGGAAGCTACGCCGATGTCTTATGAGTTTGACTTCTTTTGACTTGGAGTGCATCGCTCATTGGGGGAACAGTTCAGGGTATGTGTCAATGACCTGATGAAGCTGCTTTAGGTGATTGGGGTAACTTTGCAGTACTGTTGCCGATGGTCGATAGGGTCGATCTAACTGGAACCGTTTTGATGAGTTCGTCTACTGGTTTATCAGGGATCGGGATTGCTTGTTCGTAGTTATGTCGATGGTCGATGGAACCTTTTTCTTGTGATCAATTAACAGGTGAGCAAGTCCGGGATGATCGAACAATTCTCGCTATACCGCTATGGCGAGATGCATGAAGGTTATCCACCGCGGCTTGGTGACCAAATGGTGGGACCCCGCAAGAGAGAAGCTCAGGAAATTTAATGAGTGAGCAAGTCTGGGATAATCAAATGATTATCACTATATCGCTATGGCAAGATGCACGAAGTTTATTCCCCGTGACTTGGCAACCATGGTGGTACCCAGTGACAAAGAAGAGCTTCATTCCAGGTGATTAGTGAGGTCATGCTAAGGTGGCAGGGCAGGGACCTCAGAGCCAATCAAGGGGTGCCACGTGGCAGAGCGCAAAAAGAGATCAAGGAAGATCGGATGATCGGGATAGCTGTTTGGTTGTCTTCCTGATGAACTGATGGAATTGCCTTCAGTGATTGGGGTATCTTTAGAGATCGGGAGAATTGGTTGTTTGCTACACCGATACCCGATGAGGTCACCTTCGGCAATCGGGTTGACTAGATGAAAGTTGTGCCAAAGTCCGATAAAGTCATTTACTGCTGATCGGGGATCAGGGTAACTTTTGAGTGCTAGTTCTGATGGGCCAATGAATTCGTCTACTGCTGATCAGATATCAGGGTAACTTTTCAGTGCTGGTTCCGATGGCCGATAGGGAAGTATCTGACTATAGATGGTCACCCGAACTGAAGTCCAAAAGACTAGTAGGCAGACTCTTGGAATGTTTTTGTCAGTGTATTTGAATAAGAACCGACCCGACTTCTGGATGAATGTGGGATAATATGTTTTCCATGAGTTTATGAATGGACAGGCTATTACTCGACGGTTACATTCTAAGGCCGTTATACAAACTCACAGAGGAATGTTTGGTTGGACAGATGGTGGTTGCCAGAGATGTAACCAATGAGCAGAGAAAAGAAGGGTGTGCATGAAGGCTATGTGGAGGTGATGGTTTTATAAGTAGCCAAGTCAATGTGTCTGCATGTGGTGTCAACAAAGTTATGAGATCAGAGTCTGGAAAAGAAGATCTAATAACTTTTTTGTAATCGTGTTGTTTACTAAATATAGTGATCTCACTTTGGTGGTGGGTTTTTAACCTGTAAGGATTTTCCCACATATATCTCGTGTCTTTATCTGGTGCTATTCTATCTAGTTCATCTTAATCCTCTGTCTGTGCTTATTTTAATGTACTGCAAACTGAAATTGAAATACTTCCTTGCTTTCTAATCCCCTTAGAATTGATGATAGGAGAGCGTTTTCCGCGCATGGCTTACCTTACAAGTGGTATCAGAGCCATTTAGTTGTGTTATCCTTGTCGGGTAGGGCTCTTTTGTGTCAATTTTGTTTTCAGTGGGAGTCTGGCAGAGCATTTGGTTTGCAAATAGAGATGGCACACACTTCTGGATGAGTGGAGATTGAGAAGTTCAATGGTTCAAACTTTGAGTTGTGGAAACTCAAGATGGAAGATTTTCTATTTGATCGAGATCTATGGGTTGCTATGTCTAGACAAAAACCTTCAGGCATGAAGCAAGAAGGTTGGGATCTTGCAGATAGAAAAGCCAGAGGATTGATTAGACTATGTTTGGAATACTTTGTTCTGTTAAACGTTCATGAGGAAAAGAATGCACATCTTCTATGGAAGAAACTTGGAGATATTTATCAGGGGAAGTCTCTGGTAAACAAGTTGTTCCTAAGGAAGAAGTTGTATTCCTTGAAGATGGACGAGGGTACATCTATTGTAGATCATCCAAATGTTTTCAACATAATATTTGCTCAACTAAATTATGTGGGAGTAAATATTGATGACAAGGATCAATGTATGCTTCTATCATTTTCTCTTCCTGACACATGGGATCATCTGGTAATGGCCATTGGGAGTACAACAACCACTTCCAAGATGGAAGATGTGGTTGCTTAGTTACTGTCAGAAGAAACACGAAGGAAATCTTCTGAGATGGTCAAGGAGGCCCTTTCTGTTCATGGAAAGATAGAGGACATGAAGTTTAAATCCAAGTTAGAGGAAATTTCTTTTTGCAGAGACCTTGTGCCTAGCTCTCCAATTCACCCTTACTCACCCCAACTCCTCAACTCACCCTTCTACTCAAGCTCCTCCAAGGTAACTTGTGAGGGTACACTCCTTAGACCTCCAAAGCCTAAAATATATTGGCTTGCCTCCTAGGTATATCCTCTTGAGGTTTCTTGTTGGTTCTGACCCAAATATCTGATTTTGAGATGGTCTCCTACTAGGTTCCCAAAGCTCCAACTAGGCTCCAAAGACCTCCACTAAGGATCTTCACTCTAACAAAATGTTTAAAGGTTGTGGTTATGTTGTGAATGTATTTTCAAGGTCATTTTATGCATTGACAAGGTCTTCACCTTCCTCCCAAGCCCTAGGCTTTCAACTTGCTTCTACCGGCTGCTATTAGGCCTAATTGACTAGCCCTTCTTGGACTGTTTTTGGGTCTTTTTCCCAAAAATTTCCTAACAACCCCAAAATTATTTTACATATTCAGATACCCATTTGGAATTTAAACAATATCACTCAGTTTCCCATCTGGGTTTGTTGTACAACTAGGGTTACTGAAAAAAGTGCTATTTTTAAGGGGTTTAGAGCTTCTAGGAAGTTTTGGAAGATGTGCTCCAAAATATTAACCAGTCAAAATCACCAACCTAAAATAAATTGGATTCCTTTAGTAAACTCATATACCTTTCCAAAACACTATGGTTTTTTGGGGTGTCACTTCTCCATGGCACTCAAAAATGAGCAATCTCTACTACCCCCACACACTAGCTACAAGCTTGTGTGTTATTCATCTCATCCATTCTCCTCCTTTTAGCCTGGAAAAACACAAAACACATACTCAAAAACTATTTACAGAGCCTACCCAAGACATCCAATGGATTTCAACTTGTGCCATTCATGGATGCTCTGGTAAAATGCATTTTTACAATCAAAACCCCAAGTTTCAAGGGTTTGTGAGCAACTTTTACAAAAACAGTGATAACTTTTGATCCAAAGCACTTCAGACCTTCAAATTATACTTGTTGGAAAGATAAAAAAAAATCCTAACTTACTCTACTACTATGAGCACCGTACCAGACCATACAGGTTGTACAAAAGCAGAAATTCAAAGGAAAAATAGTCCATACGTGAGGAAAAGCATAGGAAACTCTTGGCAAATGAATTGAATGCAAACCAAAAGTTGATTAACCTATTATTAGAGATTATTAGAAAGTTTTATACACCATTTTAAGTTGGTTCCAACAAACTTCCAATTCCATTTCCTTCATGGACAACTTTTGCCTAAAAATGCAAAAGTTATCATGACCAATTTTTGACAACTTTTAGCTATGAGTGCAAAAACACACTCCAAGGCTCTCCAGGCCTGAAAAATCACTGAAATTGAATCCCACAATGGATTTAAACCATTTCCAAACATTATAGCAAGTTTCCAAGCATCCACCTGGTACAAACCAAAAATTGACATTTTGACAACATTTCAGGATAATGAAAATTTTGGATCCTGAGCACAACAAATGTGTGGACAACCAAACTATGGCTTCAAAAAGAATCATAGGATTTATTACACCTAATTACAACATAAAATAACTTGAAATCACACAAAACTCTAAAATGCAAGAAAAGACAACTTTGAGATAGGTGCTCTAAACCAGTCCTGCTCTTGGAAAGAAGTCCAAAGCGAAGTGCTAGAACTGTGGGTAGGTTGGTCACATTCAAAAGGATTGTAAAGTGAAGAAGAAGAAAGAAAATAAGAGTTCTTCAGATTCTGGGTGCTCACAGAATGAGGATGGAGATGCCTTCTGAGCTACTTTGGCAAGTCAGACATCTATTGATGTCTGGTTCAATCTTCATGAAGAAGATGTTTGTCATGATGCCATGTAAGACTTGGTACCATGTTTGGCAGTGATGTATATTCATCATTTGATGGTGGATGATCTTCATGTGACTGAAGATGCTAACATCTTGAGGATTCATAAGTCCTTGGTAGAGATGTTGTTTATGTCATATTTTGACATGTTTTCCTTAGTTAGGATGTGTTATATTATGCTTGCATACACTCTTGAGATGCATTTAGAGTTTTGACATAATATGGTTATGTTCATACAGAGCATGTAATCTCTTTGGAAGAGATGTTTTAGATCATGTTTGTCATGTTTATATTCCTGACTCTGCAGTTGGAAGTTTGACAATGATCTAGTTTTTTTTGTCTCTATATTTCAAGTACATTGATCATATTGTTTGATACTTCATGATAATGTGGTTATGCATTTGGAGGTTGGAATGTGTTGATCAGTTACGGGTGCTCATGGATACATGGAAACATAGATGGTGCTATCTTTCTCTTGTGGCTAGATATGTATATGTTGGAATGATTAATAGGTCCAACTGAGATGCATTCATCTGTTATAACACAGTTGACATTTAAGAGGTGGGTGTAGAAGGGCATGATACACGATGTTGTGAAGACTTGCTTGCAGGTTCATTGTTTCGAGTTAGTATTGGGAAAACTCTTGGTACAAAGATTTCTTCACTTCTATGTGATGTTGTAAACATTTATTTTTAACTTTGACATTACCTGTGCAGGGGGAGCTCCTTGGTGTGTATTGCATGTGAAGCTTGAGACTGTGAGTAATAGGATGTACGTGCTAATGTTCTAAAATTCATTGTGGTATATCTTAAGGGTATGTGTAGTTGGATGTGCTAGCACTTGTTGTGGGTGTTATTCTAGCTATGTTTATAACAAATACTTGTACATTCGGTTAGTTTTTGGATCATGAGTTTTGTGTGCTCAGGAGACAAAGTTGTAGTTCTCTCAGTGGATAGCTTCTATATATGTCCGGTGGCAGTGGCATGGTAGAAGGTGGAAGTGTTCATGAATGAGATGAGACTGCTCTACATAGGTGCACATGTTAATTTCTTTTCTTGATATTTTCTGATCGAGTGGTATATCAGCATTTATGGGCTTTAGAGTCCATGGTTCTCAGTGAAATCTGTAAGTGTTCGACATGGTAGACAGGTCCAGTAAATTCTTCGGCAAGTGGGAGATTGTTGGAAATATGCCTTGAATTCTCCTGACCAGTGTTCGGGTTGATTGTTGTAACTTACCCCGATGGAACAACTTGTGGGAAGGTATTGGGTTGTGGACTTTTCCTATCAGTGTAACTGTGGTCGATGAACATGTTGCAGACAAGTATCGGGTTAGCCATACTGAAGTCCTATCGATGTATTGATGTAGCCTGTTGGATGTTGTCTTGATCACCCGATGAAGTCTCCTTCACATTGTTTGTCTATCAGAGGAGCACTATTGGACTCTGGTCGATGACCCGATGAAGTCGCCTTTAGTGATCGGGTTGTCATCGACTATCGGTGGAACAAGTTGGAAGCTACGCTGATGTCTGATGAGTTCGACTTAATGAGTGAGCAAGTCTGGGGTGATTAGACGATTGTCTCTATACCGCTATGGAGAGATGCACAAATTTTATTCCCCATGACTTGGCGACCATGGTGGGACCCAGCAACAAAGAAAAGCTTCATTCCGGGCGATTAATGAGGTCGTGCTAAGGTGGCAAGGTAGGGACCTCGGAGCCAATCAGGGGGTGCCATGTAGCAAAGCACAGAAAGAGATCAAGGAAGATGAGACGGTCGAGATAGCTATTTGGTTGTCTTTCCAATGACCCAATGGAATTGCCTTCGGTGATCAAGGTATCTTCGGAGATCGAGAGAACTGGTTGTTTTCTATACAGATACCCAATGAGGTCACCTTTGGCGATCGAGTTGACTAGATGAAAGTCTTGCCGAAGTCCGATGAATTTGTTTACTGCTGATTGGGTATCGAGGTAACTTATGAGTGTTGATTCCGATGGGCCAATGAAGTCGTCTACTGCTGATCAGATATTGAGGTAACTTTTCTGTGTTGGTTCCGATGGCTAATAGGGAAGTATCCGACTGCAGATGGTCGCCCAGACCGAAGTCCAAAAGACTAGTAGGCGGACACTTGGAATGTTTCTGTCGGTGTATTTGAATACAAACCGACCCGACTTCCAGATGAATGTGGGAATATGTTTTCCACGAGTTCATGAATGGATAGGCTATTACTCGATGGTTACGTTCCATGGCCGTTGTACAAACTGATAGAGGAATGTTTGGTTGGACAGATGGAAAATCGCAGAGATGTAATTGATGACCAGAGCGAAGAAGGGTGTGCATGAAGACTGTGTGGAGGTGATGGTTTTATAGGTAGCCAAGTCCATGTGTCTGCATGTGCTGAGAACAGAGTTCTGAGATCAGAGTCCAAAAAAGAGGATCTGATAACTTTATTGTAATCATGTTGTTTACTGAATAAAGTGATCTCTCTTTGATGGTGGGTTTTTTACTCGTAAGGGTTTTCCCATGTATATCTAGTGTCTTTCTCTGGTGCTATTCTATTTGGCTCATCTTAATCTTTTGTTTGTACTTATTTTAATGTAGTGTAAACTGAAATTGAAATACTTCCTTGCTTGCTAATCCCCTTAGAATTGACGATAGGAGAGCGTTTTCCGCACATGGCTTTCCTTACATGATTTTTGGTAATAGAGGGAGACATCAAGATAGAGATAAAAATAATAATAGGAGGTCAAAATTGGCAAAGAGATCTAAGTATAGGGGTAGAAATGGAGGTAGTTGGTTTTGTGTTAAAAAAGGTCTCACAAAGAAGATATGTTGGTCCCACAAAAAGGTGGAAAATTAGTCAAAGGACAACAAAAGAAACACCACATATGAATAAGATGAAGGTGTTTTGGTCTTGTTTGCAAGTGAAACTATGGCAAATTAATGGGTGTTGGACTCAAGTGCCTCTTTTAATGCTACTCCATGCCAAGAAGCTTTCAAGAACTATCAAAAAGGAAAACCTAGTAGAGTTTATCTTGGTGACAATGAACCATGTGGGATAGTTGGCAAAGGTGGTGTGATGATGCACTTAAAGAATTGAAATAAATGGCACTTGAGGGATGTGAGACATGTTCCTAAACTCAAAAGGAATCTGATTGAGGAGAGCTTTATGATCTTGGATGTAGCATTGCCTAAACTTCAAACTCTTGGAAGGTGATCAAATGAGCCCTAGGTGTTGCAAGAGATAGCAAATTGGGTACTCTATATGTGCTAGAGAGTCATGCTAAAGTGGGAGCTGCAATGGTGGTAGTGGATAGTAGAACGAATATTTGTCAAATGAACAAGAGGGGACTTAAAGCCATGCTCAAAAGGGATCAACTTTCAAGTTTGAAATCTAATGATTTGGAGTTATGCAAGCATTACATCTATGAAAATAAAGGCAGACCATTTTTTCAAAGATCGGACATGACAAGAAGACAACTCCCTTGGAGCTCATGCTCAAATGTGTTCAATCCTACAGAAGTAACCTTTGTTGAAGGAGCTAATTATTTTTTTACATTTCTTGATGATTGCACTTGCAAAATTTGAATTTATATGCTAAACAAAAAATTAGCAATGTTTAGAAAATTAAAAATTTTCAAAGCTATTATTGAGAATCAAATTGGACACAAAATATAATGTTTGAAAACAAATAATAGGGGAGAGTTTTTCTCTTTGGCATTTGATAGTTTTTGTGCAGATAATTTCACGCATCCTCTAAATTCATTGACACCATGCACCTTAAATAATTTCTTCCTAAGGAGAAATGTGTGAAGGTTAATTTCCATAGCGAGAACAGACGTATCAAGGTTAATATTTGTAAGTTGATGTTTGTATTCTATTTTAGAGGACATATAATAGATAAATTTGGTATTTATTTTTATGTTGAAGATTTTTTTGTGCATATGAAAAAATAAAATTGTTGTGACAAGTTGATATTCATGTTTTGTTTTACAGCAAAATAATTTGTTCCAATGTATTTATACAAACTCAAGGGTAAAAAAATGAAGTTATATTTGAAATTGGTCATCTAGTATTTGCATATTACTATGATAATGCATCGTGTATGTGTTGTCTCATTTTGCTTCCCACCATATTCAATCCCTTCCATGTAGACACAAACATGGATGTAGCTAGCTTGTTAGAAAAGATCATTGCTCCTAGTCACATGACGCCAAACCACCTATTAGATGAGCCGAGAATCATGTTGCCTCTGGATGTTTTTAGCCTTCTCCCCTACGATCAACCTCTTCACATGGATATGTTATTAGATAGGTTGTTAACAAATAGGAAGATTGTTGTGTAAATCATTGCTAGTCTATATAAGGAAGAGTTTAATGGATTCTCAAGTTCTTTTTCAGATGTTTGTGATAATGAATGCATTCTTTATTTGAATGGGTTTCTTCATAGTAAGAAAAGTATAAAGGTTAAGGCCTTTCTAAGTTAGATGTTTATAGTGCATTTTAGAAGAAATATAATATAGAAATTTGACACTCTTAAATTTATCAATATTTGACATAATTTTTTATGGTGGGGAGTTTTTTTAACATTTGGAAAGATAAAATTGTTGTGTCAAGTTGATGTTCATTTTTTGTTTTATACTAAAGCTACAATTTCTTCTAGTGCACTTCAGAAAATTCAAGTGCAAGCAAACAAAATCGCACTAGAAGTTACTTAGCAATAAGTATTTTAATATTACTAAGATAATGTGTCTTATACGTTTACTAAAGTGTTGTCCCTTTTTTCCTCCCACCATATTCACTCCCCTCCATGTGTGAATAAACATGGATGTAGCTAGTCTACCAAGAAAGATCACGGCTCTCTACCAATTCCTTGTTGAGCCAAGAACCATGTTATCTATGGGTGATTTTAGTCTTCTCCCTCATCATCAACCTCTTCACATTGGTTTGTCACTTTTCGCTCGTCAGATTCTAGCAAGTCACTTCATTTGGATTTGACTATTTCTGCTATTTGTGTTCAATGACCTATAGATAAAGATGTGAAAGAGGAGGGTGCAATTATTTTGGTTTGTCACTTTTGGCTCGTTATATTCTAGCAAGTCATTTCACTTGGATTTGATTCAATCTGCTATTTGTGTTCAATGACCTATAGATAAAGATGAGAAAGAGGAGGGTGCACTTATTTTGGTTTGTCACTTTTGGCTCGTCAAATTCTAGCAAGTCACTTCACTTGGATTTGACTCTTTCTTCTATTTGTGTTCAATGACCTATAGATAAAGATAAGAAAGAGGAGGGTGCACTTATTGATTTGTAATTAATTGCTTATGATTCTATTCCACCAATGTATTCGACAAAACAGATGACCATGACTCCTCTTTGATGATGCAATCTTTGCTGTCTAACAATTCCTTTATTTTTTATTGTTTAGACTTTACCTTGTTAAACTTTATTTTATCTTATTGTTTGGATGTGTTCCCTCTTAAACCTTTGATTTACAAATGAGAGCTTTGATAAAGATGGCAAACCATCCTTCAAAATTAACTAGCCCCAAGGGTAACACCCAAGAAAACTAAAATACAAGATTTCAAGAGTGTGTACCATGGGCTGTGGCTATTCTGGTTCCAAAAATGTTCTGATTACATTTCTGTACATCGAAAATAACTTTCGTGTTATACATAAGGAGGGTCAACGGCCACAATGCTTCTGCCGAGCCCTACAGCCACTCTGAACCTATTCTGCAAAAAAATTTGCATCGTATGATATCACAGTTTTAAAACCAGTTTAACCGCACCCTATAATGATGGTTATAGTCAACATCCTCCCTCGGATAATAAGAATGATTATCCATTAGAACTTTATTTTTGGTAAGAAAAAAGCTTGCCTATATGTTAAGTGTTGGCACGCCGCTTTATTTCTGGTGCTTGCTTAGCCATTAAGGTGAGAAACTTTATCTATACCCACTTATGTAATATAATATTAAAGCCACTTTCTATATAACTACTCGTACATCAGAATCGTCCGGAAAATATGATTTAGAGTTACACAAGTATGGTAATGCTGTGAAGGTCCGTAGCAAGTGATTTCATTAATATACGCATCTTCTTTGTGGCGCAATTCAGCGTACACAAGTACCTCACAATTCATTATATGACTTGACATAACAGGAGCAGATAGTGCAGGTTTGTAGCTTCATGTTAATGCCTTCCATAAAAGTTAAAATCCTACACATTCACAAAATTCTTAGTACGTTATTGTGAATCAAGTAATATATGTCTTTCAATCTATTCACATTTTGAGAGATCATTAAAAAAAAATGATAACAAGGTAATATGCGTAAAATGTCTTAGTTCTTCTTAGGTTAATTTGTATATGAGTTAGGTTTTAAGGTGGAAGACATTATTGTACAATTTAAAAGCTAGATTGGTATGCAAGGGATATGTTCAAGTACAGAGCATAGATTTTGAAGAGACTTTTGTTCCTATTACAAGACTTGAAGTAGGGAGAATGTTCCTGACATTCTCAGCATATAAAGGATACAAAATTATATCAAATGGATGTCAAATCTGAATTCTTAAATGACAATCTTGAGGAAGAGGTCTACATTGAGCAACCTGAAGGTTTTTAGCTTCATGAAGATGATAACTTTGTCTACAGATTGAAGAAGGCACTATATGGACTAAAACAAGCCCCTCGAGCATGGTACTTAAGACTGGATAAATATCTCCATCAGCAAGGTTTTAGAAAAGGCAATGCTACTAGCAATTGATACATTAAGGTGGACGGTGATCACATGACCATAGTAGTGGTGTATGTAGATGACATCATATTTGGGGGAAATACAGATACTTTATGCAAGGAGTTTGTTGATCAAATGCAATCTGAATTTGAGATGTCTTTACTTGGAGATCTGCCATATTTTCTTGGTTTGCAGATTTGTCAATTAGAAAAGGGAATATTTATATCACAAACCAAGTATGCAAAGGACATGTTGAAGAAAATTCAAATGGAGGACAACAAGCTGGTTAGTACTCTTATGGTGACAGGATGCAAACTAAGCAAACATGATGAGTCATCTAGTGTAGACCAGACCTTGTATAGATCCATGATTGGCAACCTATTATATCCAACTGCATCTAGGCCTGATATAGTTCAAGCAGTGTGCATGGTTGCAAGATTCCAAGAAGCCCCTAAGCAATCTCATGCTAATGCAGTGAGAAGAATATTCAAGTATCTACAAGGAACACTTAGTTATGGCTTATGGTATCAAAAGAAAGGAGATTTCACTTTACAAGCCTACATTGATGTTGACTGGGCAGGTTGCATAGATGATAGGAAGAGCAACAGTGCTGGATCTTTCTTCCTTGGTGACAAATTGGTTTCATGGCACAACAAGAATTAGGAATCTCTCTCTATCTGCAGCTTAAGTTGAGTATATAGTTGTTGCCACATGTTGCTCACAGGTTTTGTGAATGAAACAGACTTTGAACGATATTCAGATATTATTCTCAGATCCTATTGTCATTGTGTATGACAACTCAAATGCCATCAATATCTCAAATAACCCTATTATGCATTCTAGGACAAAACACATTGCTATCAAGTATCATTTTCTCAAGGAAAAGGTTGCAGAGAAAGAATTAAAAGTTGAATATGTTCCTACAAGTGAATAGGTTGCATACATCTTCATGAATCCTCTACCCAAGGATACATTTGATTATCTCAAACACAAGTTGGGCGTAGTTCCACTTTCCTTTTGCACTTAGGCATACTTTGAAAACTATGGTTCAGGGGGAGCATACAATTTTACCGTCTTTCATCCTTGCACCTCACATTTGTCTCAGGGGGAGTTCTAAAAATTTTATAAGCAGTATTGGCACTACTTTTAATATTATAATAATGGTTCATCTAGTTTTCAGGTGCTACCAACGGTTCTAGGTTATGCATGTTACTAGTAAGATTTAAATCCTTTTGCATAGGGGAGAAGGATGTCTATTAGGCCTTTTGCCATTGTTGTCAAAGGGGGAGAAGAACAATGTATATGTGTATTGACATAAATGTCAAAGGGGGAGATTGTTGGTTGTAAAGTGGAAAAAAATCGAACCCTAGTTGTTCTCCCCTCCCCAACTCCAAGGAGAGAGAAGGGAGAGTCCCTAGGGTTGATGGTTTTCACTTAGGAGAGACTTTACATTCAAAAGAGGGGTTGAAACCCACAAGATCCAATCCCACGCAATGCAAGATTGGATTCTAAATGAGTTTCAAGGGTTGTGATAGCAAGGATACCCTCTTTTGTAAAGAATGTAGATAGAAAGATTGAACTAAGAATGCATGCAAAGTAGGAAAGATTCGCTGATAAACAGAGATAGGGATATGGGATGAAGCTGCGGACCTGGAATTAGTAGTAAAATGTCGAGACAATGCTATTCTGCAAATTTGAGCAAAAGTTGACAGGACGATGGCGCTCGGCATGCACACGGTCCTCTGAAAAATCCGCAAAACGAAGGTGGATCTGTTCGTCTCTGCACAAGGATTCCAGATCTTCAATTACAGATGCGTACCTGCAACCTACACACAGAAAAGAGAGGACGATTGGGGGGTTAGGGATTAGGGGTTTGCCTTTAGGTCAAACCCTGGTTTTGGAATTAACCAAGAAATGAGAATGCTGTAAATGTAAATGTTTGTAATGTAAACAAGTACTGATACCTTGTTGTAAGAATGTTTGTATTCTTACATGCGAAGGTGTAATGTATGTAGTATGTTGTATGTTGTATGTGATCTCCTCTTCAATGGTTGAATCCTTGTCTTGAATGCAACACTTAGCCTTGAATGGAGACTTAGAATGCTCAATTGCTTGAAGGAATGCTAGAATGCTTGAATGTTTGAATGTTTGAATATCGCTTCCGCCTTTTGCACACATATGTCTTCCTCCCTTTTTTGGAAGAGGAAATGTAGTTTATATACTTGTCAATTAGGGTTGATAGACTGATTTTCCCGACCTTAGGCCGACCAGGAAACATTATTTCCCGAATTGCAAACTTAAAGACCCGATGCCCAAAAAAGACCGGGCCCAAAGTAGGGCCAGGGACCAGGGCACTGGGCGCCATGGTCCTGGGGGTCCAGGGCGCTGGGCGCCCTAGTCCAGAAGGACTAGGGCGCTGGGTGCCATGGTCCACCTCCCAGGACAGCAGGGTGCAAGGAGGGATCAGGCCAGGGTGCAGAAAAATGCAGTTTTTGGTGTTATAAACAGGTTTCGGGGTCTCCATTCAGGTTCAACGTTGCGCCGCCATCGTGAAGACCCAAATGCAGTCGAAATTGCAAGTGTCACAATTTTAGGACGCTACATTTAGCCCCCACTTTAGCGGGAGTATAAGCGTACGCTCATACTTCCAGTAAAGTACAAGGAAACAACATTGAAAAACTTTCACCACGTCAAGGAGGCAAGATACACCAAGCCCCCAGTGGACTAAGGATCTTACGACTTCGATTGACAAAGTAAAAGGGAAGATCACGAGGGAGAACCATGACTATCAGTAGTAAGGTTCCCTCACTATGAGTCATGCAAGAAAGATATCAAAAATTTTCAAGGCAAAGCTAAATTTGTCAAGAAATTTTCCAGTATCTTGAAAAGATATGAACCGGATGTATGCCCCCCTATGTTAAAGCGATCGCACATGCCTCATCGGGGGTGATTGCTTTAAGGTAGTGATACATATAAGAAACGAGAAGGGAAAGGAGCATGTTATCACAAGGATTTAGCCCCCAAGTGTGAGATAAGCCCAAGGATAATAGACACAGAACACAAAGCACAAGGTGACTTCGCTTTCCTTGGGGTCAGTATGCTATATGATAATTCATGTATATCATATGTATGTATGCATAATTGTTCTTCATTCCCCAATCAAGGAAGGTCACCTAGAAGAAGGGAACACATGTGTCTTTTGAGTCAACATGAGAGAGACCAAAAGAGATCTCAATGTTTTGCATCGTCCTCAAGTAGACAACACTAAGGACAACAAATAGAAGAATGAGAATAACACATAGAAGAAGTAACAAAAGAGACCAAGAGAGGAGGAGAGAGTATGCTATGCTAATGAAACTAGTCTAGCACGTCATCCACCCCCCAATCTTGCTGATCAATATTTCGGGAAGGCAGGAAACACGCTAGAGGAGGAACATCCAACACAGCAGATGGAGCTATCACAAGATCCAAACAAGGGCTATGTTCATGTTTCGAGCCACGTTGTTCTTGTCTAGGAGCTAGGATAAGTGCTTTAGAAAATTCGTTAGATAAATGGTTATCAACATCAACATATTCATATTCACTATGAGAATGGAGAGGAGTAACATTTTCATCATGAATAACATTTTCATCTATATCATCATCAAGATTTATAAAATTAGGATCTTTAACTCGCACCGGATCAAGACCATCATGCACCTTATGTTTAGGAGATTTTGGCTCAATTTTCGGCTGAGGAGAAAATGGAATAATACTAGCTAAAGGTGTTTTTGGGGATTGCAAAGTTTGAGAAGCAGCTGCCTGAGCTCTAAGACGATGCTTTCGTCGGCGTTCACGTGCAGAACAATTTGGTCTAGTCTTAGTAGGAAGTTGAGAAGATTGAGGAGGAGGAATGTTCTCATCCTTATCACTTGGGTGTTTAGGTTGTGGTCTCTTAGGTTGAATAATAGGAGAAGAGGAAGGTCTCTTCTCTCCATAAGAGGAAGGAGGAGGAACTGCTCCATATAAGGGAGGAATATTTGGTTTAGGAAGGAGACCAAGTCCATCATGACGAGGAGGTATAGGTCTACTTTTAGGAAGTTTATTAGTCATAGGCATAGTCACATTCATAGGGATGGGCTGGGAATCTTCTTGAGGAAAGACATTAGTTTTATCTTTCAAAGGAAGAACTTCCTTCTCAAGAACGATAGGAATGTCAAGTTTGGGTGTTCTAGGTTCACTTAGAGATAGGATCATATCTTTTTTCCACTTTTGATAAGATTTAAAAAGATGATCACTTCGCGGAGGAAGAGATTGGAATTGTTTAGGCCAAAAGTAATCAATAGGAACACTAGAAGTTCTTTCAGCTGGTTTAAAGAGACTATGATTGACAGTAACAACTTCACCATTATGGGGAAATTTCAAACACTTGTGAATAGTAGAAGCAATAGCTTTCATGGAAGATAGCCAAGGATAGCCTAGCTTCACACGAAATTGTTCAGATGATGGAATAATGGCAAAGTCCACATCAAGGGATTTGTTATGGACCTCACTAGGTAATGTAATAGAACCAATTACAGGAGAAGAAAATGCATCAAATAATTTCACAACCACATTTGTTTTGTCATAGATATTAACCATACAAGAAGGATCAATAAGCACTCCACGGCAAGGTGTATTCTTGACTTTTGCAACTATATATAAAGGACCATCAGGTGCCCTGATAGTTTCATTGGAATCAAATGTGATAGAAGGTTCTTTAGGAATTTTCTGCTATTCCACAAAGTTAATCACATTCGGAGTCATAGACACAAGACTATTAGGTGAGAAAGAGGAATCATTAGTCTCAATCACATTAGAGGTATGAGAAGGTAATGGATCAGTAAAAATCTTAAGATTTTGGTTAGGAGGAGCTACAGATGTGTTGCCTTTATCATTCACACCAGAAACAAAGATAGTATTATTATCAATCAAATCTTGAATTTTACCCTTTAAAGCAAAACATTTTTCAGTATCATGCCCAGGTTGACGATGAAATTGACAAAAAGATTTGTTATCAAAATAGTGCGAATTAATCTTGCAAGATCTATTTGCCTTATAGGAGGAAGAGTAAGCACATTTTGTTCCAATAACTTATTCATAATACTATGCAATGATTCATTCAAAGGAGTAAACTTCCTTTCTTTCTTGAAAAACTTAGAAATAGGAGGCACACCTGATGCTGCATTCACATTGTTGTTGATGATGTTTTCATTGAACTTAATTGACTCTCTGTTCAGTTTAAACTTCCCAAATGGTTGTTGACTACTATCACCCTTATCACTCGGAGCCATAGGATTTTCTTGTTCCATTTGACTCACAGTTAGTTGATAATTGTGAAGAGTTGCGCACAACTGTTGGAAAGAAGTAAACTCAGAAAATAGAAGTTTTTCTCTAATATCTTTTTGTAAATTAGAAATAAAGATTCTTTGAATATCATTGTCAGATACTGGAAAAGAAATCTAAGCATACAAATGCTTATATCTACCAATGAAATCAGTCACTTTTTCTTTAACACCTTGTTTACAATGCATTAAATCAATCAAAGTAACTTTAGGACTTATATTGTTTTGAAATTGTTGAATAAAAGCATTTGCAAGTTGTTGGAAAGAAGAAATAGAATAGGAAGGCAACGAGCAATACCATTGTAGGGCTTTATCTCTTAATGTTATAGTAAATAGTTTTGCAAGCAACCTTTGGTCATAAGCAAAATCAGTACATATTGTTTGAAAGGTCTTAACATGTGTTAGAGGATCACCCTTACCATTATAAAGCTCCAAATGCGGAATTTCAACATGTTTAGGGGGAATAGCTTGAACAATGTCAAGAGAAAGTGGGCTCGCAACATCAAGTGTGGGCACACTAAACTTAGATTGATTCATAGAGGCAATTTGTTGCTGTAAAGAAGAGACAGTTTGTGCAAGATTGTTAATGGTCGCTTTAGTTGAAGAGTTCATATTAGACGTGTTAGATTGTGATGGAGGTGTTATGTTATTGAAAGAAGGTATTGATTGAGAGTAAGGTGGTGGGACACTATGATAGTTAGTCATAGGAGATGACTGGAAAGGAGGAACACTACAAGGAGGAATGGAATGGTTAAATGAATTGCCCCCTTGTGTCATGTTCATTTGCGGAGATATAATAGGAACACTTATTGAAGGAATGAATGAAGAAGTTGGATTGAATGAAGGAAGAGGGTTGATTGAAGAAGAGGGATTGCCCCCATGACTAGTGATCATAGGTGGAATGTCTTGTATTGAAGTAGTCATTATGTTTGATGTAAAAGTAGGTATACTAGCAATAGGAGTTGTCAAAGGAATAGAATGATTAACTTGAGTAGGAGGTTGTGTATAACCTAAAGTTTCGGCACAACTCTTCATAGGCATCACATTTGAATCCACAATGTGTGCAATACCACGCAAAATATCAATTCCATTCTTATCACTTTGAACCATACGTTTTAGACCCTCAATTAATGAAAGAGCTTCACTATCAGGGTATTCTTGAGACATCCATTGTCGAAAATCATCAAATTGGTTATCCAATTTTGAAAGTTGTTCTACAGAAACCCCATGGAGAGCTTCTTCATCATTAAGAGGATTAGAGGAATTACCCATGTCCTCGTTAAATAGGCCATTCAAATTAGGTTCCATCTCCTCAATAATTAAACCTTGGAAGGACTTAATTCTAAGGCTTCGTCTAACGGGAATAGTGTAAGTAGGGCTTATTGTTGTAAAACTCATGCACTAAAGAGAGAGAGAAGATTTTAAATTTTAGAGGTAGCAAATTTCAATAAAATCAGCCAATCTCCTAGATTTAAGCTGTTAAATGCAATCAGGACAATCTCCCGAAATTTCGGAAAAAATGTCCAGGACCGTGGCGAACGGAGTGCACACGGTCCTCGCAACTTTTTTCAAAATTTTCAGGGATGAAAGTTATGATGATTTTAAAGCTAATCTGAAAAAATTGAGTGATTTTACGATCTGTAGATAGGCCAAATTAAAGTTGCAATCTCAAAATTGAACCCTACCAAGATTGTTGAAAAATGTAAAATTTGAATTTTGAAAAAGAGGGGGAAACTGAAATTTTGAATTTTATGATTTTAGAGGGAATACTAAAGCAATGCAAGTTTTGAAATTTAAAAGTTGACTCAATTTCACGTAAAATTCAATTTTGAAAGTGGAAATCAAGGTTGTTGCAATTAAACATTTAATTTCAAAAGTCACAAACTGCAAAAATTTGAATAAAGCACTGAAATCTCGAATGAATGCCAACACACTTTTCAGATTTAGGACAGTAAGAAACACAATTTTGATACAAATTTCAATTTCAACAATTTTTGAATGATTAGAAGCCTCAATCCAAGCAATCGCTAGACCAACTTTGACTTTAATTTTGAAAGTGTTAAAATTGATAAAATCAGCCAAAATTCTGGATTTTAGTAGAAAAAAACAGTAAGATCTAGCTCCCGAAATTTCGGAAAAAATGTCGGGGATGATGGCGCTCGGGGTGCACACGGTCCTCGCAACTTTTTTCCAAATTTTTAGGGATGAAAGATATTGTGATTTTGTTGTGGAATCCAAAGTTACAGCCAATTTGGAGGTGTTTTGATCAGTGAAATTATCAGTCAAAGGCTGAATCAAGAAGGTCTTAAAAATTAGGATTTTGACATTTAACCACTTAATTTTCAAAATTAAAGCACAAATATGAATTGACAATTTGCAATAGAAGGGTAGATCTGAAACCAGCATTAACAATTAAACATTTCAAAAGCTTAATTACTAAAAAGAAAATTTTAGGGTTTTTATGCAATCAACCTCTAAAATTTGCAAAAGATCAAACATGGAAATGTAATTAAGGAAGCAAATTTTTTAGATCTAATCATGAATAATCAGAATGAGGATGTTCACGTCGGGTTCACCAAAATGTAAAGCGGAAAAAAATCAAACCCTAGTTGTTCTCCCCTCCCCAACTCCAAGGAGAGAGAAGGGAGAGTCCCTAGGGTTGATGGTTTTCACTTAGGAGAGACTTTACATTCAAAAGAGGGGTTGAAACCCACAAGATCCAATCCCACACAATGCAAGATTGGATTCTAAATGAGTTTCAAGTGTTGTGATAGCAAGGATACCCTCTTTTGTAAAGAATGTAGATAGAAAGATTGAACTAAGAATGCATGCAAAGTAGGAAAGATTCGCTGATAAATAGAGATAGGGACATGGGATGAAGCTATGGACCTAGAATTAGCAGTAAAATGTTGAGACAATGCTATTCTGCAAATTTGAGCGAAAGTTGACGGGATGATGGCGCCCGGCGTGCACACGGTCCTTCGAAAAATCCGCGAAACGAAGGTGGATCTGTTCGTCTCTGCACAAGGATTCCAGATCTTCAATTACAGCCACGTACCTGCAACCTACACACAGAAAAGAGAGGACAATTGGGGGGTTAGGGATTAGGGGTTTGCCTTTAGGTCAAACCCCGGTTTTGGAATTAACCAAGAAATGAGAATGCTGTAAATGTAAATGTTTGTAATGTAAACAAGTACTGATACCTTGTTGTAAGAATGTTTGTATTCTTACATGCGAAGGTGTAATGTATGTAGTATGTTGTATGTTGTATGTGATCTCCTCTTCAATGGTTGAATCCTTGTCTTGAATGCAACACTTAGCCTTGAATGGAGACTTAGAATGCTCAATTGCTTGAAGGAATGTTTGAATGCTTGAATGTTTGAATGTCGCTTCCGCCTTTTGCACACATATGTCTTCCTCCCTTTTTTGGAAGAGGAAATGTAGTTTATATACTTGTCAATTAGGGTTGATAGACTGATTTTCCCGACCTTAGGCCGACCAGGAAACATTATTTCCCGAATTGCAAACTTAAAGACCCGATGCCCAAAAAAGACCGGGCCCAAAGTAGGGCCAAGGACCAGGGCACTGGGCGCCATGGTCCTGGGGGTCCAGGGTGCTGGGCCCCCTAGTCCAGAAGGACTAGGGCGCTGGGTGCCATGGTCCCACCTCCCGGGACAGCAGGGTGCAAGGAGGGATCAGGCCAGGGTGCAGAAAAATGCAGTTTTTGGTGTTATAAATAGGTTTCGAGGTCTCCATTCAGGTTCAACATTGCGCCGCCATCGTGAAGACCCAAATGCAGTTGAAATTGCAAGTGTCACAATTTTAGGATGCTACATTGGTAAATATTGTCATCGATGTCAACCTTGTTGTCAACTAGGTCAAGAAGTTGCAGGTTGCATAGGAACTAGTATGCACAAAATAGATGGTTTCATGTGTTAGAGAGGTGTAAACTATGTGGTTTCATGTTCTACAGGTGCATCACAATGTGTTTGATCCATCGCCATTGGTGTGTGCAAGTTGTACAGGTGAAACATGTAATAATCCTATGTTTGACAATATACTCATGACACCCCTGAGTTGTCTGGCCAATGTGAGCAGAGAAATCCTTATTTGACAGTGTATTGGTGAGACCCCTGTGTTGTCTGGACGATCTGTGTTGTATAGGAGATGTTCACATCAGTGATTTGATCGGCGTAACTCTGGTTGATGAGAGGCTAAGGATTGTGTCAGGGTTAGAATGTGCGGTCGATGTGACTCCAGTCAATGACGAATCAGGGGATTATATTGGGATGACACTGGGTATTGGAATGTGTCATAACAATTTGAAGATGTCAAGCCGATGGGGTGATGTCAACGCAAGTCACACCGACGTCGTTTCATAGTTTCGGAATGGCTATCGGCATAACTCATGCCGCAAGTTGCTTGAACTTCAAAGTCTGAACATTCGTAATCATGTCGGAGTGACTCTGGTCGATGACTGGCTAGAGGGTGCAATGGTGTGGTATCGGAGTAAGTCTTGTCAATACCCAACCATGTCGGAGTGACATTAGTCCTTAGAATGACTTGTTGAAAGTCAAACCAACTTCATGTGTCTGGCCGATGGATAGTCGTCGAGATGAGTTACAAAGAAGAGTGACATTCTTGTGATCAGCCCAACAAGTGGAAGACATGCCAATAGACCTACAGGGAGATACATCGGGTTGAGTCACCCTGATGCGAACAATATGTCAAGTCAAGTTGATCGGTGAGACTGAGATCGTAATGGATAGGCCGACTATGTGTGTCACCCTGAGAAAGAAGAACGTGTAGTACATTGGTAAGACATCTGATTTGTCAGCCCGATAATGATAATGATGAGACATCGATATAACTCTCAGTGATGACCGTGAGGCAAGAAAAATTTAAGAGATGAAGGGGATTGGTGAGACTATTGCTGATATGTGTTGTCGATTGACTGATGATGTCAGAGGGACTTTGTTCTATGGTGTGACTTTTTTGATCTCTACTCGATAGTTGTGTTCATGCGATTGGATCCATGAGGCTGACCATCAGAGGAATTGGTGCAGGGGCACTTAGCAATTTTGTTGAGTTTGTTTCGAGGATGTTTGAATCTTGTCCTTAGCTTTGTAATAAGTCCAAGAGGCCATTGAGTGTGTTCTCAAATGATTGTAAGGGCCCCAGGAGTCTTTGTTTAGCCAATATTGGCATGTGAGCTCTTAAGGGTGCCAAGTAGAGCACTTATTAGGATAAGTTGTTTTTGGGTTAATATAGGTTGGTTATTGTTGTTTTGAGGTTGTTAAGGTCTTATGAGTCATCTGAAAGTGACCAAGTTTGGGTTTGAGAAAATTTGCTCACCAGTGCAACAAATTGCAAAAGTAGCAAAAGTTGCTCATAGCAACTTTGCAACATTTTCATACACTAACGACTAGTTGGTTGTCACAATTGGTTGTGAGTGTGTGTAACTACTCCAAGGCCAGTATAAGGCTTGGAAAGACCGATGATAATTGGTTATTGAAGATTTGAAGCAAACAAACTATTTTGGTTTCCCATTTAGTGTGTTCTTCCGAGTTATTGCCTATTCTTTGCAAGTTTGTACGACCTATATGGAGTCACACTTCCAAAATAGGGACATGGATTGTTAGACTAGTGTCTTACCTTCATTTTTTTTATTTGGAGTCTTGAAGTGTTGTAGTTTGTAAATAATCTTCATTTTGTTGCAGGCGGGTTCAAAAGTCCTAGAAACTAGGGTTTGAGACCAAAATGGATCCAACCTAACATTCCATGGTGGATACACACTCTGAAATCTTGTGGAATGTTGGGTTGCAATGTATACTATTTTTTCTTTTTGGTTTTGAGGTAGGGGAAGCTAAACCAAATATTTGCCACCATACCCTAGGCTTGGCACATTTAGTTGGCAAGCATTAGGTAACATGGATAACAGGCCCTAATTGGGTGAATCCGGTGGATGGAGGTGAAGACTGGTTAGATTGGAAAACCTCATGGAAGTTCAAACCCAAAACTAACATCAATTCACTCTGGCAATAGGACTAGTGAAGGTGTTTGAGCAAACCCCTACTTTTTAGGTCTAGGAAGGGGCAATTAGGCTTAATAAGCCCTATAAGGGTTAGATATGTTAATGACAAAACTCACCTCCGGTTTTGAAATATTGTATGTAAACCGCAAAAGGGTGTTTAGAATGTCAAAGATTTCATAGGGTTGTTAGGGGATATTGGTAGATAATCATTGAATACCCTATTGTTAGGGCTACTAGAATTAGGTCTCCTATTAGGCCTAAAAGTGGAGTTTATTTGTAAAACTTAGAATCGGCAAATTCCAAAGATCTTGAGGAAGGATTAGGAATCCATTCAAAATCACTCATCCTTGTGTGTGGAGTGTGGGGAATGAAGATCCTATGGTAGAGGGGTTGAACTCCCAAGTTGAGTGTGAAAGGGAGGTGGGGAATCATCTTAATGAATTTAAATACCTTGATTAGTCAATCGATTTTAGTGAGCATAAATTTGGATGATAAAATCAAAGCTATTTTATTGTTGTGCTACATTTTGAATAGATGGGAAGGAGTAGTAATTAAAATTAGCACTTCGATGTATGGCAAGAGAAAATTGATGTTTGATGATGTTACATCCACTCTTCTTAGTGAAGACAAGAGGAGGAAGAAACAAGGAACTTCATTGGGTGATACCTTGATTTTTTGGAAATATACCTCGAATTCTCCTGACCAATGGTGGATTTGATCGGTGTAGCTTACCCCGATGGAACAACTTGTGGGAAGGTAGTGGGTTGTGGACTTTTCCTATCGGTGTAACTTTGGCTGATGAACATGTTGCGGATAAGTATCGGGTTAGGTCTACCTGATGTATTCTCTTTGTTTGATTATCGGGAAGCAGTGTTTGGATCCGCTTTTGTGGTCATCGGGTTAACATCGCCTATCAGGTTAGCCATATTGAAGTCCTGTCGATGTCCCGATGTAGCTTGTTGGATGTTTTCTCGATCACCCAATGAAGTTGCCTTCACGTGCTTCGTCTATTAGAGGAGCACTATTGGAGTCCGATCGATGACTCGATGAAGTCGCCTTCGATGATCGAGTTGTCATTGGTTATCAGTGGAACAAGTTGGAAGCTACGCCGATGTCTGATGAGTTTGACTTCTTTTGACTTGGAGTGCATGGCTCATCGGGGAAACAGTTCAGGGTATGTGTCGATGACCCGATGAAGATGCTTTAGGTGATAAGGGTAACTTTGTAGTACTGTTGTCGATGGTCGATAGGGCCGATCTGTCTGAAACCACTTTGATGAAGTTGTCTACTGGTTTATCAGGGATCAGGATGGCTTGTTCGTAGTTATGTCGATGGCCGATGGAACTTTCTTCCTGTGATTAGTTAACAGGTGAGAAAGTCCAGGATGATTGAACGATTGTCGCTATACCGCTATGGCGAGATGCACGAAGGTTATCCACCATGGCTTGGCGACCAAATGGTGGGACCCCGCAAGAGAGAAGCTCAGGAAATTTAACAAGTGAGAAAGTTTGGGATGATCAGATGATTGTTGCTATACCACTATGGGAGATGCACGAAGTTTATTCCCCATGACTTGGCAACCATGGTGGGACACAGTGACAAAGAAGAGCTTCATTCTGGGTGATTAGTGAGGCCCTGCTAAGGTGACAGGGTAGGGACCCTAGAGCCAATCAGGGGGTACCACGTGGTGCGCAAAAAGAGATCAAGGAAGATCGAACAATCGGGATAGCTATTTGGTTGTCTTCCCGATGAACCGATGGAATTGCTTTCGGTGATCGGGGTATCTACGGAGATCGGGAGAACTGGTTGTTTGGTACACCGATACCTGATGAGGTCTCCTTCAGCAATCGGGTTGACTAGATGAAAGTTACGCTGAAGTCCGATAAAGTCATTTACTACTGATCGGGGATCGGGGTAACTTCTAATTGCTGGTTCTAATGGGCCGATGAATTCGTCTACTGCTGATCGGATATCGGGCTAACTTTTCAATGTTGGTTCTGATGGCCGATAGGGAAGTATCCGATTGTGGATGGTCGCTCAGACTGAAGTCCAAAAGACTAGTAAGCAGACACTTGGAATGTTTTTGTCGGTGTATTTGAATACGAACCGACCCGACTTCCGGATGAATGTGGGATAATATGTTTTCCACAAGTTCATGAATGGACAGGCTGTTACTCGACGGTTACATTCCAAGGCCGTTATACAAACTGACAAAGGAATGTTTGGTTGGATAGATGGCGGTTGCTAGAGATGTAACCAATGAGCAGAGAAAAGAAGGGTGTGCATGAAGGTTGTGTGGAGGTGATGGTTTTATAAGTAGCCAAGTCGATGTGTCTGCATGTGGTGAGAACATAGTTATGAGATTAGAGTCTGGAAAGAGGATCTAATAAATTTTTTGTAATCGTGTTGTTTACTAAATAAAATGATCTCTCTTTGGTGGTGGGTTTTTTACCCATAAGGGTTTTCTCACATATATCTGGTGTCTTTCTCTGGTGCTATTCTGTCTGGTTCATCTTAATCTTCTGTCTGTGCTTATTTTAATGTACTACAAACTAAAATTGAAATACTTCCTTGCTTTCTAATCCCCTTAGAATTGACGATAGGAGAGGTTTTCCGTGCATGGCTTACCTTACAAGTGGTATCAGAGCCATTTAGTTGTGTTATCCTTGTCAAGTAGGGTTGTTTTGTGTCAATTCTGTTTTTAGTGGGAGTCTAGCAGAGTATCTAGTTTGCAGATTGAGATGGCACACACTTTTGGATGAGTGGAGATTGAGAAGTTCAATGGTTCAAACTTTGAGTTGTGGAAACTTAAGATGGAAGATTTGCTAGTTGATCAAGATCTGTGGGTTTCTATGTCTAGACAAAAACCTTCAGGCATGAAGCAAGAAGGCTGGGATCTTGTAGATAGAAAAGCCAGAGGATTGATTAGACTCTGTTTGGAAGACTTTGTTCTGTTAAACATTCATGAGGAAAAGAATGCACATCTTCTATGGAAGAAACTTGGAGATATTTATCAGGGGAAGTCTCTGGTAAACAAGTTGTTCCTGAGGAAGAAGTTGTATTCCTTGAAGATGGACGGGGGTACATCTATTGCAGATCATCCGAATGTTTTCAACATAATAGTTGCTTAGCTAAATTCTGTGGGAGTCAATATTGATGACGAGGATCAATGTATGCTTTTGTTATGTTCTCTGCCTAACACATGGGATCATCTGGTAATGGCCATTGGGAGTACAACAACCACTTTCAAGATGGAAGATGTGGTTGCTTCATTGCTGTCAGAAGAAACACGAAGGAAATCTTCTGGGATGGTCAAGGAGGCCCTTGTTGTTCATGGCAAGATAGAGGAGAATAATTCTAAATCCAATTTAGAGGAAATTTGTTGATGCGGAGATCTTGTGCCTAGCTCTCCAATTCACCCTTACTCACCCCAACTCCTCAACTCACCCTTCTACTCAAGCTCCTCCAAGGTAACATGTTAGGGTACACTCCTTAGAACTCCAAGGCCTAAAATCTATTGGTTTTCCTCCTAGGTATAGCTTCTTGAGGTTTCTTGTTGGTTCTGACCCAAATATCTGATTTTGAGATGGTCTCCTACTAGGTTCCCAAAGCTCCAACTAGGCTCCAAAGACCTCCACTAAGGATCTTCACTCTAATAGCATGTTTAAAGGTTCTGGTTATGTTGTGGAGGTATGTTCAAAGTCATTTTATGCATTGACAAGGTCTACACCTTCCTCCCAAGCCCTAGGCTTTCAACTTGCTTCTACTGGCTGCTATTAGGCCTAATTGACTAGCTCTTCTTGGACTGTTTTTTGGTCTTTTTCCCCAAAATTTCCTAAGAACCCCTAGATTTTTTTACATATTCAGATACCCATTTATAATTTAAACAAGATCACTCAGTTTCCCATCTGGGTTTATCGTACAACTAGGGTTACTGAAAAAAGAGCTATTTTTAAGGGGTTTAGGGCTTCCAGGCAGTTTTGGAAGATGTGCTCCAAACTCTTCACAAGTCAAAATCACCAACCCAAAAAAAATTGGATTCCTTTAGTACACTCATATACCTTTCCAAAACACTATGGGTTGTTGGGGTGTCACTTCTCCATGGCACTGAAAATGAGCAATCTCTGTTGCCCCCACACACTAGCTACAAGCTTGTGTGTTATTCATCTCATCCATTCTCCTCCTTGTAGCCTAGAAAAACAAAAAACACATACTAAAAAACTATTTAAAGACCCTACCCAAGACATCCACTCGATTTCAACTTGTTCCATTTGTGGATGCTCAGTTAAAATGCATTTTTACAATCAAAACCCCAAGTTTCAAGGGTTTGTGAGCAACTTTTACAAAAATAGTTTTAACCTTTGATCCAAAGCACTTCAGACCTTCAAATTATACTTGTTGGAAAGATAAAACAAATTCCTAACTTAATCTGATACTATGAGCACCGTACCAGACCGTACAGGTCGTGCAAAAGCAGAAATTCAAAGGAAAAATAGTCCATACGTGAGAAAAAGCATAGGAAACCCTTGGCAAATGAATTGAATGCAAACCAAAAATTGATTAACCTATTATTGGAGATTATTAGAAGCTTTTATACACCATTTTAAGTTGGTTCCAACCAACTTCCAATTCCATTTCCTTCATGGACAACTTTTGCCTAAAAATGCAAAAGTTGTCATGACCAATTTTTGACAACTTTTACCTATGAGTGCAAAAACACACTCCAAGGCTCTCAAGGACTGAAAAATCACTCAAATGGAATCCCACAATGGATTTAAAGCATTTCCATACATTATAGCAAGTTTCCAGGCATCCACCTGGTACAAACCAAAAATTGACATTTTGACAACATTTCAGGATAATGACAATTTTGGATCTTGAGCACAACAAATGTGCGGACAACCAAACTATGGCTTCAAAAAGCATCATAGGATTTATTCCACCTTATTACAACATAAAATAACTTGAAATCACACAAAACTCTAAAATTCAAGAAAAGACAACTTTGAGCTAGGTGCTCTACACCAGTGCTACTCCTGGAAAGAATTCCAAAGTGAAGTGTTGGAACTGTGGGCAGGTTGGTCACATTCAGAAGGATTGCAAAGTGAAGAAGAAGAAAGAAAATAAGAGTTCTTCAGATTCTGGGTCCTCACAGAATGAGGATGGAGATGCCTTATGAGCTACTTAGGCAAGTCAGACATCTATTGATGTCTGGTCCAATCTTCATGAAGAAGATGTTTGTCATAATGCCATGTAAGACTTGGTACCATGTTTGGTAGTGACGTATATTCATCATTTGATGGTTGAGGATCTTCATGTGACTGAAGATGCTAACATCTTGAGATTCATAAGTCCTTGGTAGAGATGTTGTTTATATCATATTTTGACATGTTTTCCTTAGTTAGGATGTGTTATATTATGTCTGCGTACACTCTTGAGATGCATTTAGAGTTTTGACATAATATGGTTATGTTCATACACAACATGTAATCTCTTTGGAAGAGATGTTTTAGATCATGTTTGTCATGTTTATATTCCTGACTTTGCAGTTGGAAGTTTGACAATGATCTAGTTTTTTTTTTGTTTCTGTATTTCGAGTATATTGATCATATTGTTTGATACTTCATGATAATGTGGTTATGCATTTGTAGGTTGGAATGTGTTGATCAGTTACAGGTGCTCATGGATACATGGAAACATAGATGGTGCTATCTTTCTCTTGTGGCTAGAGATGTATGTGTTGGAATGATTAATAGGTCCAACTGAGATGCATTCATCTATTATAACACAGTTGACATTTAAGAGGTGGGTGTAGAAGGGCATGATACAGGGTGTTGTGAAGACTTGCTTGCAGGTTCATTGTTTCTAGTCAGTATTGGGAAAACTCTTGGTACAAAGATTTATCCACTTCTATGTGATGTTGTAAATGGTTATTTTCAACTTTGACATTACCTATGCAGTGGGAGCTCCTTGGTGTGTATTGCATGTGAATTTTGAGGCTGTGAGTAATAGGTTGTACGTGTTAATGTTCTAAAATTCATTTTGGTATATCTTAAGGATATGTGTAGTTGGATGTGCTAGCACTTGCTATGGGTACTATTCTAGCTATGTTTGTAACAAATGCTTGTACATTCGGTTAGTTTTTGGATCATGAGTTTTGTGTGCTCAGGAGATAGAGTTGTAGTTCTCTCAGTGGATAGTTTCTATGTATGTCCAGTGGCAATGGAATGGTAGAAGGTGGAAGTGTTCATGAATGAGATGAGACTGCTCTGCATAGGTGCACATGTTATTTTGTTTTCTTGATGTTTTCTGATTGAGTGTTATATCAGCATTTATGGGCTTTAGATTCCATGGTTCTCAGTGAAATCTGTAAGTGTTCAGCATGGTAGACAAGTCCAGTAAATTCTTCGGCAAGTGGGAGATTGTTGGAAATACGCCTCGAATTCTCCTGACCAGTGTTCTGGTTGATCGCTGTAACTTACCCCGATGGAACATCTCGTGGGAAGGTATTGGGTTGTGGACTTTTCCTATCAGTGTAACTCTGGCTGATGAACATGTTGCAGACAAGTATTGGGTTAGGTCTACCCGATGTTATCTCCTTGTTTGATTATCGGGAAGTAGTGTTTGGATCCGCTTTTGTGGTCATCGGGTTAACATCGCCTATCAGGTTAGCCATATTGAAGTCCTACCAATGTCTCGATGTAGCTTGCTGGATGTTGTCTCGATCACCCGATGAAGTTGCCTTCACGTGCTTTGTCTATCGGAGGAGCACTATTGGACTCTAGCCGATGACCCGATGAAGTCGCCTTCGGCAATCGGGTTGTCATCGACTATCGATGGAACAAGTTGGAAGCTACGCCGATGTCCGATGAGTTCGACTTCTTCTGACTTGGAGTGCATCGCTCATCGGGGAAACAGTTCAGGGTAATTTCAATGACCCGATGAAGCTGCTTTAGGTGATCGAGGTAAATTTGCAGTATTGTTGTCGATGGCCAATAGGGCTGATCTGTCTAGAACCACTTTGATGAAGTCATCTACTGGTTTATCGGGGATCGAGATGGCTTGTTCGTAGTTATGTCAATGGCCGATGGAACCTTCTTCCTGTGATCGGTTAACAGGTAAGCAAGTCCGAGACGATCGAACGATTGTCGCTATACCGCTATGGTGAGATGCACGAAGGTTATCCATCGTAGCTTGGTGACCAAATAGTGGGACTTGACAAGAGAGAAGCTCGGGCAAGTTAACGAGTGAGCAAGTCTGGGGTGATCAGACGATTGTCGCTATATTGCTATGGAGAGATGCACAAATTTTATTGCCCACGACTTGGCGACCATGGTGGGACCCGACGACAAAGAAAAGCTTCATTCTGGGCGATTAGTTAGGTCGTGCTAAGGTGGCAGGGCAGGGACCCCAAAGCCAATCAGGGGGTGCCACGTGGCAGAGCACAGAAAGAGACCAAGGAAGATCGGACGATCGAGATAGCTGTTTGGTTGTCTTCCTGATGACCCGATGGAATCGCCTTTGGTGATCGAGGTATCTTCGGAGATCGGGAGAACTGGTTGTTTGCTACACCAATACCCAATGAGGTCACCTTCGGCGATCGAGTTGATTAGATGAAAGTTATGCCGAAGTCTGATGAAGTCGTTTACCTCTGATCGGGGATCAAGGTAACTTATGAGTGCTGGTTTTGATGGGCCGATGAAGTCGTCTACTGCTGATCAGATATCAAGGTAACTTTTCTGTGTTGGTTGCGATGGCTGATAGGGAAGTATCCGACTACGGATGGTCACTCAGTCCGAAGTCCAAAAGACTAGTAGGTGGACAATTGGAATGTTTCTGTCGGTCTATTTGAATATGAACCGACTCAACTTCTAGATGAATGTGGGATAATATGTTTTCCACGAGTTCATGAATGGACAGGCTGTTACTTGACGATTACGTTCCATGGTCGTTGTACAAACTGATAGAGGAATGTTTTGTTGGACAGATGGTGATTGCCAGTGATGTAACCGATGAGCAGAGTGAAGAAGGGTATGCATGAAGACTGTGTGGAGGTGATGGTTTTATAAGTAGCCAAGTCGATGTGTCTGCATGTGGTGAGAACAGAGTCCATAAAAGAGGATCTGATAACTTTATTGTAATTGTGTTGTTTATTGAATAAAGTGATCTCTGTTTGGTGATGGGTTTTTTACTCGTAAGGGTTTTCCCACGTATATCTAGTGTCTTTCTCTGGTGCTATTCTGTTTGGCTCATCTTAATCTTCTATCTGTGCTTATTTTAATGTACTACAAACTGAAATTGAAATACTTCCTTGCTTGCTAATCCCCTTAGAATTGACGATAGGAGAGCGTTTTCCGTGCATGGCTTTCCTTACATGATTTTTGGCAATAGAGGGAGACATCAAGATAGAGATAAAAATAATAATAGGAGGTCAAAATTGGCAAAGAGATCCAAGTCTAGGGGTAGAAATGGAGGTAGTTGGTTTTGTGTTAAAAAAGGTCACACAAAGAAGAATTGTTGGTCCCACAAAAATGTGCAAAATTAGTCAAAGGACAACAAAAGAAACACCACATATGAATAAGATGAAGGTGTTTTGGTCTTGTTTGCAAGTGAAACTATGGAAAATTAATGGGTGTTGGATGCGAGTGCCTCTTTTAATTCTACTCCATGCCAAGAAGCTTTCAAGAACTATCGAAAAGGAAAACCTAGTTGGCAAAGGTGGTGTGATGTTGCACTTAAAGAATTGAAATAAATGGCACTTGAGGGATGTGAGACATGTTCGTAAACTCAAAAGGAATCTGATTCAGGAGAGCTTGATGATCTTAGATGTAGCATCGCCTAAACTTCAAACTCTTGGAAGGTGATCAAAGGAGCCCTAGGTGTTGCAAGAGGTAGCAAATTGGGTACTCTATATGTGCTAGAGAGTCATGCTAAAGTGGGAGTTTCAATGGTGGTTGTGGATAGTAGAACGAAGCTTTGTCAAATGAACAAGAGGGGACTTAAAGCCATGATCAAAAGGGATCAAGTTTCAAGTTTGAAATCTAATGATTTGGAGTTATGCAAGCATTACGTCTATGAAAATAAAAGTAGACCATCTTTTCAATGATCAGACATGACAAGAAGACAACTCCCTTGGAGTTCATGCTCAAATGTGTTGAATCCTACAGAGGTAACCTCTTTTGAAGGAGCTAATTATTTTTTTACGTTTCTTGATGATTGTACTTGCAAAATGTGGATTTATATGCTAAACAAAAAATTAGAAATGTCTAGAAAATTAAAAATTTTCAAAGCTATTATTACAAAATATAATGTTTGAAAACAAATAATAGGGGAGAGTTTTTCTCTTTGGCGTTTAATACTTTTTGTGCAGATAATTTCACGCATCCTCTAAATTCATTGACACCATCTGCACCTTAAAAAATGCTTCGTTTTAAAAAGGGAGAATGGTGGAGTTAAGAAGGTTCCCACATATACCAGCCACAAAGAATTGCCACAATGCCAAATCTCACGGTCCTCAACTTAGTTTTACTTAGCGACTTCACAGTTGTTATAAATAACAGCATGGTATATGAGGGGCTTTAATTAGAGGTTGATCTTGACATGGAAGAACCATAATTATTAAATAGGAAGGTCGTTGTGGAAACCATTGCAAGTTCATATAAAGCAGAGTTTGTACTCTACTTTTGAATGGATTTCTTCCTAGCGAGAGATGTGTCAAGGTTAACTTTCATAGCGAGAACAATATCAAGGTTAAGGTTTGTAAGTTGATGTTTATATTCTATTTTAGAGGACATATAATAGATAAATTTGGTATTTTTTTTTTTATGTTAGAGATTTTTTTGTGCATATGAAAAGATTAAATTGTTGTGTTAAGACAGAAAAATAATTTGTTCCAATGTATTTATACAAACTCAAGGGTAAAAAAATGAAGTTATACTTGAAGTTGCTCATCTAGTATTTGCATATTACTATGATAATGCCTCCTGTATGTGTTGTCTCATTTTGCTTCCCACTATATTCACTCCCTTCCATGTAGACACAAATATGGATGTAGCTAGCTTGTTAGAAAAGATCATTGCTCCTAGTCACGTGACTCCGAACCACCTATTAGATGAGCCAAGAATCATGCTGCCTCTGGATGTTTTTAGCCTTCTCCCCCACAATCAACCTCTTCAGATGGATATGTTATTAGATAGGTTGTTAACAAATAGGAAGATTGTTGTGTAAATCATTGCTAGTCCATATAAGGAAGAGTTTAATGGATTATTAAGTTCTTTTTCAGATGTTTGTGATAATGAATGCATTCTATATTTGAAAGGGGTTCTTCATAGTAAGAAAAGTATAAAGGTTAAGGCCTTTCTAAGTTAGATGTTTATAGTGCATTTTAGAAGAAATATAATATAGAAATTTGACACTCTTAAATTTATCAATATTTGACATAATTTTTATGGTGGGGAGTTTCTTTTACATTTAGAAAGATAAAATTGTTGTGTCAAGTTGATGTTCTTTTTTTGTTTTATACTAAAGCTACAATTTCTTCTAGTGCACTTCAGAAAATTCAAGTGCAAGCAAACAAAATCGCACTAGAAGTTACTCAGCAATAATTATTTTAATATTACTAAGATAATGCCTCTTATACGTTTACTAAAATGTTGTCCCTTTTTTCCTCTCACCATATTCACTCCCCTCCATGTGTGAATAGACATGGATGTAGCTAGTCTAGCAAGAGAGATCATGGCTCTCTACCAATTCCTTGCTGAGCCAAGAACCATGTTATCTATGGGTGATTTTAGTCTTCTCCATCACCATCAACCTCTTCACATTGTTTTGTCACTTTTTGCTCGTCAGATTCTAGCAAGTCACTTCCCTTGGATTTGACTCTTTTTGCTATTTGTGTTCAATGACCTACAGATAAAGATGTGAAAGAGGAGGGTGCAATTATTTTGGTTTGTCACTTTTGGCTCATCAGATTCTAGCACGTCATTTCACTTGGATTTGATTCAATCTGCTATTTGTGTTCAATGACCTATAGATAAAGATGAGAAAGAGGAGGGTGCACTTATTTGGGTTTGTCACTTTTGGCTCATCAAATTCTAGAAAGTCACTTCACTTGGATTTGACTCTTTCTACTATTTGTGTTCAATGACCTATAGATAAAGATGAGAAAGAGGAGGGTGTACTTATTAATTTGTAATTAATTGCTTATGATTCTATTCCACCAATGTATTCGACAAAATAGATGACCATGACTCCTCTTTGATGATGCAATCTTTGCTATCTAACAATTCCTTTAATTTTTATTGTTTAGACTTTACATTGTTAAACTTTATTTTATCTTATTGTTTGGATGTGTTCCCTCTTAAACCTTTGATTTATAAATGAGACCTTGGATAAAGATGGCAAACCATCCTTCAAAATTAACTAGTCCCAAGGGTAACACCCAAGAAAAATAAAATACAAGATTTCAAGAGTGTGTACCATGGGCTGTGGCTATTCTGGTTCCAAAAACATTCTGACTACAATTCTGTACACCGAAAATAACCTTCGTGTTATACATAGAGAGGGTCAGCGACCGCAATGTTCTGCCCAACCCTGCAGCCATTCTGAATGATATCACAATTTTAAAACCAATTTAACCGCACCCTATACCTTGGTGGTTATAGTCAACATCCTCCCTCAGATAATAAGAATGATTATCCATTACAACTTTATTTTTGGTAAGAAAAAAGCTTGCCTATGTTAAGTCAACATCCTCCCTCAGATAATAAGAATGATTATCCATTACAACTTTATTTTTGGTAAGAAAAAAGCTTGCCTATGTTAAGTCTTGGCACACCGCTTTATTTCTGGTTCATATCACAGAGTTTTACCTTTTTATAAGGAAGAGATCTGGTGCTTGCTTAGGCATTAAGGTGAGAAACTTTATCTATACCCACTTATGTAATATAATATTAAAGCCACTTTCTATATAACTACTCCTACATCAGAATCGTCCGGAAAATATGTTGGCACTATATTCTCTATGATTTAGAGTTACTATGGTAATGCTGTGAAGGTCCGTAGCAAGTGATTTCATTAATATACGCATCTCCTTTGTGGCGCAATTCAGCGTACACAAGTACTTCACAATTCATTATATGACTTGACATAACAGGAGCAGATCGTGCAGGTTTGTAGCTTCATATTAATGCCTTCCATAAAAGTCAAAATCCTACACATTCACAAAATTCTTAGTACGTTATTGTGAATCAACTAATATATGTCTTTCAATCTATTCACATTTTGAGAGATCATTCAAAAAAAAATGATAACAAGGATAAAGTAGAAGGATAAAGTAGGATTGTGTAAGTTCTTCTAAGGTTAATTTGTATATGAGTTAGGTTAAAAGCTACACAAACATGTTTATGGATTGTGTAGACATCTATTTTACTTATTATAATGTATTTCACTAGATTATAATGTATTTCATTAGATGGTAGTCGTTTGAGGATCATCTAGCTCATTTTTATTAGTGTTTTTATAGCATAACATTATGCGCTCTCACACACATACACACTCACACACATTTTATATGTATGTGTATTGTTTTTTATATTTCATTTCATTTTTATGTCATTATATTGTTTGAACATTAAAAAATTTGTTTGCTTTTACATTTTTAGTATTATATTTTAATATTGTAGTAAGAATTTAAAGATATTTTCATAGGAGTTTTGAATAAAATATCTATAATTGTTGAGCAAGATAAGAACTATCCTCTATGTTTAGAGATCAACAAAATTAAATTTAAAGAAAAAACTACTTTTCTCTTCTACAAGAGCATAATTTTTATCATATATAATCATAAACTTTCCCCAAAGAAATGAGTTGCCATAGGCCCTTGAAAATAAACAGTCATTAGATTCTTTGAACATTTATAAATGCATGCTTTTATTAATTATATAATTAGATTAACCAATCTTTGAGGGCATTTTTACATAGCATATATTCATTACACAAAAATCAAATTAGTAACAATGATGTTTTCATTAACGAAGAAAAATCAATCCTTCGAAATTCTATTCACTTTTATCTTTATAAAATCATTATTAGTTGCATCTCAATTGATCTTTTTCTATGGTTATTTTTGGCATTATGAATGTAATAGTTTTATTTTGTTTCAAGTAGGATTCTTCCTTTCCAACAGGTGTCACCATTCTTTTTCTCATGAACCAGTAATTGTCTCTTATAGACATTGGATAACTGTAGAAAAACTTGTATTTGTTAGATAGAGAGAGATTATTTTTTTAGCAATGTATTTGTTGGCATCAATTATGTCTGGTCTTATTTGAAGAGAGATCTATGTGAATTTTTTACGAAAAAAATGATTGTAGACATAAATCGGACCACCTTCCTAAAATAAATATTTAATATTTATTCTAACCCCATTCCCCTTATTAATTAAATTCTATTTAATTAAATAAATTACTCAATTTGTTTAATCAAATTCACATAAAACCTTTTCTGAGCCTTTAATTAAATAAATCACTTTATTTAATTAATTCCCCTTTCTCCCTTTTTAATTAAATTGATCCTTGCAAATAAATAAATCTAATTTATTTATTAAATCCCCCCACTTGTAATTATGCAAGTTGCATCTATTTTTGGTTGAAATAAAGTAATTTTATTTTAATTAAAATCTTTTTCCCTCATCCACTTGTATTTTCCTGCATCTCCCACTTGCCTCCTAAACCCCTTCTAGATTCCTCTAATCACTTTCAATTTAGCCCAATTCATCTCCTAATTATTGTCACATTCCTAAGTAAAGGGAAGTCACTTCTCAAAGCCTCCAAAGTCTTCAATAACAATTAAAGGCTTTGCATCTTCAAATGGTTAACCTCTAAAGTCTTCCAAACCATTAAAGGCTCTTACATAACCATACATTCCTAAGTAAAGAAAGTCTTCAGTAACAATTAAAGGTTTTGTGTCTTCAAATGGTTAACCTCTAAAATCTTCCAAACCATTAAAGGCTCTTACATAACCATTTATGGTTAACTCACCTTTGACCTTTGGTTAGAGACTTTCCTCTAACTTAACCATCCTTTTGACTCAAGGGTCTCATCAAACACTTATGGCTTTGACCATAGTTATCCATTTAACCCTTGCACAAGAGTTTACCTCTTAGAGAAAAGCTTTATCCATTGGATAACCCTAACCTAACCTTAACCCTTACCTCCTAGGGTAATCTTCATGTCTTCTCAAGCATTTAATGCCTCTTGAATATACTCTCAAGCAACCTCTTGTTGACAATTGTCACCATTTCATTGGTGACAATTGTAAACATGGATTGATTAACTTTCAATCCTAGCCCTTGTTGAGATTATTCAATCTTAACCATCCATTACCCTATTTTCCCTATAAATAGAGCTCTCATTCTTCATTATCCATATCCCTAAGTTCTATGCATCTACATTATAGCCTAATTTACTAAACATTTTAGCCTCTCTTTATTAAAACATCATCATATTATTTAGAAGCATTTTTCATATTATAGAATATTCATGCTAGGCTAGTATATCATGTTAGGATAATTTATTAATATTTTATCATATCATTATCTTCATCTTAACTTAATCATCATAGTTTTAACACATCATATAGATCTTAGAATGCATTCATGCATGCAGATCAAATATCACTCGTTCTTGGAGTTGTCATTCCTAAGTCACTTGCTCAATGATCTGAGAGAAAAACATTGGTTTTAGGGATCCTGTGAGATAGAGAACAATGGGACACCCCTTGGGAAGTTAAACTAGTTCAATTAGTTTATATACTTGCACCAAGAGTCTAATTGGTATGTGGGTCTATTGATCTCGATTTATTCATTTTGGTCACTGCATTTTCCCGCGTACAGTTAGCATCTTATTTGGATCTTTCAATAGATATTGTCTGAACTAGCAACTCCAAGTGATGAGCATATTTATGAGTTTGAGATAGAAAATGTTAGTGTAAGGAAGAAATGTTTATCCAACACCTAGAATGCATTGAGAATGACTATCCAACATCTAGAATGCACCAAACATCTATTATAATTTATTTATAATGTATAAAGAATAATGATGTCTTTGTGTGTTGTAGAGGCTAGATAATGCACCAAACATCTATTATAATTTATTTAATGTATAAGAGATAAGGATGCCTTGGTGTATTCTAAAGAATCAATAGCCATTTCAATGTAAGAAGATAACCTAAAAGTCAGTTGATTTTTGACACACTAATTTTTCCATATTTAAATTTATTTTTCATTAAAAACTAGTTTTGTATAGATTATGATTAACTTCTCAAAAGTTCTTTTGTGAGAAAGTAGCCATACAAATTCCTAGATTTACCTTGCAATCGCCAAATGTAAGTTTTTCTCTCATATGAGGAAAGGTCAAGGATTGGGGAAATCCCAATCATAAAGCATTGTTAAGGGTTCTAATCCTTTTGATTACATCCAAGACTTTAAATTTACATAAATAAATATATCAAATTTATTTAGTATAGGCCACAATCAACGATTGACTTGAGAATGACTCAACAAGTTATTATTGTAAAATATTTTTATTTATTACAAATTTAGTCAAAGTAATATTTTTATGTAATTGAAATCAATGAGATTATGTGAAGAGTATTTAAGAGGTGTATGGTTATGTCTAATTAATATTTATTTTATAATTTATTTAATTTTAAAATATAATTCATACTTATTATATTTACATATGTATCATATGAAAGAGGAATTAGTAGTGCTAATTTTTGGAATTAAGTGGTTTCAAAAAATATTTTTAATTGTGAAGAATGTGTTGTTTAAAAATAATTTAGATATCTAAAAAAAACATTAATCATTTACATATTCTTTGTATTTCAACCTTATTGACTGTAAATTGATGATTCAAACGCCAAATTGTCATTCACAATATTCTCAAAGGATAGTTTCATATAAGGTGCATGAACTAGAGATCCAGTGCTTCATCTAACATGGAAATAGATATAGGTCTAACTAAAGAGACATACAAAAAATATAGAATACAAATAAAAAGATGAACAATAACTTAGATTTGCACAAACATGGAAACTTCTCATTAACATCATAATAAACAATAGACATACCCCTGCTCAAGCAAGGTGACAACTCAAACCCTCTCTTGTTACTTCTCAAATTCCAAATCTAAGCTTTCGTCTTAAATTCTCTCTAAGTCACCATAACCTCTTCATAAATTCCTTCTCTTAAATGAATAGAAAGTAGCATATAAGTATGCAAACTTACCTAGTTTATATTAATATCTTATAACTCTAATTTTTAAGAATTTAATTAATTATATAATAATTGATCATAATGAGCTATATTGAGTGTTGACACACCAAATGTTGATCATTTTCACTCTCCTTTTGCACTTTATTCTTATTGGCTAGACATTAAACATATGAACATTACCTTATCATTAACAACAATATTAAAATGCAATCTCATTTACAGTGTATGGATTCAAGATCAAATATTTTGTTTTTCATTGAAGTGCATCCAAATATGACAAAGAGACATACAATAAATATGAAGCATACAAGAAAGGTTGAATATTAACACGTAGTTGCATAAAAATGGACGCCTCCCATTAACATCACAATGAGTAACATATATTCAATGAATTGCCTTGTGCAAAGAGAACGAGACAACTTAAACCCTTTCTTCATGCCTCTCAAATTCTAAAATCACTTTCCTTTCAAAACTGGTTAAAACTTTTTTTTCCACATAACCTTTGTTTGCAAATCCCTTTCACTCATACAAATAGAATATTAATAAGAGGTAGCATATAAATATCCAAACTTATCTATTTTATAATAATGTCTCAAAATGCTACAAGTTGAAGACTTTAATTAATTTAAAAATAAGTTAAATCTTCACGGCCTACATTTGATGCCAATAAGTTTGTATATTTAATGAGACATCATATAGATTTTTAATAAGATATCATATAGATTTTGAATAAAATGGATCCATGGCATTGAATTGAATCTCTAATTTAGAATGATTTTTCTCTTCCACAAACTATTCTAGATTAGAACTATTATCACATTTTATTATTATAATATACTACTTAACTAATTATAATTAAATTTTTACAATAGCTTATATGACATTTATCTATTTATAATTAAGATTAATAATCTAATCACATTGTCAATTATTTCCCCTTTTTCATTGTGTTTCCTATTTATTTTGACTCAAAAGATGTGCCTTGATTAAAAGGATATTTGATTTTATATCTAGCTTTTGATTATCACTAAAATATAAATTTAGTAAATCACTGAAAGCAATAATTAAAAAACACAAAAGATCATGTATACTACTTAGAAAAATGATTTCAATAACCAAGTAAGAATAAGTAATATAGGTAGGAGAAAACAAATACTAATTGTTCAAAGTGAGAAATAAACAAATCAATTGAACTGATAAATTAAGGCAGTTGAAAAGTAGTTCTACTGAGTAAGCACAATTGGTAAAGATGACAGTATGTGATAGAAAAGCATCTACCAAGGTTCAAACCCCTAGAGGCTCATTCAGGTGAGGGGTAACTTTGATAGACGAGATCTACTACTTAATGTTAACAAATGAGATCCCCTGCATGTGATTACTTAATCAAGGTGAAGGGTAACTTTGATAGACGAGATCCACTTCTTAACAAACAAGATCTCCTGCATGTGACTACTTAACCAAGGTGAGGGGTAACTTTGATAGACGGAATCTACTGCTTAACTTCGATAGACAGGATCCCCTGTATGTGACTACTTAACCAAGGTGGTGGGTAACTTTGATAGACAAGATCCTTCTTAACTTTGACATAGGGGATTCCTACATGTGACTGCTTAACCAAAGTGAGGGGTAACCTGGATAAACAAGATCCACTGCTTAACTTTGAAAGATGGATCCCTGCATATGATTGCTTAACCAAAGATGACTTCATCTTATTACAATCCACTATATACAACAGAAATGCTGACTACATCTATATAGATTAAAACAAAATCTTCAAATAACAAATTGTTTCCATTAAAACAAAACAAATAGATGCATATGACTTGAAGAATGAGTGGAGAAGGGGTAATATTGGTTCGGCTCGACCTGATCATAGTGAAACTCGATCGTCATCATTGATGATCCGGCTGAACCGAACCAACATTACGCCCTCTCTTAAACTTCTCACATAACTGTGATTAAACAAGACTCCCACACCCATTATCATTTGTAATACACTGGCTATATATACACATACATATACTGATAATCTAAATGCCAGTGGTTTTAGTGGATGAAAGAGAAAAGGCGGTTTTCCTTTCAAGATTCCCTGTAACAGCTGTATAGGGATAGAGATTAGATTAGGAGCATATTTAATAAAGAGAGACATGGCAGACATGAGATGGCCGCCCCATCATATCGGAATCTGTAAAACATATTACTCTCAAGATAAAGTCGAATAAAATATTAGGTTTGATAGAAACGTGCCCAAATAATGGGTCATCGTTATCTGGAAGAAATGGTCGCGGGGAACAATGGTATGTAAAGGGGTCAATGCATCCCTATCCTTTTTCAAAAGTTTACCACGTGCCTAATGTGCACCTCCCATTTGTTCAATAGAAAAACTTGGGTATAATGAGTACCCATCAAAGGTGGGTCATTTTTTTATTGACTGAGATTATGTTCACCATTCAAAAGTATTTATAAAGTTATGGTTAGGTTATATTGATTTTTTAAACAGATTGGATAACAATAATGTTATTTTCTATTAGTTTGAAGTTCAAATTTAGTCAATAAAATGTTTATAATTGGAATGTATAAAGTTTGATGGAGACTTATTGTGGTGGAAAATCTGCTAACATCATGAAGTTTTTTTTTTTATACACACACTCTTATAAGAAACATTTACTTTCAATTATTATTGATCAACTATCTTCTCCATTACTGCTACACACCTCAAGAGTCAACTGTTGGCAATATTACAAGGATATTGAGAAGGTTGTTGATGATTATGGACATAACTGATTAAAGATGTTTTACTATCTTGATATTATTATTTTGTCATTGATGTCAGGAAATTGATTTTCTAATTCAGTATGATGTTGCCATATCTTAAGAAATATTATATGAAGATTATAAAGAAGTCGGTAAAGACACAGGAAAGAATATGATGAATAAGGGGATAAGTTATTCAATGGGCAACTCTACGGAGTCAGACAATGATGAGATCTTGATGTTTTAGATTGTTTTAACATCATACATATGTTGTAAAATGTAAAGGTTAATACTATACTATGTTATCAAGCAAAGAACCTAGTCAGTAAACCCTAAGGAACCTAGTCGGTAAACCCTAAGGTTATCATAGTCAGTTAATGAAGACAGAATGTCTACCAAGTAAAGTTTAGTATTCACCGAGTTGTAACCGAGCTATAACATAATGCATTAAATGTTTACATGTGATATTTAATGAAAGATGCTAATGAGTTGGAGCGGATCAATGATTGGCAAACCGTAGAAGAAGTTTGTTAACGAATCTAAGGCAATGGAAAGTCGACAAGAAGATCTACAACTCAGATTAAACTGCATTACCCTAACACAAGTTCCAAGGTAAATGTACAAGTTCCGAGGCAGGGTAAAACGTTTTCAGATCGAAAGATACAATAAACCGGGACAAGATTGAAGATCTGATGGCTATGATTGATTATGGGAAA
Organism: Cryptomeria japonica; assembly: GCF_030272615.1. Lineage (NCBI taxonomy): Eukaryota > Viridiplantae > Streptophyta > Pinopsida > Cupressales > Cupressaceae > Cryptomeria > Cryptomeria japonica. The sequence continues at coordinate 731,454,102 of NC_081415.1, read as the reverse complement.
TGTGATCAAGGAGATAAAGCGGTTAAAAAATTGTTTATAACTAAGGAACTGTTGATAAACAATGTATGCGGGCAAGTGTATGCACAGGGATGCTACATAGTGATTACCGAGCACAGAAGCTTGAAGACCTATTAGAATAACAGAGTATTGATGTCTAGCAGATAGACAAGATTAGTTCTATGTCTAGATTGTATTGAACAAATAGGAATCTGCTTTAGCATTTTAGATGTGAAGTTGCAGATAGATTGTATTACTGTTATTTTGTGAAAGTGACAGGAAATCTCTTAACCAAGTGGACTTAACAGTCTTATATGTAAATCCTCTAACAAGGTGACATTCTGATTGAGTGTTTGAAATCCTTTGACAAGGTCACTTCTAACAAAGTGAAGATCCTAACAGATCTGAGGGAAATCCCTTAATCGGGTCACATCTAGCAATGTGTTTTCTAATCTTTAACAGGATTTTCTTTTAACCGAGCATACTCTAGAAGAGTATATTTCTTAATGGGTCTGAAATCCCATAGTGGTTTTTCCCTATTTGGGTTTCCACGTTAAATCTGGTGTTATGAGGTTTATATTGTTCATATGCTTTTGAGTTTGCATGTTTGATAGTTTTTGATTATATGACTAATATATGTTACCGAGGTTGAATTTGATGTTTTATGGATGATTAAGTTTGTATGATTCACCCCCCCCCCCCTCTCATCTTGTTGGCTATTGGATCTGTACTTATATTAAGTATCAGAACTATCAATTGGTATCAGAGCTTTGGACTTCGAAAGGAAAGTTTAAAGGCACTTGAGTTAAAGATCCAAAGATGTATAAGAGGGATGCACCTAAGCTGAATAAGTCAAGTCTCTCTACATGGCAGAAAATGATGAAGCTACATCTATCAGGAGTTGGAGAATATGCTTTATACTACCTGGAGAATGATTTTGTTGCACCGAGCACCTATCCATTGACTATGGAAGAGATAAAGGCAAAGCAAAAACCTATTCAAGCAATGATTAAAATAACATCTGCATTGACTGATTCTGAGTTTAATGATCTAGAAGGCTGCAATGATGCAAAGGCAATGTGGACTAAGCTCATATATGTATATGGAGGAGATGAACATGTTCAAAGAGCAAAAGTTGATAGTTTAAGAGGACAACTTGAATCTATGAGGATGAATGAAGGTGAGAATATAACCTAGTACAGTACAAGACTAAAGGAGATTGTAAATCAAATCAAAGGAGCAGGAGGAACTATTGAAGAAAAGGATGTGACAAGTAAGTTGTTAAGAACCCTTCTACCTGCCTATGCAATCCGAGTCTCTGCAATCAATGAATTGAGGTCTGTACCTAATATGCTAGTTTCCTTGGATGCTACCATTGGTAAGCTACATGCATTTGAGTTAAGTAATTTTGATAACAGTGGGTCATTGGTAAATAAAGTTGAATCTGCATTTAGTTCTATTCATCTAAATGAATCTAATGATTACAATGAGAGAAAGTATAAGTACTCTGAAGGAGATCACAGTGGAGCAAGTGAAAGATTTTGGAAGAACATGGAGGAGGTACATAAACTGTATGAAGAAATCAGAAAGCAAGAAGAGTTTGAAGCACTATTGGCCAAAAGGTTACCGAGAGGCAAAGGTAAGTATAAAGGAAAACTACCTTTGAAATGTTTCAATTGTGATAAGATTGGACATATGGCTTCTAACTGTCCTAACAAAGATTTCACTGAAAAGAGAGATTACCGAGATGATAGACAAAAAGATAATCATTACAGAGGACACCGAGACTTCAGAAGAAGAGATAGAAAGACATGCTTAATTGCTGATGAGGAATCTGAAGATGATAAATCAGATGAGACTGATATAGAGGAAGTTGTTTATGTGGCTATCAAGGATGGATCAAATGAAGAAAGGTATGAAGAAAAAGCCCTAATATCTCACATAAACACTAATGATTCTTGGATTATAGATAGTGGATGCTCACATCATATGACTGGAGATAAACACAAGTTTGTTATGTTAGAAGATTATGATGGAGGCTATGTTAGATTTGGTAATGATGCACCATGTCCGGTAAAAGGTAAAGGATCCATAACACTTCTTGCTAAAGCAAGATGCAATGATGTTTATTGGGTTGAAGGTTTCAAATATAATTTGTTGAGTGTAGCACAACTAAACAACACAAGTTACCGAATAGAATTTTAGAAAGAAATTGTCAAAGTTCATGACAAGAATGGAAAGTTAGCTGCTACCGGGACACAAACAAAATGTAATACATTTCACCTTGACTCTACTCACAATAAGTGTTTGCATGCAAAGATTGATAATACCTGGTTATGGCATAAAAGGTTTTGTCATGTTAATTTTGATAATCTGATCAAAATAAGTAAGAAGCACAGAGTAAGAGGTCTACCGAGTCTTAAAAAACCTGAGAATACTATGTGCCGAGGATGCCAGATGGGCAAGATGACAAGATCCAGCTTTAGAAGTAAGTCCTATACTTCTAAGGGAATTTTAGATCTTGTGCACACTGATCTTTGTGGTCCTATGAAAGTTCAAAGTTATTATGGTGATAAGTATTTCATATTATTTGTGGATGACTATTCAAGGATAATGTCAGTAATGTTTTTAAAAGAAAAATTAGAAGCTTTTCAAATGTTTAAGTGGTACAAGGCTAGAGTTGAAAATAAAACAGAAAGACAACTGAAATGCCTTAGATCAGATAGAGGAGGAGAGTTCACATCTAATGAGTTCAACCTATTTTGTAATGTTCATGGTATTAAAAGACAAGTCTCTGCACCGAGAACTCCATAGCAGAATGGAATAGTTGAAAGAAGAAATAGATCTATTGTGGATTGTGCTAGAACACTGATGATTGAAAAGAAGGTTCCACAAACATTTTGGAGAGAAGCAATAAGCACAGTTGTTTACACCTTGAACCGAGTTCAATTAAAGAAAGGTACTTTGAAGACACCTTATGAAATCTGGTATGGCAAGAAACCTAATGTAAGTTACTTTAAAATCTTTGGAAGTAAATGCTATGTTCATAAAGATGAAAGAAATGGCAAGTTTGATCAGAAAAGTGAAGAAGGAACATTTCTAGGATATTCTTCTAGAAGCAAAGCATTTAAATGTTTGATCAAATCATCTAACAAAATTGTAGAAAGTGCAAATGTGAAAGTTGATGAATTTGCAGAAAGAACTGATGAAAGGAATTCCAAAGAACCTGAAGACTATGATAAATTTGTCTATGTGCAACCGAGAAGTCCTATTGAGATAACTGTTGAAGGAAATGAGGAAGATATCCAGTTACCGAGCGAGGAAGAAGATCATACAGAGCCTACCAAGCCTACATTAGCCAAATATGTCAGAAGACACCATGCACCAAGTCAGATTATAGGAGATAAGGATGATCCAGTGATGACAAGGAACAAACTGACACAGAACACATGTTTGATATCTGAATTTGAACCAAGAATAGTGAAAGAGGCATTTAACAGTGAAGATTGGATAAATGCTATGACTGAAGAGATTGATCAAATCAAGAAGAATGACACATGGACACTGGTCCCAAGACCAAAGGATAAAAATGTAATCGGTACAAAGTGGATCTTCAGAAACAAGCTAAATGAGAAAGGTGAGGTCATTTGAAACAAAACAAGATTGGTTTGCCAAGGTTATGCCCAAGAAGAAGGAATTGATTATGGTGAGACTTTTGCACCTGTTGCTAGACTTGAAGGAGTTAGAACATTGTTGGCATATGCTGCTTTCAAAAACTTCAAGGTATATCAAATAGATGTCAAATCTGCATTTCTGAGTGGAATATTAGAAGAAGAAGTTTTCATTGAACAACCTGAAGGATTTGTTGAAGACAATAATAAATATCAGGTATGTAAATTGAACAAAGCTTTATATGGTCTAAAACAAGCACCTAGAGCATGGTATGAAAGATTGCACTCTTATTTGATTAAGATTGGTTTTATAAGGACAAGTGAGAACAACAACATGTACATGAAGAATGATGAAAATGGAATACTAATCTCAACCATATTTGTTGATGATATTATATTTTGTGGAAATGACTCTCTATGCAAGAACTATGGAAATGAAATAAGCAAAGAATTTGAGATGTCATTAATCGGTGAGATAAAGTATTTTATATGCTTACAGATACTGCAAATGTAAAATGAGATTTTCATTACTCAATCCAAATACATAAAGGAAATCTTGAAGAAGTTTGGAATGGAGGATTCAAAGCCAGTAAGTACTCCTATGACTATCAACTGCAAACTATCAAAGAATGATGAATCTGCATCTATTGATGAGACACTCTACCGATCCATGATTGGAAAACTATAATATGTTGTTCACAACAGGCCAGATATAACACATGCAGTAGGTATTGTTGCAAGATTCTCTGCAGATCCTAAGGAAATACACATGACAACAATCAAAAGAATTTTCAGATACTTGAAAGGCACTAAAGATTATGGCTTAGTATATCAGAAAGGAAATGATTTTGATTTAAAAGTTTATACTGATGCTGATTGGGCAGGCAACATTGATGACAGAAAAAGCACAAGTGGAGGAGCTTTCTTCTTAGGAGAAAGAATAGTGAGTTGGCTTAGCAAGAAACAAGGATGTATTTCTCAGTCAATAGCCAAAGCTGAATATGTTGCAACAGCACTGAATTGTACCAACATTGCATGGATCAAACAATAGTTGGAAGGTATAAATGAGAAAGTTACCGAGCCAGTAACTATATTCTGTGACAATACTAGTGCCATTAATATTTCAAAGAACCCTGTTATTTCACTCTAAGACAAAGCACACATCTATCAAATATCATTATCTTAGAGAAGAAGCTCAAGAGAAGAAAGTGGTGTTGGAATATGTTAACACAAAGGAGCAGATAGCTGATATCTTCACCAAGCCACTACCTAAGGACACTTTTGAATATCTCAGAAGTAAGTTAGGGGTCCTACCCCTATCTTTTACTCATTGGCCGAGTTTGGTGAAAGCATCACTTCGAGGACTCTATTGAATATCTTTTAGGGAGCTGATGCTAGATTGATACACTTTAGAAAGTTTTTCTGAAAGTGTACTGAAATTAATACTGGGATAATATAGAAAATGATACAGGGGACAGGAAGTGTAAACAAATGCTCTGACCGAGACTCAATTGATACACAACAACAGGAACTAACTTCTTACAGAAAGAAATTATGTGTTAGTTCTATTCTTTTTGGCATTGTTGTCAAAAGGGGAGAAGACCAAGGAGAAGACCAAGAAGGAGAAGACCTACCTAGGGGGAGAAAACTGAGAAAAGACTACAGATTGAAATAAAGACTGAAAACAGAAGAGAAGTCTGATGTATGGGGAAGAGCATTTCAGCATTTCAGAATAACAACAATCCAAATTTTTAAAGTTTAAATCAATTGGTTTTGCCATCAATGCCAAAGGGGGAGATTGTTGGCAATATTACAAGGATATTGAGAAGGTTGTTGATGATTATGGACATGACTGATTAAAGATGTTTTACTATCTTGAAATTATTATTTTGTCATTGATGTCAAGAAATTGATTTTCTAATTCAGTATGATGTTGCCATATCTTAAGAAATATTATATGAAGATTATAAAGAAGTCGGTAAAGACACAGGAAAGAATATGATGAATAAGGGGATAAGTTATTCAATGGGCAACTCTACCGAGTCAGACAATGATGAGATCTTGATGTTTTAGATTGTTTTAACATCATATATATGTTGTAAAATGTAAAGGTTAATACTATACTATGTTATCAAGCAAAGAACCTAGTCGGTAAACCCTAAGGAACCTAGTCGGTAAACCCTAAGGAACCTAGTCGGTAAACCCTAAGGAACCTAGTCGGTAAACCCTAAGGTTATCGCAGTCAGTTAATGAAGATAGAATGTCTACCGAGTAAAGTTTAGTATTCACTGAGTTGTAACTAAGCTATAGCAGAATGCATTAAATGTTTACATGTGATATTTAATGAAAGATGCTAATGAGCTGGAGTGGATCAATGATTGGCAAACCATAGAAGAAGTTTGTTAATGAATCTAAGGCAATGGAAAGTCGGCAAGAAGATCTACAGCTGAGATTAAATCACATTACCCTAACACAAGTTCCAAGGTGAATGTACAATATTTGAGGCAGGGTAAAACATTTTCAGATCGAAAGATACAATGAACCGGGACAAGATTGAAGATCTGATGGCTATGATTGATCATGAGAAATGTGATCAAGGAGATTAAGTGGTTAGAAGATTGTTTATAACTAAGGAACTGTTGATAAACAATGTATGCGGGCAAGTGTATGCACAGGGATGCTACATAGTGATTACCGAGCACAAAAGCTTGAAGACCTGTTAGAATAATAGAGTATTGATGCCCAGCAGATAGACAAGATTAGTTCTATGTCTAGATTGTATTGAACAAATAGGAATTTGCTTTAGCATTTTAGATGTGAAGTTGCAGATAGATTGTATTACTGTTATTTTGTGAAAGTGACAGGAAATCTCTTAATCGAGTGGACTTAACAGTCTTATATGTAAATCCTCTAACAAGGTGACATTCTGATTGAGTGTTTGAAATCCTTTGACAAGGTCACTTCTAACAAAGTGAAGATCCTAACAGATCTGAGGGAAATCCCTTAACCGGGTCACATCTAGCAATGTGTTTTGTAATCTTTAACAAGATTTGCTTTTAACCAAGCATACTCTAGAAGAGTATATTTCTTAGTGGGTCCGAAATCCCACAGTGGTTTTTCCCTATTTGGGTTTCCACGTTAAATCTGGTGTTATGAGGTTTATATTGTTCATATGCTTTTGAGTTTGCATGTTTGACAGTTTTTGATTATATGACTGATATATGTTACCAAGGTTGAATATGATGTTTTATGGATGATTAAGTTTGTATGATTCACCCCCCCCTCTCATCTTATTGGCTATTGGATCTGTACTTATATTAAGTATCAGAACTAGAAGTATTTATAAAGTTATGGTTAGGTTATATTTATTTTTTAAATAGATTGGATAACAATAATGTTATTTTCTATTAGTTTGAAGTTCAAATTTAGTCAATAAAATGTTTATAATTGGAATGTATAAAGTTTGATGGAGACTTATTTAGGTGGAAAATCTGCTAACATCATGAAGTTTATTTTTTATACACACACTCTTATAAGAAACATTTACTTCCAATTATTATTGATCAACTATCTTCTCCATTACTGCTACACATCTCAAGAGTCAACTTGATGACATATATTTAAAATCTAAACATCTTCCAATTCACCATATGTTCCATTATTCTCTCTTAACCCCATCTGATTAACCTCTAATAGTTTACCCTATGTTCCATTATTCTCTCTTAACCCCATCTGATTAACCTCTAATAGTTTACCCTATGTTCCATTAATCTCTACTATTCCATTCTATGTTCCATTATCATTGTTTTTTCTCATCCCATTATCCTCTCATATTTCACCCTATGTTCCATTACCCCCTCTTTGTTTTATCTAATTATCTTCTCTTGATTCAACCTATGTTTTTTAATTCCATATTGGCCCATCCCACAATTCTGTACTACTTCATCTTATATTTAACTATCCCACTATTCTCTAATACTTCATCCTATATTTAACTATCCCCTTATACTCCCATACCATTGTACCCTCTCTTATTTCACCTTATGTTCCACTAACCCCTCTGAATCTTGTCCCTTTATGCCTTCTATATTATACCACCTCCCCTTATACACGTAGCCTTACAAGAAACATTTCCTTCCACTCATTATTGACCAACTCTCTTCTCCATTATTACTACACACCTCAAATTCCCACTTCATGTCCGATAGCAAAGCTCTATACACCTCCTAATTTTCTCTATGTTCCATTATTCTCTCCAAATAATATCCCATTAACCTTTAATAGTTCACCACATGTTCCATTATCCCATCCTAATCTATCTCATTAATCTATGTTAGTCCATCCTATGTTCCACTATCTCCTCTCGGTCTTGTCCAATTATCTTCTCTTAATTCACCTTATGTTCCTTTATTCCCTCCTAAACCCTTCCCATTAATCTTTAATAATTCACCCCATGTGTAATTAATTGGATCATCTCGATAATATTTTCTACTCCATCTCATGTTTCATTATCCCTTTATACTCAACCCCATTGCACCCTTTCTTATTTCACAATATGTTCTATTAGATCCCCTCTTCATCTTGTCCCTTTTATCCCTTCTATGTCATACCACCTCCCCCATACTTCATCATATACACATAACCTTACAAGAAACCTTTCCTTATACTCATTATTGATCAACTATATTCTTCTTTACAACTACACACCTCAAATTCCCATTTCTTGTCTTATAGTCAAACCCTATATTTCCCCTAATTCACTCTATGCTTCATTGTCCCATCCTAGTCACATCTCATTAAACTTTAATAGTTCATCACATGTTCTATTATCCCATCTGAGCCCATCCCATTAATACTTGTTAGTCCATCCTATATTATATTATCCCCTCTTGGTCTTGTACAATTATCTTCTCTTAATTCACCTTATGCTCATTTATTCCCTCCAAATCATATTTAATTAACATCTAATTTAGTTCACCTTATGTTTTGTGATCCCCTCCTAGCTCATCCTACTAATATCTTTTACTCCATCTTAAGTTTCATTATGTTCTTCTATTCCCATATCATTATACCCTCTCTTATTTCACCCTTTGTTCCATTACCACCTCTTCATCTTGTACACATACTTCCTCCCTCCATATTTCATCTTATACACATTCCTTTACAAGAAACCTTTCATTTCACTCATTATTGACCAAATATGTTCTCCATTACTACTTCAAACCTTAAATTCCCACTTCATGACCTATAGTAAAACCCTAGATACCACCTAATTTAGTCTATTCTTCATTATTATATCAGAATCCCATCCCATTAACCTCTAGTAGTTTAATGTTGTGTTTTGTTATCCTTTCTTGGTCAATCACATTAATCTCTAATAGTCCATCATATGTTCCATTATCCCCTCCCAATATTCATCCAATTATCTTCTCTCAATTCATCTTATATTCCTTTATGCCCTCCCAATCCCATCTTATTAACATCTATTAGTCACCCTATTTTTGGTGATCCACTCTTCACCCATCCCACTAATCTCTTCTAGTCCCTCTTATGGTTCATTATGCCCTTCTAGTCCCATCCCATTCTACTTTGTCTTATTTAACCTTATGTTTCATTATCCTAGGTGTGCCAATCCTTCTAGTCTACATAATTTTCTCTAGGTCCCTTAAGAGCCTTGAGAGAAAAAAATTGTCAAGCTATGGTGAAGTATTTCTTAGAGTTTGTGCACAAAAATATTCATTTAAACCTACAAGTAAATGTGTGGTTCCTAAAAGGTAACTTCTCTCATATTCTTTTAAAAACCCACACCATTTGACAATGTCACTTGAGACTAGATGGATTCATGCAAAACTCATCATTTGAGAGTAGTGTAAAGGTGCTAAGAGTTTTATTTTTTCATTCTATGTCTTGGGCATGTGCACAAGAGACAAGGGACCAAAAAAGTGGTCACCCAACTTTTAGGCCCCCATGAAACTAGAATGCAAGTTCTTTATAATGTGCTTGAATTATGGTAAAAAATGACCATAACATGAGCACAACTTAACACACTCATATTATGGTCATTTTGCACCATTAAAACAAAAAAAAAATCATTATGCATTTTTCTATTTCACACCTAGAAAATCACGTTCTCCAATAGTTTTGAAGCATGCTTACATTGTTTGAGAACCTATTTTTTGCCTTTCCTTTGGTATATCATTGAAAATATATTGCCAAGACATCACTGAGGTCAAAGAGGTAATTATTTTTTCATTTTTTAGTGTAAAATTTAGATTCAATAGATAAGATTCAGTTAATTTCTTAAATGAAATTTGTTGAGTTTTTAGGAATTGAGAATGCACCCCCAAACAATCAAAATAGTAATTCATATTCTCATCAAAACCTTTCTAAATAAAAACCACAAAAAACCCTACTTCTATCCCCCAACATTCTCGAGGAATGTAAGAAAACATATTAGGTCAAACAAAAATAATAAAATAGAACTTGAGGGATAAATTGCAAGGTTGAAGGATTCAATAGCACCAAACTTCCATAGATCCACCCACACCAAATCACTACAATCCAATGTCTTTCACATAGTCTCAGTGAGTGGGAAAATCAATATTTGGTCCAACAAGAGAGAATAATTATGATAATTTTATGAAGAAAAACTATCTTATGAGCAATCCAACATTTTTAAAAAAATATAGCATGTGTCTACTATTCATTGATTCATCAAATCAATGACCCATACACGATTATTGGAAGGGGTTCCCTATCCATTGGTGCCACCACCAAGGGATAAGGAATAGTTTTGGGATAGGTGGTGAATGTTTTTTTACCAATATCTATGCAATGACAATGAAGTCCCGCATTAATTTTTGAGGAAAATCTGTTGCAAGTTTATCCTCAATGAGATCCCTAATTAATTTGACATACATGAATTCTAGGGTAGAGGTGGGGTCTTCGCATAGGATAGAGTGGTAGCACAACATTCTAAAAACCAAGCACCAAAACCCTTAGCTAGGACAAAGTTAAAGTATGTCACTATCCCTTCTTTTGTGAAGGAGGGCATTGAGGTGGAGACCTTTCATTCCATTAGATTCTCAGCTCAAACCCTCTTATAGAACACCCTACCTCTAGAATAGTGTGATGTGGGTGAGACTTCTAGACATCAAGTTCCATCTCACTTATATCAAAGTTGTGGGTCTCTTTGTGTTTATGATCCCAAGGATGATTAGGATGCACATGGCCATGGTGCGTCTATGATGAATCTAATGATCCTAACAACTGAAGTACTAAATGAAAAATTTGGCATTGATAGTCAGGTAAATTTCAACAAGTTCAAATTCAATTTATTAAATTTCATTTTGAAATATAAGGTTAGGAAAATTACTACAATGGCTATAATAATTTAATTTTAGGGTCAAAGTGTTCATCGAATATTTGGCAACCCTTTACCTCCTAATTGTATAAATTTTTTTAGTCCACATGTATTTAAATAGTAAAGAAATAATTAAAATAGTACATGTGAATTTATTTTAACTGTATATGGATGGTAGTCTTATAACTTACATCAAATGTTAAATAGGTTAATTATTGAGAAATATACAAGTTCAAATGCTGAAGGTTGTGAAATTCAATCTCTATCCAATAAACTAGTGAAAGGATGAGATGCAAGACTTGGACTAATAGAACATGAATATTTTAAATATATGAAAATCTTAAGTTTAGTTACCTTGATATGGAATTACTATGATTAGATCATTCTTCTTTACAATCCTGAAAAATCAGCCTTCATGCTTATAAGTTACACTAACTTATGTGAACATACGACAACATTAAAACATGGATAACATCCCCATAAGATAGTATCAAAGAGGAACAACTTAGAAACAAATAGCATCACATAATAGAGGAATTACATGGAGAAACCCTTATGGGGAAAAACTCCACGAAGAAGAGAGGTCAAGTATGTATTATCAACAAATAAATATGATTATAATACATTCACTTTAATTCTACTCTTTGCATCTAACATGGAAGCACCCATGTGCCTATGAACAACCTCCTTATGACTCCCTCTATCCTTTTTACTATCCTTGTTCCTATACAATTACTCTATATTCAATTATTCCTCTTTATTTCTACATCCAAAGAGGTACTTATATAGAATGACAAGAGCTCCAAAACCACCAAACAAGACTTTCCCATAGATTACCTCCATGGAAACTAAAAGGACACCAGTTTTGTCTCCAATAATTCCCCTCCAATCCAATTTTTATTGATGATCTCCTTTCTCCTTTCTTGATGAAAAGAACCAAGCCTTGAAGGTGAAGAAAACTTTATGATTTAGGAGTGTTATTTTATAACCTTATATGCACAAAATTATATTCCCACATAAAGTTTATTGAACATGAGTGAATGCACATTTATTCAAACAATTTAAATTCAACACTATATGAATGTAAAACATGGTTGTATCTTAATGCATTATTGTGCCAAAAAATTGGCGTAATACAATTTCAATACTTGGTGTCATCTAGTATTGTGATATAAATCATACCATATAGGTTGGACATCTATTGTAATTATCTTCACATGGAAAATACACCACATATGCATGATACCTATCAATATATTTATAAAGACCTAGTTAATAGATACTTGTAAAAATATGTATATTATAAGGTACAAATATAGAAGTTCCTATTAGAAAATTGTGACCTAGAATGGTTTGAAATTGTCTCAATATCTTGGTTTTAGGAAAGTTTGGTTAGACGGTGACTTTCTTAATATAATAAATTGCCTTAAAGGGACTTAACATCCTAGTTGGATCATTAAGGGTTTGATTAGATACTTTATCTCTAAATTATTAACTCTTTTGATGTTAGTCATATCTATCACATTTACTTAGAGGTTAATTCACAAGTAGACTCTTTTTCCAACCTAGGTGTTGCCAATGCCATTATGCAAAGATTGGTTTTCACGATCCCCTCCCCCTTGATATTAAGGTAATCATTATCCATGAAATTATTAAATGTTAATGTGGTTGTTGGCATATGCACACTCCAATGAGACATTGTAGGTGATTGAAGGTTTTGTCATTGATGGCAACCTTACAATCCTATGACACTAGCAAGACATTCCACCAGCACTAGCAAGAACAGACTCTACACAGGCACTTAGACTACCGACACTGACAATGAAAAGAAGCATAATGGCACAGAGGCCGACATGATTTTTTTGTTGTAATATATTTTGTTTATTATTGTAAAATCTTTGTAAGCCGACTTGGCATGATGTAAAATGAATCATATATATAAGAGTTCATTGTAGAACATTGATAGAGAGGTAGATGTAAGAGATAAGGAATGTAATTAGGCAAACCTATTATGCAAACTATAGGTTAAGGATTTTTTTAAGAAGCAGAGTAGAAACAGGTATTGGATCTGGCATTATAGATGCTATTCTGAAGTAGTACAAGACACTGGATTTGTATAATCCATTTTGTAAGTCAATGAGACTTCTATTTTGAATAGTGAGCTCTAGGAACTTGGCCTTCCTGCATGTGCAAGCCCCTCTTGTAGTAGTAATATTCTCTTATTGGCCAATAAGTGAATATTGTGGGTCACAAATCCCACTGAGGTTTTTCTCACACTGGGTTTCCTAATTAAATCCTTGTGTTATGGTGTGTTTCTCATGTGGTTGCTTTTATCTCTATTTATTGCATTACTTCTTGCTTACCGGTACACTGTTCTAATATGTTCTACATGTTTTAAGTTAAGAAATTTATTATACCGGTCAGATACTTATTCACTCCCCCCTCTCAGTATCCGTGGGAATCCTAACAATTGGTATCAGAGCTTGGTCCTCTATTTTCAGAAGCCTAACAGCTTGGGGAAGATCTTGACACCGGTAGACATGGAAAATTTGATGAAGCAATTAGAAGTAGCTCTCTCAGACTATGATACAGAAAAGTTGAAAAATATAAAACTTGAAGATGATCTAAAGGCAGCTCAGGAAATTATCCAAGCACTTCAATAAAATCTTACCATTGCAAGAAACAAGAGAAGAGAACTCTGTGAAAAGATGCAAATTGAGGATGATGAAAAAGAAACTCTTAATGAGCAGATATGCAAGATAAAACAAGAGAACATGACAACAAGGAATGAGATGCAAGATATGAGTATGAGATTTTGCAAAGAAATTGAAGATAGAAAGAAGAATGAAGAAGATTCGACCAGAAGACTAAGTGATGCAGCAAATGAGAACACCAGACTTAGCTATGAAAATGATTTGTTGAAGACAGATCTGATGCATACACAAAATGACTCAAATGAACTGATGAGACAGAAAGAGATATTAGAAAGGGAACTGGATATTGCAAATCAACACAAAGAAAAATTCAAGAAAAGCTCAGATGAACTTAGTGACTTATTGAAGAAACAGAAACCTAAAGGTGACACTTGTGGAATTGGCTTTGAAGTTGGAGAAAGCTCCAGTACTGCAAACACATAGGATCACAGTAAACTGGTAAGACAACCTGTACTGCTTACAAATTCAATGGAAAATGCTTTAACTGTAATAAATTTGGTCATAGAGCAAATCAATGTAGATCTAGAAGTTATCAAAACACCAACACACCCACCGGTCAATGTTCAAAATGCAACAAAGTTGGTCATAATTCTGAAAATTACAGAATGAATGTTAGATGTTATGTTTGTGGAAGATTTGGACACCTATCTAATCAATGTAGAACACAAACCAACATAGGTTATGGGAAAGTTATTCAGAAGAATAATGTGACTTGTTATGCATGTAACAAGATTGGGCATATTGCAAAATTCTGCAGAAGTAAAGGCTCACCGGTAGACAACAAAAGTTCTAGTGTGAAAGGAAAATAAAAAGTTTAAGAGGTTAAGCAAGAATTCTCAAAACAATGGATTAAAAAGTCAGACCTAAATAATGTTGGAAATACTCCTCCACCGGTAGAACCAATCAACACTCCACTGACAGAACACAGTAGTACTCCACTGGCAGGAAGCTCTTCATCAAATTGAAGAAAGTTTCTTTGAGGGTTTGGCAATCAAATGAGTCATATGCTATTAATCCCTCGGTTGATGGTTAAAATAGAAATCATTTCTATATAGACAAAAAGGTTAAGTGGTTACTTCACCGACATGCATTAATTGTGGTAGTTGGTGAAATTGACATTATAGATCAGTGGTTTTGGCTCCATTATACTTCACCATGAATTCAAACACTCGAAGAGTGCGAAATCCCTAGAGCTAAGGCATTTCGAGCAAAGAGGCAAAGCATTTCAGCAATCAATCCTTCCTAAGGCAGAAAAAGGTATTTATTATCATGGCATCCTCCTCTGCACCTGAATTCATAGCTAACCCTACTCTTGTCGAGGTTATCAAATTCCCTAGGCCCATATTCCAGCTAGTTCTCGAGATAGCTAAAAGGGATGACAATATTGGTGCATTCTCCCAAATCCCCAAAGGAGTTGTTTTCATAGAAGATCCCAGAATGCACATCCATTGCCACATAGATGAACTACGAGATGAGGAAATCAAAAACATGTACAAAACTGTTATATGTGATAATTCTGGAAATGTGAAGCCTGAACATAAAATTGTTGAAACCCTAGGATTCATTGAGATCCTTAGCATTCCAAACTTTCCTAAGGAAGTCATTATGATAGTGTTGAGAAGAGTACATGGTGAATTGTTTTGGTTAGATTCGATTCATAAAATTACCAAGGAAGCTGTGAAAGCTGTAACAGGGTTACCTTCCACCGGTAGCAAACCAGACAAAACTAAGAAGGTCTCAAATGACCTGGTAATAAACTTAACTGGTGCAACATTTGACAGAAGGTCTTTGAGGGTTAATGATGTGACCAATATAGATGTGAGATTTGTTAGCATGATTCTAGGTTACAAAGCAACCCATGCAAACAGACTAACTCATTTTCAAGTTTATGCATTAAGAGTGCTTATGACATGATTACGGATAATGTGAAAATTGATGTATGTGAATGGCTGAAAGATGAGTTAATTGATAATTTAGGAAAAATCAAGAAGGATAGGAAAGGGACTTTTAGATTTGGTAACTTACTTGTATGCTTAATGCTACACATAACCAAACAGGTTCCCAATATAGGCGACAAGAGCCTTGGATTTGACATACTGGTAGGAAAACAACCATCAGACCTATTCAACAACATGGGTGAAAATAAGGAAAAGAATATCAATGAGTATTTTCAAGCACTTAAGGCTAGAATGAATAAGAGAATCAGACTGTCACAGAAAATTGCTGATAAATATAAGGATGATATATGTTTTGTAATAAAAAAGGATGAGATCTAGATGGAAGTAGTGATCCCAAGAACAATTTAGGTTACTGAAATGGGCTATGAGACTGATGATCATATCATTGATACTTATGCAAAAGCCCTTCTGGAAGCACCTAAGGAACCCACAGAAGAAGTATTCGGTAGTGCAAAGATGATTGAAAGCCAAATTCAATCTAAGGAGAGAGTAAAGAAAGTTGAAGCGATTGTGAGGAAAGGTTCACAACAGGTAAAAACCATCAAAGAAGATGTACTAAAACAGACTGACATCACTAAGGATGAGTTAGTAACTTTACAGCCTGAAACTCATCCGTCACTGGTTGCAAATTCTTCAGAGAATGACATGCCAACAACATTCAAAAGAGTTGTAAGGAAAAGGGATCCTTCACTGGCATCCACACCCTCTCCTAGAAGAACAAGACAAAAACAATAGGCAGTAAGGTCACTAGTAAAGAATTCAACCCCAAAGAAAAAGCTAACACCTAAGAAGAAAAGGACTCAAAAAAACATTGCCCCACTTGATGAATTACTGAATGAAATCACAGATGAAGGAAAACTCAAGAACATAGAAAAGTTATATGATACACTATCTGCAGATGAGAAAGAGCAAGTTGAAAGCAGTGTCATTTTACACCTGGACATCTACAAGAAGTTTTTAATGCAAGTGGTAGATGAACTACCAGATGAACTATTCAAAAGACTGGAAGGAAGAAGACAAGCTATTGTAGAGCTTGATAAGAAAATTAAAATTGAAAAACTACTTGTTGTTTACCCAGTAAACTCGCCAAAGGAGATTGATGACTTAATTGCAGTAGCCAACCAGTCAGTATTCTCTACTACACATCGGCATATTGCACTCATGGTAGGAAGAGTAAATGAGGTAACAAAAGAAACTAAAAATGCATGGGATATATTCCTTGTGGAAAAAGAAAAGCAGGAAGAATACAGGAACCCCAAGCCTATTAAAGTCTATCAAAATGACAAAGATAAGGGTAAAGGAAAGGTTGGTGGACCTCTTAGTATCAAAATAAAAGATAACTTATCCCCACTACCTCTGATTACTCCATCGGCAACAAAAATTGAAGATCAATCGGCAGATGAGAGTATGGGTATAAAAGATACAAATCCTAATCCTGAGGTACTATACACAGTTAATGTTGATACTTAGACAATCAACATTGTGGTAGATAAAGGCTCAACTAGTAAGACTGACATGACCAGTGAGCCATCAGTAAATGATCAAACTGACAACACACAAGAAAAATTGGCAGATGACATCATAGGGCAACAGACAGAGACAAAGACAAATCAACAAACAGAGAGTCAAGCAGAGCAACAGGCTCTTGAACAAGAACAGGTTCATGTGGAAATAGTGCCACCGGCAATAGGAGAGAAACAAAAACCCTTGCTTAAAGAAATGGAAACACAGACAGACCTATCAGAGGTCACTACAAGCTTGGTTACTTCCTCCACTGGTGGAATTATGAATATTGGTTCCTCCTCAACAGGTTACAAATCAACCAATGTAACTGAAGTTCTTTTGGATTCTTTAAAGAAAATAACAGATTATAGTTCACAAACCTATAAAGCTATAGATGACACAATCCCAGTTTTGAAGATGATAGCTCCTAACTGCAATGTAGATAATAAGGATTCTTTGAGCCAACTCGACACTTTGTCTAAGTACATTACTGACAACACAATAACAATTGAGCAAATGAAGGAAGAGGCATTGAAAGAGAAATTGGAAATTGAAAAACAAAAATTCTTTGATGATCAAATAAAGAAGTGTACTAGAGAATTTGACACACTTCTATCGGAACTATGCAACTCATTGAAGGAATTCAAAACTCTATACAGAGAAATTTGCAAGACAAACTTCCTAACAGTTGACATAGATAAGAAAATGAGCAAGGTACAGGATGAAATCAATAAAGTTGCTAACAATTTTGTTAACTCACTTGATACATTATCAGTTTTTGAACAAAAGATAACAAGTTTTGAGGGAGAATTACTTAAGTTAGAAAGAGAAAAGGAGAGAATAATAAACAATGCTAAAGACTTGAGACTAAGACTAAGTCCAAAATTGGACTATCTAGCATCCTTGAGAAAGGAAATATCTGAGGCATTAATACAGGGACATTAAACACCGGCATAGCATATGCAGCACCTGACCAGTACAGTACAAAGAACTGAGGCAGCAATAAAAGACAGTAAGAATTTTATGGAAAGCATAAATTTGGTTTTGGCGGACATTTTTCAAATTGTAACCACCCAGCTACAAGGCTGAGATAGGAAACTACAACTCTATTGACACCTTGACAACCCTTGTCATTGATGCCAAAAGGGGAGTAGTAGTATGAGAAAATAATCGGCAAAGGACTCACCTACTTAGGGGGAGCTCATATATTTTTGGGTACACATTTTTGGAAACAAATTTTTTGATTACAAGTTTTGGATACAGTTTTCGAATTTTCTCATGAGTGTTGCCATCAATGCCAAAGGGGGAGATTGTTGGCATATGCACACTCCAATGAGACATTGTAGGTGATTGAAGGTTTTTTCATTAATGGCAACCTTACAATCCTATGACACTGGCAAGACATTCCACCGACACCAACAAGAACAAACTCTACACCGACACTCCGACTACCGTCACCGACAGTGAAAAGAAGCATACCTGCACAGAGGCCGATAGGATTTTTTTGTTGTAATATATTTTGTTTATTATTGTAAAATATTTGTAAGCCAACTTGGCATGATGTAAAATGACTCATATATATAAGAGTTCATTGTAGAACATTGATAGAGAGGTAGATGTAAGAGATATGGAATGTAATTAGGCAGACCTATTATGCGAATTATAGGTTAAGGGTTTATGTAAGAAGCAGAGCAGAAACTAGTACTGGATCTGGCATTATAGATGCTATTCTGAAGTAGTACAAGACAATGGATTTGTATAATCCATTTTGTAAGTCAGTGAGACTTCTATTTTGAGCAGTGAGCTCTAGGCACTTGGCATTCCTGCATGTGCAGGCCCCTCTTGTAGTAGTAATATTCTCTTATTGGCCAATAAGTGAATATTCTGGGTCACAAATCCCACCGAGGTTTTTCCCACACCAGTTTTCCTCGTTGAATTCTTGTGTTATGGTGTTTTTCTCATGTGGTTGCTTTTATCTCTGTTTATTGCATTACTTCTTGCTTACCGATACACTATTCTAATATGTTCTGCATGTTTTAAGTTAAGAAATTTATTATACCGGTTAGATACTGATTCACCCCCCCTCTCAGTATATGAGGGAATCCTAACAGTGGTGAGATCATTCAACTTCATTATGAACCCCTATTAAATCGAGCACAGTCTCAGATAAATTTTGGGTTCATTTTTGGGTTATTTTCTCTTATAGTGGTTTGTTCTTTGTATTGTCTAGGCAATTGTGCTCTATTTTTTTTAAAATTCTAAGATGGGAGGGGATAGAAGATGCCTATAGCCAAGTTCTAGTGATGAAGAAAGGAGTAACTATAATGTTTGGGATATCTTGGTTACCGGTGGGGTACTCCTTTCATGTAGAAACTACATGGTGTTGATTGTTAGGCCATCAAGATATTTGCAAAATGATGTCCAGAAAAACCACATTGCTTTGATCCATGGTATAAAATTAGAGGTTTATAAGGATTTTTTTGGTCAAATAATGGCTTTCCAACTAAAGGTAGGAAGGTCTTTAGCAACCACAAATATTTTGAAGCTGATATGAACAAGTTTTTCAAAAAGAAGGAGAAACTAATTAAACTCTCTTCTGATGACTACGACCTGGGCCCATGTTGTTTTTTCCATTATGAGGTATGTTACCCTTGATAAGAGATTCACTCATCTTTTTAGTTAACATTTTATTTTATTCAATCATTTTTTCCACAAGAAAATTGTGTCCTTTCCCTTCTATATATTGTATTTTCTTAAGACTGGGATTACAGACCATAAAATAATTCTAGGCTCCTAGTCCTTCATGAGGTGTTAATTTTGTTGATCATGAAATATGAGAAGTCTATTTCTTTTCTTGTAGAGCCTAAAGAGACCCTACCATGTTCATTACTTAGACATGAGTACGAACACTGTGGATAAGTTTACTAAGGAGGAGAAATGGAAGGCTAATGAAGATGAAGGGGACTCCGAGCATACTTCCTCTAAGAAAACCCCTATGAAATGTGTGAATACTGAAATTTTCTAGTCCAATGGTTCTAATACTAGTGGAGATGAGATTGAACCATTACCAGTGGAGATGAGATTGAGATTAACCCTCTTGTTGAGAAAAGGAAAAGGGATGGAAAAGGTAATGAGAATTTGGTGGGGAATTTGAAGGGTGAAAAGAATAAAAAATTCTCTATGGATGAGGAGAAGGGTTGTAGTAAGGAGAAAGGTAAGGAAAAAATGGAGCATATTGATGTTGATTAGATCAATTCTCAAAATGAACCTTCAAAGGAATTCAATTCTAGCAAAGCTCACGTGTAATTTTTTAGTCTTGCAAAAGAGGGGGTATTGGGATAGTATAAAATGTCAAAATGGTTCTTCTTTGAAATTATCATATTAATGCGAGACTGCGAGATTTTAAAAAAAGTGAATAATATTGAAGAGGGTGTAGAACATGAGAAAAATAGGGAAGATAAATCTAAAGTTCTTGCCATCTTGGAGGAGGTTGCTAAGGACATTTCCCTTATGAAAAAATATTTTGAGGGTAGAATCAAAATTCTTTAGGACACCATCCAAAAAGTGCACTAGAAGCTATACATTGTTGTGAAGGTTACCCAAACCACCATCCAAAATAGTACTGAAGGATTTTGCATTCTTAATAACAAGGTTAAGAACTTGAAGACTATGGAGAGAACTGGTAATCCAAATAGAGTTGATGGTGCTGGTAATGTTTTGATTAAAGGTACTATCATTTCTTTTGAGAGGCAAGGGTCAAGTTATTGTAATGTAACCATTCTAAGCCTATGGAGGATCAGAAAACTGTTATTCAAGAGATTGTGAATCTTCATGACCACTTGATTCAAAAGGACACTAAATCTACTCATATTCTCATGGAGTTACAATAATGTTTTCCTGCTTCATGTTTCTATTTTTTGTTGTAGGTTTGTTGATGGTAGGGTGTTGGTTCTCTATTTTTTTCTTTTAGACAATGTTTTGTTTTAAAGGGTTTCAGGTCCCTTCAAAACCCATTTTACCTTTGATAAAAAATATTATATCTAAATATTCCTGTATGAAAGTTACTTGAATGCAAAGTCTTCAACATATCTTGAATGTGGTTTTTCATATTAATCTAGAGGTGCATGTGCATATCAAAAAAATTCTATTAGTTAACACACGAAAAAAGAATTGAAAAGGTGGAATAGTCTATGGCGGAGATTAAGAAAAATCTCAAGAACCTGGTTGACATAAGAAAAGAAGCCATGAACAACAGTATAGAGGGGCTTGAAAAGATCAATGCCATGGTTGTTGATTACAGATCCTACCACAGTGAACCGGTGAAAGATCTTGGAGGGGAAGATATGGTTGCTAGAGACAACAAAACCACTGGTCCTAGTTCCAGAACTAGAAGCAAGAGCAGCAACAAGGGTACCTCCAGATTCATTACGGAGGAGCTAGAGGAAATCAACAAGATTTCCATCCAGAAAAACAAGGATTTGGTGCTCTCTCTTAATTGAGAATCTTTCTTTTGTTTTGTCTTATTTGTCCGCATATCTTTTATTTTCGTGACTGTTCGGGGGTGATCCCTTATTTTGATGTTGGTTCATGTCTGTTTGGATGATGGCCGGTTGTTGTAAAACTTTTGGTTTCGAGTCCATGCAAAACCTGTTTATCTTTATAAAAAGCACACTAATTTTTTGGATTATGCTCCAATCCTCCTTTTAAACCAAATATGGTTTTTATTTCATTTTTTTTTTTATATATATATATATATATATATATTCATCCATGCAATCTATGAGGTAAAAAGTTAATTTTAAGGAAAACATGGTAATCTGTTGCTTCAATCATGTATGTTCTTGAGAAGGGTACATTGTTGGAATCACCACTACCATTACACCAAAAGCTCGAGCTATCAATGAACAGGAGAGCGGTTAGAGACAAGGATCCACGAGAGGTGGGAGGAAGCACATGTCACGAATCCCGAAGGAGGTTCTGACCAAGTCAACAATCTCCCCCTTAGCATTGATTGAGGCTTCCACACTAACATAATGAAGGAGGCCTCCTGGGATTCTAACCCATAACCCAGTGCTCTGATACCAATTGTTGGAATCACCACTTCTGTTACACGAAAAGCTCGAGCTATCAACAAACGGGAGAGCTTTCAGAGACAAGGATCCACTAGAGGCGGGAGGAAGCATATGTCGTGAACCCTGAAGGAGGTGCTGACCAAGTCAACATACATATTTGTAAGAAAAACTATGAAATTCACTATAATACATGTTGTAAGGAATATAATAACATAGGAGTTCCTCTTGCATTTAAGCTCATTATTGTTGATTGGCATACTTGTATTTACACACACTATTATCTGCACAAGTTTCCATGGTTGATTTGAATATCAACAATGCAACTAGTGTTGATTCTTTGAAGATAGTGAACATCATAATAATTATAATATTAAATATTACAACACTACCATGACTAAGTTCACATTAATAACCTACAATTTTGTTATGTCTTGCAACTCTAAGGAAACCTAAACTAATAGCAAAGAAAATTACAAGATTTGAAGAGAACTTTTACATTACTCACATTGAGTTAAACTTGATCCTTAGTGTCTTATAGCCAAAAAAATTGAGTTTAGGTGAGAACCTATATAAAAGTTTAAATTTCTTAAAGTATACAATTAAATAATATGTTATTTATTATTTCTCATAGCCCAATTTTTTTTGTGATGCACTTTATTTTCTTTTTGTTTCTCCAATTATTATGAATTACAATATTATTGATTATATATAGATATGAGCCTTTTATAATTTGAGTTAAATAATTGTATCTTATTAGTGTACTTAGGAATGAAAAATTAGAAAATATAGTTTGAATTAAATACTTGATTCAAGAATAGTATTAGAAGTAAATCTTTGGATTAATGAACTATTTCATGATTAGTTTTTCTTGTAAATTACATTTTTTTATCAATAGTATGATTCAATTTTATTTTAAATGTTTGACATTAGAAACTAGTGCAAAGTAGTGATACCAAATTAAGTCCAATATGGTAATGAATAATAATACTAAATTAACAATTGAGCCCTCATATTTTAGTCATAAATGCTTGTAGAGGACCATGACTAAATCATAAAATGCAAATCAACCTTCTAATATCCAAGAACAATAATACATATGGAATTATTTTTTATATTTGTACATTAACAAATTATGGAGGAATCAAAGAATTAAAAACATTATTTACATTCATTGGGCACCCAACAAGAATAACAATAAATAAAATAAAGTAATAATATCACCCACAAGTTGTTATCTCTTGAGATATTTTTTAATGTCATCTAAAACATGTCAAAAGAGAATTATATATGTACAAGAGGAACATCATGCAAACATATAAAATTATTTCCTTAATCTTGGTTTGATAGTTTTTTTATGTCACGATTAAAGCTAATGAATGATATATTATAAAATAAATTTTAGTCATGAAATTAATCACCTCTAAGAAAATTCACGTTATAACCTACTTTACCTTCAAAATCATTTATTTTAAGGTTACAAAATAATAAGTTATTTTTCTTATGACTTCTACTTCATAGAATCTTATGATCTAGATTCCTTTTTTATTGGGATGAACATTATTGAAGAAAAGTACAACCTCATGCAACCTATATATATGATAATAGAAAAAAACAAAAGAAAGAAATTAAATCTTCCAATCAATATTTCAATTAATATTAATAATCATAATCAATACAAGTTTGACCTGATGTAAAAAATTATATTTTCCCACTTTATTCAAAAAATTGAATAAATTAAAATATTATACAAATAAACTGTTCATATGTATTTGAGATCAAAACTAAACCCTCCAACAAAGGGATTCTTTTCCATTGTAATCATGAATACACTTTGGCAAGACAAGCTATCCTAAATAGAGGGCTTCACATATTTCATTCCATTTTTTGTTGTTTGTTATCTGAGAGGTATCCCCTCATTTGGCCTGCAACTCTGTTGCGAGTCAGTCCAGGTAAGGCGAGACTAATTCTCATTCTGTTGCGAGTCAGTTCAGGTAAGGCGAGACTAATCCTCTGAGTCACACGGAGGAGACACACCCTGGACATGGCTGGTTAAACCAGTTTTTTCATTTTTTCATCTGGATGAAGTTTGAACCTATGTTAATTGTCCATATCTTTCAATGGCTCGACCAACAGATCTACACGGCAGGGCCACATTTCATTCCTTTATTGCTCTCCCACAATTGCCCAGATTATCTGTAATTTAAGTCCCTATCAACAAAATAAACCAAACCAAGTACTCAGTAAATCGCATCATCTTAAAAAAAATTGCTTAGGAGAAACGAACAAATAGAAATAGGGAATAAAGTTCTACAGAAAATGCCAGATAGAAAAGAAGAAGAGCATAAACAGCCAATAAAAAAAACCCTAACAGCAAACAAAACCTATTGGCTGCTTCTGGAGTTCGGCGAATGAGAGCCTGGCAATGAGTAAAGTAGCGGAAAAACCAATGGATTTTTCAAAGAGGTTGAAAAGAGAGATGAAACGTGATATTGGTTCGGCTCGACCCAATCAACTCAAAGTAAGTGTTTTTAGATGGGTTGAACCGAAACAATACCACATTCTACCTTTCTGTTCATTCATTCACACAGAAAACGCTACACTTCTCAATACACAGACTCTAATTTGTATGGTTGGTTTATATAGAGGAAGGAATGCATGTTAGCAGACAAAAGGCACATTTGACGGCACCCAATTGCCTTGAAAATCAAACTATATCCATCAATTGTCAGCTTTAATCATCGATTTTGTATAAAGAACATTGGTCACCGAATTTTGACGAACACTGTCTCATATTCTTTAAGATAAATCTGTCGAATCTAGTTTATCACGTCAATGTCATCGACCCCACGCAGAGGCGGGAATGAGTTTTCACAAATAAAGTCTTCAAATCTTCACGTGTAATTAGCTGTTGCAGACATTAATTTATTCATCAATGGAATCCATAGAATAAGCTGTTGCAGACATTAATTTAAAACGAATCGAAGGTAAAAGATCAAATTTGACTGTGCCAAAGGCATGTTTAGATGAGTACAACTTATTCAAAGGTTATCTAATCATGATTAGATCAAACGGACATCATTTCAATATTTTCTAATTCTCTAGGATATTAATGTAATAAATATGGGTTAATAACAGACATCATTTCCATATTTTCTAATTCTCTAAGATATTAATGTAATAAATATGGGTTAATATGTCAAAACCTCAAGATTGTACATATGAGCTGAAATTATCTAAGATTGTGACTAAATCATATGTCAATAATAAAAAATACATGATAGCATAAGGTCAACAATACCAAACAAAATAATATTGACAAAAGATTTACATGATCATTATGGAATGACACCATATGATGCTAGATAGAGGAGATAAAGTCTCCTCATGACAAATGATAAGAGTCTTGAGTTATCATCATCAATGCAAATGCAAAGAAATGATAGAAAGAACTAAAGTTCAAGCTATGACTCATTCCTCACACATCCAAGCTTATATCAAACACCAAAACAATGAATTCACAACATCCTAGAATCTTATGGAACAAGTCATGAGTGGTTGATTACAATGGAAGTAACATCTCACTTAGGTCTTTCTAAATATTGACAAAGTGTACTCAATAGCAATGGAAGGAAGAGTATGCTATGAAGTACAACTCTCCAAGAGACATTTTTTCTAGAGAGCATAATCAATTATCACTTCTATTATGATCACCTCTTTACTAGTAAAAATTACTCTAAATATCCTAGAATTTCCCTTGTATATGCTAGGATCAAGTCTTTTAGTAGTGAAATCTGCCATGTTCAAAACAAACATTTCCAAATAGTGCACAAGTGCTCAAACAAATAGTAAGGTTCTCAAGGATAGCAAAATAAATATTGAAGTTTCCAAATGATTTCCCAGCATGCCTAACAACCAACAAAGCATCAAGGGTGATGTTTCAACACAAGAAGCTCAAAGAAGAACTCAAAAGGAAAAGCATGTCCATTGTTAAGCCGATGGGACATGAAAAATGGCTAACACAAGACATGCCTCAAATTTCTCAAATTTTGAGCTATTAGCTAGTGGTTTGAAATGATGGATTTCAATATGTTTCAGACATAATATTTAAGGTTTTAAATTTCAAAACTTCTCTAGGTTACAAATGTCTCTTTGTGCATCTTCCCATGGTCCTGACTTTGAATTTCAGATGGCACTTGCACTCGACTTCTACCATTTGGCAATGCAGATTTCTTGGTATCTGATCTTCCATTGTGGAGCCAAAATTCGTTCATTATGCTTGTTGTATTCTTTTCCAAGGCTTGGATCTTGACTCTCGCCTACAACACATGGGTGTTTTGGATCCCAGATGCCCTTTCTGTGGGAATTGTGAGATTTTGCCAAGATCAAGGGGCAATGAAAAGCACAAATAAGAGAGAACAAAATAGATGATAGAAATAAACTGTATTCTATCAAGATGAAAATAATGATCAACTGGATCATCAAGTGTTACATACAATGAATATGAGCCTGCTTATATAGGCATGGCTATATGGATATGTGAGCACACAAACATGACATGTGGCTCAATAAGAAACAAGGGTAGGTAGGAAATAGGTATGAGTAGGTAGGAGAAACAATATAATATACCACATGAGGTGGATCACCCACCGAAGGTGGAATTATCACCCCACAATAAGTGGATATGATAAAGTAGTAACAAGATCAACACCATAAAAGGTGGAATTTCTCCTACACACACTATCCCAATGTGGCACAAACACCCAAGTGTCTCATACCCAAACTACTATGAAATGCATTTCCTAAGTAAACTTAAGTAAGGCGTAATAATATCCAAGATGAATAATTATTTACACCAACACCCCCCCTTAAGTGCAACTTAGGGGAATGCACTTAAGTCTACAATGCAACTAAGCAATGCAAGGTGGGTCTCAACTACTAGGCCATGTTAGGTACCCCTGTACAAATGCAAATGCATGCAAACCTATGCAATGAAATCTCTCACAAAGTCGGAAAAGAGAGAAAAACCCAATGGGAAAAAACCCTCCCCCAAAAGAGAGATGAAAACTAGATACAAAGTACTCTCATAGAAGTATGTGAAGGATAAAACCCCATGTGAGAAAAAAGTTCCCCCCATATGAGAGAAGAAGAAGAAGAAGAGAGACTAGGAAGCCCCCCCTTAATGTGGAATCTGCACCAATGATAGAAGCTTGATGTATGAAGAAACTACTCCATGAATGTCGAACAAAATTCCTCCCCTTAGGAAGAAACAAAACCAAAGGTGTATCCATGAAGTCTCCCCAATCATGAAGGGAAGATGTATGAAAAAAACTCACGATGAATTAAATCTCTAAAAATTTCTCAAGTGTCCCCATGTCGATGCTGAAAGATACCCCCTCCAAAGGTGGTAAACTGTGCCACACTGCTGAAAAAGGCACTCCAAGATCTAGTGGAGATGGATGTAGAACATGTCCCAAAGACCCACATGTCTCCTCAAAAGATAAAGAGATCTCCTCCAACTGTTGTACATAAGTATCCACAATCATGTCAACCTCAAAAGAATGATTATGTAGAGAATGAACAAGAGGGTTAGAGTGTGCCCTCGCAACAATCGAAGAAGGATCATCTTCATCAAAGAGAAGATGAATGTCATCAATGATGTCTCCCAAATCTGCAATGTAGGATTCCACAAACAAACCTGCAATGTCTATCAAGTAATCATCCCATGAATCTGAAGCTAGAAGACAATGAATATCCTACTGCACTGAATCACATGAAGGCAAAACTATCGCACTATCCGCATCATCAGGTGCAATAGGTGATGTGATATCAATATGAGGAGATGAAATACAAGGCTCAAGAATGGGGTCCCATGTGAGAATCCCCATGTTCAAGTGCCCAAAGTTCTCCTCAAAATTTGAACCATCAAAAGAAGTGTGATCATCATGTGTAGAATCATCAAATGTGAAATCATCATCAACAACAAAATCTGAAAAGGAGTATAACCAAGATGCATGATCAATCACCCCATTCGCAATGATAGCTCTAGTCTCCAAGTCTCTAATGAAAACTGACTCAGGTGTGAACTCCACAACTCTCTTAGTTGTGCCATGTGTGATTTGATAGATGGAAAGGAGATTGTTTGTCAAGTGGGGTACACACAACACATCATTGAAGGAGTTATCCCCAATGTCAATAGATCATTTCCCAATCACATCTATGTATGTATGATTGCCCATCAAAATCCGAGGCATGGTGCAAGGCTCAAATGTAGAGAACATAGACTGTGAAGATGCCATACGATGAGAAGCCCCTGAATCTAGAAGCCATCTCTCTGAATCATGACTGGTAATAGCACAAAGAGATTTTCCTTTTCTTGTCCCAAAACAGTGAGTCTTCTCACTTGTAGAAGCCATGAATGCTTTCCCTTTTCCTTTTGAATGCGAGGAAGTGGAAGTTGACGAATCATCCTTCTTGTAGACATTAGGCAAATCAATGTTATGGTTTTTGAGGATATGTGTGAGCTCATCAATCTTCTTAGAATGGCAATGATGCTCCTCATGACCAAAATTTTTACAATAGGCACAAGTAGGTCTCTCCCTCTTTGGTGAGTTATCCCTCTTGGAAGAGGATGAATCTCCTTGTTGTGTAGAGGATGATGCTTTGTCCTTAGGCTTTGATTGCCATTTCTTCTTGTTTGAGTTGTCCTTTCCTTGATTTCCTTTGTTCCCTTGATTTGCCACTAATGCTTGAGACTTAGAAGCCTTCAGAATGCCCATTCTTATCAACTTAGTTTGTTCCATCATCAACATTTCAGTGAAAGCATCAAATGTAGGCATTGTGTAGCTTGAACCCATTGTCATCCTATGGGTATGGAAACTAGAAAAAAATGCGGCATATTCTTGTGGAAGCTTGCCCAAGTTGAAGATCAATTGAGTATCCTTCTTATCAATGCCACAATCCTTGAGTTGTGCCCTTAACTCATTTGCCTTAGTGACATAATCTTGTATAGTATCAAAGTTCTTTAGATCTAACATGGTGAGATCACTATCAATCTGATATCCTCCAATCTCATCAACTTGACCATACAAGTCTTGAAACTTTTGCCAAGCATCCTTGATTAGAGTGCACTTCTCAATATGAAAAATGAGATCCTTTGATACATACTTTCTTAAGGTACCAATTGTCATGATATTTTTAGTGAGGTAATCCAAGTGACCAACTGGATCAACCTTAGGATCAGTGGGAGCAACAATAGTTCCATCAATATAATGAATTAGTCCTTTTTCCATAAGTTTACTCCATGCATCAATTTCCAAGTAGCATAATTATGAGGAGTCAATAGAGGAAACTTAGAAGAACCCATAGTAGCAAAAAGGAAGGAACACAAGAACACTAAAGCGCAAGAGACACCCCCCAAATTCACTCAATCAAAGTACCCCCCCAAAATGATGATTTTGGCACTTTATATGTAGTGCATGTACAATAGGCCACTTGCAAAAAATGGCAAGGTGGAATTCTAATTTTGTTTTACAACTGCCCTAATAGGCTGAGAACTACAAAGAAAAAGATCAGAAAGATAGATCTATGCAATACAAATGCCAAATTGGCCAAATAAGACCATATGATGAAAGTACAATTTTTACCCAAAATTGCTGAAAACTGATAGAAGATTATGAAAGTAGATGAAAAATTATGCACTTAAAAAAAAATGGCACCTGAAAACGAGTCCACATGAGCCCAAATGAAGACTCCAAAGTTGTAAAATCAGGATTTCATAATTTTTGAAAAACCTGTATCCAAAAATCCAAAAAAATCCTGCACCATTGTCTAGATCACGAAATTC
Source organism: Cryptomeria japonica (assembly GCF_030272615.1). Lineage (NCBI taxonomy): Eukaryota > Viridiplantae > Streptophyta > Pinopsida > Cupressales > Cupressaceae > Cryptomeria > Cryptomeria japonica. Next base: position 731,423,981 of record NC_081415.1, on the reverse strand, counting down.
TACCCCAAAACAAAAAATATTTCTCAGAAAAAGGAGTCCGGGTGAGTGAGATATCACTATTTGAAAATTGCCTGCAAAATTATAATTTCTGGAAAATTTCCGCCGCAGCTTCAAACTTCAAATGCTTCTAGATTTGGCCTCCAAAGTCTGATTTAGATGAAACAAAAGGCAAAACTGACTTTCTTGGACCTCCTGAATCCAATGGTGGCCTCAAATTTTACCCATCAAGCTCCAATAATAACCTACAATAGAAATCTCCAAAATGCAAACCCAAAATAGCATCAAATTTCTCTCAATTGACAAACCAATGACACTCTAATGGCTTTGATACCATGTGATATTTTGCCAAGATCAAGAGGCAATGTAAAGAAAAAATAAGGGAGAACAAAATAGATGATAGAAATAAACTGTATTCTATCAAGATGAAAATACTGATCAACTGGATTATCAAGCGTTACATACAATGAATATGAACTTGCTTATATAGGCATTTCTTTCTTAGTGTTTTCTAAGTTTTACTAAGTTTGCAGTTTTACCTGCAGTTTGGACTTTAAAGTCCAAACTGCAAGGTCTTTCTTTGTAAATTCTTGTGCACATCGGACTTTAAAGTCCGATGTGTACATGTTTGGTTTTTAGCTTACAGTTTGGACTTTAAAGTCCAACTTGCAGGTAGTCTTCCTCTGCAATTCAGACTTTAAATTCTGAACTGTAGACTGTTTGGCTGGAGAATGCATGTCAGACTTTAAAGTCCGACTTGCAAGGGTTTTTAGCTTGCATGTCGGACTTTAAAGTCCGACATGCACTCCAAGTTGGTCATTAATGCGACATTAATAGTTAATTGAGGGGTTTATTTAAATCACTTTTGCATTTTATTTTTTCATTTCTGCCTGTGCATTTCTCCCTCCACGCGTCTCCTCCTTCATTTCGCTCGCCATCTTGTGGATTCAATCGCTCCATCATTGGATTTTTCCAAATCACTTGTAGCTAAAAAGGTAGGATTTTTATTTCGGGTTTCTTTTCCTGTTTTGTATTTTATTTTCTCGATTGTTCTTCCTTTGTTTTATTTTCTCCGTGTTTTGCTTGGTGTGTCGAGAGGGAAATCAGACTTTAAACCTTGATTGCCCTCCTTGTCTTATCCTTCTCCAACCTGCATGACGGGGTTTGAAACCCGATCTACAGTCGATATGGAGACTTCTTCGCATATCGGACTTTAAAGTCCGATATGCGGGATGATAATCTTCGCATATCGGACTTTAAAGTCCGGTGTGTGAAGAATTGAGGATTTGATTGACATGTCGGGTTTTAAAACCCGACATGTCAATCAATGGTTTTTCCCCTTGTGAGCACATCGAATTTTAAAGTCCGATGTGCTGGTTTTTCCAAATGGTTTTACCCTCGCACATTGGACTTTAAAGTCCAATGTGTTGTTGATCTTCCCCGGATTGCACATCGAACTTTAAAGTCCGATGTGCTAATAAACTTACCCCAAACTTGCACATCAGACTTTAAAGTCCGATGTGCCAATCAAGATATTTATCCTTGCACATCGGACTTTAAAGTCCGATTTGCAAGTTTTCTTTTCAAAAGAGCATGTCGGACTTTTTCCCCCAACCTGTTGTTTTTGGCAGTTTTACTCCCAAGCCTGTTTTGAGTCTCATTTTTCAATCTAATTGAGAAAAATTGATTTTGATAATGATGATAACTAATCATCGGTATTGGATGTAGTCATTGTGAATGTCAAAGCTCCCTCAAGATAAACCCGAATCTTCCAGGAGTCAATTGGAATCTTCTTTGGGTAAAACATCAACGAGAAAAATGAAGTACAAGTACGATAAGTACTTGAATATGTACCTAGAGAGTTCAGTGGACTCAAATATCAAGGAAATAAAAGCTACTAAGATTGGACATGTCAGTATGCAAGAATTTATTGACCAAGTTGAGAAATCTCCTGCTCGCTTAACCAATGTGATCAAATCTGAGTTGCATATATATGCATCCTTCCTAGTTGCAGCTCATGACCCATAATTTGTACTTGCAATAGTGGATCACTTTGATTCGAATACAAGACAAGTGAAGGATGCAGATCAGAATGTCATCATGACTTTGGATAGTGTATTTTTCAGTAATGTTTTCAAAGGCTCTCCAGTTGAAGAAGTAGATGACATTTCTCAAGAGAGTGCTCAAGAGTACTATGAGAAAAATGAAGTTAAATGCAAGAAAGTGGTCAACACTGTGTACCTCTCTGCTTCAAGACATTCTACTACCTCATGATGGCCCAAGTCCTTCCATAAGAGTGACTTCAATGAGAAATACAATGACATGGTTACCATGTTGTCCAGAGTGAAGGGGCTAAAAGACTCATTGTTTTCAAACTTGGATGTGTTACTATATGAATATAATCAGGAAAGGGGCTGCAAGAATTGATTGGGGTGAATAGATCAACAATGAGCTTTGTGATCAATTGAAGGAGGTCAAAGTAACTCTGAAATTCTACATGATGTGATACTTGGTTTATGAAGCTGCTTCAATGAGACAATATCTAGGTTTGTCTACCAAGGGTGATATAAGATTGGTGCATGTCTGGGAATATTATGATCAACTTACCATCAAGAATCAAGGCAACCACTTCAAAAGAGCTAATGATGCCTTCTTTGCTATATGGAAATGCATATTTGATAAGTGCCTACAAAACCAGAGATTATCAGAGGCTTCTTATAACAAGGTATCTCATTTTGGATGTGTTTTCCTTCAATTTCCTACTTTCACTTACATCCGAATTAGATGTTTCTTAGGTGAGCCTTTTATTCTACCAAGATTTTCTCCTGACAAGATCATTCTCATGGAATTGTGTAGACAACTAATTTATGTGCATGAAAAACAATTACAAGCACATAAGACTAGGTTGAACTTCCTAGAGTCAATCGGTGGGTACTCAGTCCTAACCAACCCTAAAGCCAAGAACATGGACGAAGAAATGTAATGGAATACTATGCAAAGATTCAAGGCATGAAACAATTTTGACTTTCGTGGCATAAAGAAAAAACTCAAGAGGAATTATACCCATGTCTATAGGTTTGAAGATGTTTGGGTATATTGTCAGAATGAGGAGGATATAAGAAGGATGGATTTTAGTTGTCTTACCTTGGAATAAATTGATTACTTGGATTTAGCAAAGATCCCAATGACCATGGAAGACACAGATGACATAATAGACCCTATCTATTATGAGAAGAAGATTGTTGATTCCCTGCTTCCTCTTGTGCAATGGTCGAAGAAGGAAAGCAAATCTATCACTAAAAGGATTGCTCCCATCCTGGAAAACACCAATGCATGGTTGATAAAGAATAATCTCAGGATGAAACAGTTTCCTGCTAGTTCAGTAGATGACAACAATAATGATGGCCCAACCGGCAAGATAGCTACAGCTGAGATAAGAACAAAGAGCAGGGCAGATCCACAAGCACTATCTTCAGCTCCGGTGATACAATCTAAGGGGAAAGGTCCCAAGATTAAATTCACAGTTAAAGGTTCCAAGAAGGGTGAGTCATCATCGACAGTATAGGAAGTAGTGGCAAAAGAACTAGAACAATCGCCTGCCAATGAAATTGAAAAAGAGAAGGGGATTGAAGAAGGTGAAACTCCTCACTAAGAGGAAGTATGGGTTGAAGAAACATCACACCTAGCTAGAGTTGATGCCCCAATCACCTCGCAGGTAACCGTCCACTCTATTGATTTTGAATGTGATCAAGAGGATGAGGATTTTCAAGATGGGGATCTAAGTATGGGCATGGTGCAGACAGAGGCTGCTCAATAGTTTTTCACACTAACCAGCTTCTCCAATCTGGATGATATCCCTTCATCTACCATTGAATCTATGATGATGGATTTAATGAAGCCTTGGAAGAGGCATTTGCAGAACAGGTTTCAGTAGACTTACCTGTTACTACAACCACAACAAAAATTCCACCATTGGTAAGTGCTGAAGTTGCATCCACGACGCCTTCAACCCTCCCATCAATAACTAAAGAGGTGTCGACAGCAGCAACTATCACAACGTCAAAAAGTGTTCCACTAGATACTTCAACAATGGTGCCATTGATAACACTCATAATGGCTCTGAGCTCCAGTCAGCCTGCTCCTAAAATTTTAACTGAAAATCAGCAAGGAGCTACTACTCCATCAGCCAATCTAGAATTACCCCCTTCGATGGAAGTAGTCTCTCCTAAGAGGAAAAAATAGGTAATTTCTCTAGATGCGTTTGACTTTGAGTGGCTAAAGGCCGAGTGATGTATGACTAGATTTCATGACTAAGGTCATCAGGCTTTCATCTTCTAAGTTCAACAGTGGGAGTATTAGCGAATTATGAAGTAATCTAGAGTTAGATGCAAGGACTCAAAACTTCATTATCATAGGAGATTGAGGAAGTTGAGAAAAGTACTACCTTTTGGAGAAAAATGGAGGACTTCAGGATAGATGTCCTTATTGAAAATAAGGTAATTCTCACAAGGGAAAAGTACATCCAGATCTTGTCATTATTATCTCATAAGAAAGAGACAATAAGGTTGATGATTGCAGAACTAGACTGAGAAAAGAAAGAAGGTGATAATGAGATTGATCTCGTTTTTGCCAAAGTTGTTGATTTTCCTTGTTACTTATATGATGGTGATCAGAATCTCATTACTGGTGAAGCTATCACATAAGAATTCCTTAACTTAATAGATCACTCGGCAGGACAAGATTTCTCACTTGATACATTTGATTAGCTATTAGAGATCCAGGTCAGTTTTGAAGTCCTTGCATCCATGCTGAAGGACGGGCAAAAGAAACAAGTTAAGATTGAAGATGCAATTTCCTGCATTTCAGTGATCACAACTTCTACCCCAATGCCGGACGAAGCAGAGATGAAAGCCATCCTGGCCAAGTTCAAAGATTTCCAAAAATTAGGATAGGAGAAAGATGAATAAAATGTCCCCTTTTTGGTTTTTTCTTTTTATACAGTTGGATCATTAGATGCTGCTAGTTTTCTTGCAGTTGCACATTTTCCTTATGCTGTAGTTGTAGTAAAGTGGGATTGTGAAGTTGAATAAGTCAACTGTTCCCACATTTTTCTCCATTCTTTTCCTATTTAAGGAGGACCTCATTTGTAAATATTTATCTTTTTCATGCTTAGCAAAACTCTACAGAATTTTTACCTCAACTAAGACTTTGGGCTTTTGTTGTGAAAATTCTATCAAACAAATAAAGAAAACAATTTCGTTGATCTCAAACTTTGTGTTGTGTCAAGAAAATTGTTTATATGATTTAATGTTCTTATGTCCATTAATTATATATGTTCTTTATTTATTTGATATTGAGGATATTGTTATGTGGGTTAAAGAGCTCCAGAATCATGCAAGTAGACTGTGTGCTCCTAGCATATTTGGGAAATCTTACGGTAAATTAAGTAATTAGTGGTAGGATTTGTATTGCTGCAGTTACTTTTAGTTTAAAGAATTAGGAATTCATACTTGAAGACTTTGAGCTGCGAGTTAAATTTATAACTTTTTGTAATAATCAGTTTGAGTTAAGATTACATTCAAGAGAGACTTTGTGCTACTTGACTATTGTTGGCATATGTGTAGAGCATAGTGACATGATGATATTGTAATGTTGTCATTGATGTCAATATGCTGGAGTATGAATTGGTATATTGTAGTAAGCAAATTGGCAAGAGAACCGGTATGATGATGTAAACCAGTATTTGTGAAAAAGTGAAGTGGTATGTTTGTTCAAGGTGAACCGGTATATGGAAGTTTTGTATCGGGGTTTCATTTGGCATGACTACTGGTTGGTAGTCTTAGCTTCAAGGTTTTTGGTTGATGCATTCCAAGATTGTGTGATTCAATTGATGACATCCTGTGATGAGTTAGCATTGTAATGTAGACTAGATAAGTGTTGCCACGTCAGCCTTATGCGCATGAAGGATTTCCTTGAGGATCTTGCATGGAGATTGATCATATCTACCTCGGGAATGTGTGAAGTCTGTAAACCGTGGAGAGCGCATGATGAGTTATCAGCTTCCTAAAGCAACAAAGACTGAATGTTGGAGAACGTCTTGAGATTTGTTCAAGAAAGTTGTATTCAATTCAGTATGATTGACAGTCAGGATTGAACTGACTGGATTGTAAAACCTAAATGCTTAGGGTTTATGCTACCGACCTATCTGTTTCCTATAAGGTCGATGATGTTTTTCATTTTGAAGTTGTTGGCAAATGTTATGTGTGTATCCCAGTGAGTGATACTTGATTCTTGCCAGACCAGAGAAGTGTGTTGATACCTGCAGAGTGTGATTGCAGAAGAAAAGGAGCTAAAGAGGATTTGTCTTGGCATTGAGTGTTGTTATCAGATCAATGTATTACCTGTTGACTTCTAACCATTTAAGTAGTTGGAAAATCCCTTAACCGGGTAGCTTTAATAGGATTTTGTGTAAATCCTTTAACATGGTGACTCAATTCAATGAGTTATTCAAATCCTCTTGTGAGGTAACCTTTAACAGGGTTCTAACCTTTAACTGGGTATTTAGCCATCCCTTAATTGGGTGATCTCTAGCAGGATCAGTTCCTAGCAAAACCTATTGTAAAAGTCTCTAACCAGACTAGGCTCCTAACAGAGCGGACTTCAAAAGAGGTCAAGAACAACTTATGGGTATTCATTCCCACCATGGTTTTTCCCAATTGGGTTTCTAGGTAAAAAATCAGTGTGTCATGTGTGATGCCTTTCATGTGATGGTTTAGTGTTTTATGTCAAATTGGTAAAATATGTTCAACTAGCAGTCATTTTATTTTTTATGGTAGATTACTTGTTTATGCATAAGGGTGAAGTGGAAATGAGGTATTAGGTTGAATGGAAAGCTAAGGGTTACCAGTTTATGTCTTTCACATTCTCACTGTGTTTTACCGGTAGTAATCTAATTTAGATCGATGTTATTGCTTGCCAGTCAAAGTTCAGTGTGTGTAGTCAAACCGGTTCAAGGGTAAGTATTTTTTCCTATACTAATTCACCCCCCCCCCCCCCTCAATACCGGTTTGGTAATAATTGTTCATCATTTATTCATCAATTGGTATTAGAGCTTCTTGTAGGCCCTCTGTGTTGTAAGCTTAACCGCTGAGGAAAAGATCCTACTCTAATGATGAAGAGGGAAGGTCCAAAGTTCAACAGAGAAAAATTTAAAATATGGAAGGACAGAATGAAGATATACATCATAAGCATAGGTGCTCAACACTGGAGCTATGTTGAGAATGCTTATGTTATCCCTATTGGTACTCTCACTGATGATCAAAAGAGAGAGATTCAGGAGAATGGGCAAATCATGGAAGCTCTAATCAACAGTCTATCTGACATTGAGTTTATTGATGTTCAGGATAAAGATAATCCCAAAGAAGTATGGGATGCTCTTGAGAATATCTATGGCGGTGATGAGCATGTGAAACAAGCTAAGGAAGAGAGCCTTAGGGGAAAGTTTGAAGACATGCAGATGGTTGAAGGAGAGACCATTCAACAATATGGAATAAGAATCAAAACTATTATTGGAGACATCAATAGTGCAGGTGGTAAAATAGATGATTCCACTATGGTTAGAAAAGTCTTGAGATCCTTATTACCTGTCTATGAAATAAGGGTGGCTACTATTCAGGAGTTGAAATCTATAGACAAGACAAAGGTATCCCTAGACTCAATCATTTCTAAGTTGATAGCTTATGAGATCAATAATTATGATGGCAATATTCAGAAGACTGAATCAACCTTTAGAGAATCTGTTGCACCATCTAGAAAGGGTAAAGAAGCTAGTACCAGTTGTGAACCAAGACAGAGCAGAGAAATGGATGATGAGGAGATCTTGATGGAATTTGAAGCTCTTCTTGCCAAGAGACTTCCTAAGGGAACTGGTAAATACAGAGGTAAGCTCCATTTGAAATGCTTTTCTTGCAATAGGATAGGACACATAACTGTAAACTATCCTAATGGTGATAACAAGGACAAACCAGAGAAGTTCAAGAAGCTCAAAGGAGGAAATAGGAGAAACTGTTTTGTAGCAGTTGATGAAGGTGTCGCTAATGAGGAATCAGAAGATGAAGAAAGTGAAGACATTGTGTTTGTAGTAGTTAAGGAAGATGTGTCAGACAAGAAGGCTCTTGTCTCCCGTTTTGATAATTCAAATGAGTTGATTATTGACAGTGGTTGTTCTCACCATATGACTAGTGACTAGAGTAAGTTTCTATCTCTAGAAGAGTATGATGGTGGTGTGGTTCATTTTGGTAATGATGCACCATTTATGGTAAAAGGTAGAGGGTCCATCTCTTTGAATGGAAAAAGTAGTGCTGACAATGTGTATTAGGTAGAAGGTCTCAAACACAACCTTTTGAGTGTTGCCCAGCTGAATGATAATGGACTCACTCTGGAATTCAAAGATGGAGTATGTAAAATAAAAGGTAAGAGTGGTGAACTGATGGCCACTGGTATGCAGACCAAAGGTAACCTATTTCAGCTGAATGCAAACATCAGTACATGTCTAATGGCTAAGTTTGATGATAGCTGGATATGGCATAGGAGACTCTACCATGTAAACTTTGATAATATTGTGAAGGCCAGTAAGATCAAGATAGTTAGAGGACTGCCTATGCTGAGCAAACCGAAGAATCCTTTGTGCAGAGAGTGTCAACTGGGGAAAATGTCTTCCTCAACCTTCAAAGGTAAATCTTTCACTACAGACAATTTACTTGATCTTGTGCATGCTGATTTGTGTGGTCCTATGAAAACTAGGAGTGTACAGGGAAAACATGTATTTTATGATTCTTACTGATGATTGCTCAAGAATGATGTGGGTCACATTCTTGAAGGACAAGTCTAAAGCCTTTGGAAAGTTCAAAGCCTTCAAAGCATTGGTTGAAAAAGAAAACGGTAAGAGGATTAAGTGCCTAAGAACTGATCAAGGAGGAGAATTCGCTTCCGGTGTATTCAATAAGTACTATGAAGAGAATGACATCAAGAGGAAACTATCTAGCCCTTGGACTCCACAACAGAATGGCCTAGCAGAGAGAAACAATTGGACTATAGCTGAAGTAGCCAGAACAATGTTGATCGAAAAGTTGCTCACACCTTTTGGAGAGAAGTGGTGAGCACTGTAGTCTACACAATGAACCGGGTACACATCAAGAAAGGTAAGGATAAAACTCCTTATGAGTATTGGACCAGCAAGACACTAGTGGTAAGGTACTTTAGAGTGTTTGGTAGCAAATGTTATATCAAGAGGAGTGAACATCAGAGCAAGTTTGATGCAAAATGTGATGAGGGAATATTCCTAGGGTATTCCAAAAAGAGAAAAGCTCTCAAATGTTTCAACAATAGCACTCAGAGAATTGTTGAAAGCATCAATGTTAGAGTTGATGAAATCTTTGAGAAACCTGAGGAAACCGACAGTTAGCAAGTAGGAGAGCAACCGATAATAACCTTCTAGGAACCGGTTGCAAAATAGCCTAGCACCAATAATAGTGCTCCTACACCGGTAGATGTTGATGTTGATGAAGATGAGGATGAATAAGAAAAGCAAGAGGAAACAACTAAGCTTATTCCTAGGTATGTAAAGCTGAATCACGATCCAAAGGAGATCATAGGAGATAAGGATGCATGAATTCTTACAAGAAGAAAGGTCAAAGAAAATTCTTGCATGATCTCTGGATTTGAGCCTAAAACATTCAAAGAGCCACATAAAGATGAAGATTGGATCAAGGCAATGGAAGAGGAACATGACTAGATAGAAAAGAATGGTACATGGTCTTTGGTACCAAGACCTGAGCATAAAAATGTCATAGGCACCAAATGGGTTTTCAGAAATAAGCTGAATGAAGATGGCACAGTGGTTAGAAACAAAGCCAGACTGGTGTGCAAAGGATATGCTCAAGAAGAAGGAGAAGACTATGGAGAAACCTTTGCTCTAGTAGCCAAATTGGAAGGAGTTCATATACTTCTTGCATATGTAGCCTTCAAGGGATTCAAAGTATATCAAATGGATGTAAAATCTGTATTCCTAAATGGAATACTAGAAGAGGAGGTGTATATAGAGCAACCAAATGGGTTTGCCCTATTCGAAGATAGTGACATGGTGTGTAGGCTACACAAAGCCTTGTATGGACTAAAGTAGGCACCTAGAACATGGTATGAACGCTGGCACTCCCATATTGTGAAGATTGGATTTGAAAGAACAAGTGAAGATAGCAATATCCACTTGAAATAAGAAGGAGATCAGATTCTGATCTGTTAAGTATTTTTTGATGACATAATTTTTGGTTGAGATGACAAGATGAGTCATCACTTTGCAGATGAGATGAAGAAGGAATTTGAGATGTCACTTATAGGGGAGATTAAGTTCTTCATTGGACTACAGATTCAACAAATGAAAGATGGAATCTTTATCACTCAGTCCAAGTATGTGAAAGAGGTGTTGAAGACCTTTGGCATGGAAGACAGCAAACCGGTTGGTACACCAATGGTGACTAGTTGTAAATTATCAAAAGAGGATGACTCAGTGTTGGTAAATGAGAAGGAATATCGATCAATGATTGGTAAATTTCACTATGTAGTACATAGCAAACCAGACATTGCACATGTAGTAGGCATTACTGCATGGTTCTAGAAAATCCCAAGAGAATCCCACTTGGTAGCAGTCAAGCAAATTCTTAGATATCTAAAGGGAACTATTGATTATGGATTATGGTATCCATACAATAATGATTTCAACCTAAAAGTGTTTACAGATGCTGTAATGTGGATGACTGGAAGAGCACAACCAGTGGTGCATTCTTTCTTGGTGGTAGACTAGTCTCATGGATGAGTAAGAAGCAGAGTTGTATCTCTCAATCTACAACAGAAGCGGAGTATGTTGCAGCATTTATGAACTACACCTAGACAATTTGGATGAAGCATGTATTAAATGGCTTCAAATTTCTTTTATCTGAACCTATAAGTATATTTTGTGACAACACAAGTCCAATTAACATCTCCAAGAATCTGGTTTTACATGCTAGAACCAAGCATTCGAGCTCAAGTATTATTTCTTGAGGGAGAAGGTTCAGAACAAAGAGGTTGTATTGGAACATGTTTCTAGTAAGGGGCAATTAGCAGACATATTCACCAAGCCTCTACCGAAGGCTACCTTTACCTATTTGAGAGGTGAATTAGGGGCGCTACCCCTTCAAGAGGTGAACTAAAGGTGTGTGCTCCACATCAGTTAGGTATCATAATTGATAAATGTTTCTTAGGATTGGTGTGTTGAAGGGTGCTACTCCTTAGGGAGAGCAGCATAGTGGAACATAGATGTGTATGCCTCCACTTTGGCATTGTTGTCAAAGGGGGAGAAGATGTGAAGCGAAGAAGATATGTGTAGTATTGGGGAGAAGAAGATGCAAAGCAGATAGATATCTTTGTATATTTCCATCAATGCCAAAGGGGGAGATTGCTGCATGTGTGTAGAGCATGGTGACATGATGATATTGTAATGTTGTCATTAATGTCAATATGCTGAAGTATGAACTAGTACGTTGTAGTAAGAAAACTGGCAAGAGAACCGGTATGATGTAAACTGGTATTTGTGAAAAAGTGAAGCGGTATGTTTGTTCAAGGTGAACTTGAATGTTGGAATGAGAATCGGTATATGGAAGTTCTGTATCGGGGTTTCATTTGGCATGACTACCGATTGGTAGTCTCAGCTTCAGGGTTTCTGGTTGATGCATTCCAAGATTGTATGATTCAACCAATGACATCTTGTGATGAGTTAGCATTGTAATGTAGACCAGATAAGTGTTGCCACATCAGCCTTGTGCGTGTGAAGGATTTCCTTGAGGATCTTGCATGGAGATTGATCCTATCTACCTCAAGAATGTGCAGAGTCTCTGTAAATGGTGGAGAGCATTTGATGAGTTTTCAACTTCCTAAAGCAGCAAAGAATGAACGTTGGAGAATGTCTTGAGATCTATTCAAGACTGTTGTATTCGATGCACTATGATTGACGATCGGGATTGAACCGACTAGATTGTAAAACTTAAATTCTTAGAGCTTAGAGTTTATGCTATTGGCCTATCTATTTCCTATAAGGTCAATGATGTTTTTCATTTTGAAGTTGTTGGCAAATGTTATGTGTGTATCCCAGTGAGTGATACTTGATTCTTGCTAGATCGAAGAAGTGTGTTGATACCTGCAGAGTGTGATTGCAGAAGAAAAGGAGCTAAAGAGGATCTGTCTTGGCATTGAGTGTTGTTATCAGATCAATCTATTACCTATTGACTTCTAACCATTTCAGTAGTTGCAAAATCCCTTAACCAGGTAGCTTTAATAGGCTTTTGTGTAAATCCTTTAACAGGGTGACTCAATTCAATGAGTTCTTTAAATCCTCTTGTGAGGTAACCTTTAACAAGGTTCTAACCTTTTAACCGGGTATTTAGCCATCCCTTAACCAGGTGATCCCTAGCATGATTGGTTCCTAGCAAAACCTATTGTAAAAGTCTCTAACTGGATTAGGCTCCTAACAGAGCGGACTTTAAAAGAGTTCAAGAACAACTTGTGGGTATTCATCCCCACCATGATTTTTCCCAGTTAGTTTTGCAACATGAAAAATCAGTGTGTCATGTGTGATGCCTTTCATGTGATGGTTTAGTGTTTTATGTCAAACTAGTAAAATATTTTGAACCAGGAGTCATTATATTTTTTATGATAGATTACTTGTTTATGCATAAGGGTGAAGTGGAAATGAGGTATTAGGTTGTATGGAAAGCTAAGGGTTACCAGTTTATTTCTTTCACATTCTCACTGTGTTTTACCTGTAGTAATTTGATATAGACCAGTGTTATTGATTGCCAGTCAAAGTTCAGTGTGTGCAGTCAAATCGGTTCAAGGGTAAGTATTTTTGCCTGTACTGATTCACACCCCCTCTCAATACCAATTTGGTACTAATTATTCATCATTTATTTATCAACTATAAGTTTTAGAGTAGTTTGTTAGATTCATTGTTCTTTTCTTTAAGTATCTAAAGAGGTAGAGAAATTGTAACAAGGTGACGGGAGAATACATAGAATCTGAAAAAAGAGAGTTATATGCCCAACACCAACTCACAGATTTTGATTTCTTATTAATTAGAGAAGAAATTTCAAAGGGAACCTCCCCTTGATGAGATGAGAGATTAATTCCTCAACATACTTGTGTGTGAATTATATATTTTACCATTGGTACGTTGGTGACAAAATATTCACCCAACATGTCGAAGGGCTCAATCCTTTTGGAGATGGATTCATGATTTCTTTTGGCCTTTCAAGCTAAAATTATTTTCTTGGCATATGGTTATTTTCAGGGGGCCTCCTAGTCTCCCCCATTCTTATACCCAAATTTGGCATGCTTTCAGGATGGAAATTCTCTTTGCTATTTGGAAAGATAAAAAATATTTTTTATTTTCACACAACTCTACTATTACTCGGGTTTTGTTTTATGCTAAAGCTTGTATATGCAATAATTTTATGCTGCAAATTTAGGTTCAAGCCAACAAGGTCGCCCTAGAGGTGGTCCACATCCAAGTGCTTATTGATCATTGGGGTAGTGCCTCATATATTATTGGTGTAGCTCTTCTTCTCATCATTCTCAAACCTTGCAATCTTAGGCTCACTATTAATCTATTGGTTGTGACTTACACCATCAGTGTTTTCCTTCTTTGGCTCTCGATGGGTGGGGTGTTGGTGGTTCTACTCCTACTGGTGAAGATGGTAGGTATCTCAATGGAGATGTTTCTAATTGGCCCAGCTCGTCCAAGGTTTTTCCTCACCTGGCTCTGGTCATTTCTCTTGTTCGTGTTGTTGAGAATGCTAAGGAGGTTGTTGCAGTTGATGAGGGTTGGACCCTACCAGATTATGCCCTAGACCCCGCTGATGTATGGAGTCCTAAATAAGATTAAGATTCACCTTTTCCTCCCACTATGATTGCTTTAGTTGCTTAGCAACAATTATAATGTTATCTTCTTCTTAGTTTCTAGGCGTTGCCAGTGTGTTTTTGTCTTTTTTGGGCTTTGCTCGTATGGACTCTGAGGGGTAATCCTATATCCCCCTACTTTTTGTTGTGAATAGTGTAACTCTTTATTAATTTAATAGATATGGCTTCCTATTCATCAGAAAAAATATATAGTAAATATCCTTAATGTGCATGCATATAAATGATAACAATAACATGACATGTAAAACTTCAACTGAGCTTAAATTCTCCATAAACACTTTAGAGTAATATACAATGAAAATCCACCACTAAATTTAAATTTATCTATCATAACAAATCATAAATAACATTTTTACATAATTAGGACTTCCAAATAATGACACTTCTATATCTACTCGATATTTGATTTCAAGTCAAAATATAATGATTAAGTGATTAAAAGGCATTATGAGCATTTGGAATATAGATAGAATAAACTTGAATAAAATGATAATCTAAATATATAATTACAAAATATTCAAGATTCTAATTTTCACAAATTTAACATGAAATGGTACTACAAAGCCACAAAAATCGATGAGATCCTCATGTGAACTTCATGATAGTATACCATGACTCTAATGTTAAAAACCAATGGTGATCAAAACCACCCAACCATGTTGAAACCTAAGGAACAAACCTCTATACTTAGACATATATTTTCATGGATGTCAATCACACCCATGCTAAGGACTTGTAAGTTGGCCACAACTAAGAACATAACTCACAATGGTTTCTCATTCACAATTTCAAACAAACAAGGAAGATAATTCTAGTCTATGAAAAAAGGTAGTGTTACTTAGTTCTATATGGCTACTAGGGATAGTTAGACCCTTGGCCTTGATAAAAAATTCCCATATAGTTATTCTTGTGAATGAAATATGTCCTGTTTAAAATTTGTTTTCGATAATTTCATACCTATGCTTGATTACATGTCAATTCATTTAATAAATCCTATTTCAAATATAGCATCTAAGTAGTCTTATAATTATTGTTATTATACAACACAACCATTCAAGGTATTATTAATTATAGAAAATAGGTCTTCTCTTACGTATTATGATGTCACACATCATCTTTCAATTGTAGCTCACCTCACAGTAAATTTTCATGATGTAAAATTGTAGTGTCATAAAATTATGCCTCCTACAATTTTAACCATATTTTAGATCCTCACCTCGGCGATGGCATCTTCTTCCCCAACCAAGACCTATTTCTAGATTTTCACCCCTTGCCCCCTTCACATTTGACCCCTAAGATACTCTAAGGACCCTGTCCAGGCCCCAAGATAGGGCAGGAGAGGGGCGTGGTGCCCCTGTCCCACCCTCTTAAGGTGGCCACAAGAGGTCCCCCCGACCCCATCTCCACTTCGGGATCCTAAATCTCCTCAATGTTGGCCTTTTATGAGATGAATTTTTCTTCAAGAGGCACGTATAAAAGGGAGTTGGTTTTCTCATTTGCATAAGGGGGAATCGGAGGCAAAATTCAAGCAAAGGAGATAAGCAAGCATAGGCAAAGATATACATCATCAAGCATTCAAGCATTCCAGTCTTCTTCATTCATCCATTAGAGCAATATTTCAAACATTCATTTGCAAGAATGTATGTGTGTTAGGGTTTTCTCATGTTACATGCCATTTCATGCAACACTTGTGATTACATTAAAGAAGCAAACCAATTATCATCAACAAGTTGCAGATCTATAAGGTATACATTTCTATTGTTTACATTCCAGCATTTGCAATTACTTTCTTTCAAGGTTGATTCCTCAACTGAGGTTTGACTGAGGCAAACCCCTATCCACAACCCCTTTTCCTCTCTTTTCTGTGTATAGGTTGCAGGTTTGCACCTGTAATTGTAGGTTTGGGCTTCATTTGTAGAGATAGAAGAACCCTTTTCGTTTCATGGATTTGTGGAGGACCATGTACGTTCCTGCCATGGTCCTGACGACTTTTCCCCAAATTTGCAGAGCAGATCCATATCAATATAATTAGCTTAGATCCAAAGTTACAACATGATCTCAAACTAGTAGCTCTTCATTTCACTCATTTTCTCTCTCTTTTCCACATAGTCAACAAGTCAACTTTCTCATTTACAAAAGGGTAAATTACACTTCAACCCTTGCAATCCACTTGGGATTCACATGTTACTATTTACTAAGTTGTCATTAGTTTTATGTCCAAATTCACTCTATATACCCTAGTTAGTTATTACTACCGAAATACTCAGTCGGTAAGCATAGAGCAGTCAGTTACAAAAGTTACAAGTCACAATGTTTAGTATACACCAAGCTGTCTAATGAGTAATGCTCTATGACTACCGAGCAACAAAGATGGTATACCGAGTTAATACACACCGATTGAAACGTGTTACTAGATTCATTGAATCTAGACACATATGGGAAACGTGTTACAAAGATCAAGGAACAAGGAACCGTTAACACATTGGAAATTGCACTTATAGATTTTGTATGATTTTGAGGACATCTGTCCAATGAAATAATTTTGTATGGTTATTCATTTAATGAATCATGTTTGTAAGATCAAAGCATGAACAAGATCACCATTACAAGAGATCTATTTATATAGCATGAATTGAGGATCAATGTGTGTGTGAAGCAAGACATATATGAAAAGCAAAATCATGGGAAAGCATTGAGTGTTATGACTGTTACGATTGACAGAGATACACAGAGGTCACCAAGAAGGATTTAAGAGAACAGTCAAGGAATAGAGTAAATAGAAAGGTTTACTGAGTTAATTTATGAGTTATCAAGGTATTCTATAAGCAAGGTAATTTCATTTTGAGCACATAGAATCTGCTATAACATTTTAGATGTGAAGTTGCACATATTTTGTAAGATTTTGATTGTAATATTTTGAGCTGTAAGAGAAACCTTTAACAAGGTAAAAGACTCTAACAAAGTCTATAAATTGTAAAGCCTTTAACCAGGTGCAACATTTAGAATAAGTGTTGTAAAATCCTTTAGCAAGGTAGATCTAAAGATCTTGATACTCCTAACAGAGTAAGCTATCAGAAATAGCTAAACATGTAGCTCTAACCGAGCAACCTTTATTATTGCAGTAGTGAAGTTGTGGGTGTCATCCCCACCGTAGTTTTTCTCTCTAACCAAGAGTTTTTGCGTAACCAAAATATATGTGTTATTGAGTGAATCATGTATGATTGTTATTTATTTGTTTTAGCATTATATTATGTTACAACAGTTTTTGGTTTATGCTTAACAGTAAAGTTATTGTTGAAGAAAATATTTAAAGTACTGATTCACCCCTCCCCTCTCAGTACATTAGCTTTCCATATTGGGCCTAACAATTGGTATCAGAGCTTTAATCTTGGAAAATGGTTTAACTGCCTAAAGAGAAAGATTTTATCAATGGAAGGCTAAAAACAATCTCGGAGAATTATGAATCTTCAAAATGAATTGGATCATGCTAATCAAGTGATTGTAGACATGCAGAAACAAATGTAAAGATCACTGAAAGTTAGAAGAAGTTTGTCTGATGATTTGCAAGACTCTCAAGAGCTGGTGGAATAAATTAAGACATCATCTGAGAACAGTATATCTGAAGAGATTGAAGAAATGATTGGAGAACTAAAAGAAAAGAACAAAGCACTGACTGATGAGCTAAAAGCAATGAAAAGAGAACATGAACATTTCAGCACATAGATAACTGAAAATCTTGATGCATTGAGGACAACCAAGGATAACATAAGAGATATAGAAAGAGTAAAACAACAACTTGAAGCATTAATGATGAAATCACAAGGATGACTAAAATTCAAAGTAATCTGTCTGATCAATTGGGTTATGCACATCATGAAGCAAATCTAAAGGAAAATAAGAATCAAGCATTGAAACTTGAACTATCAAGATTGACTGGTGAACTTGAAGTAGAAAAGAAGTCAAAAGAAACACTAAAGCAAAGTTATGAAGCATCAAGGATGTTGGATGAGCAACTAACTACAAGAAGACCCAACAAAGATGTAGGACTCGGTTACAAAGGAAAAGACTCTATCGAGAAGGGAATCCACACTACCGAGAGAGGATAATCATCAAAACAAGATGGAAACAAGAAGAACATCAAAGAAAAAAAGCCTATTTGCAACTACTATGGAAAACAAGGACATACTGCCAACATGTGCCAATTCAAAAAAGGTAAGCAACCGAATGTCACTAGGTCCAATGGTTATTGTTACAATTGCAATAAATATGGTCACACATCTAACCAATGTAGGACAAAGTCTGCTAACAATTATCAGAAGGTAGAATTCAAAGGGTTTTATAAAAACTGCAATAGATATGAACACAGTACTCAGATGTGTTGGTTTAAGCAGAAGAACTATATGTGGTCTGCGCACCGAGCAAATACTAGAGGCTACCGAACTCACACTGATCTTAACCGATAGTATACTGCAGTAGCATGAGATTATAATACAAGGATATGGTATGAATGTTGTGGAAGATATGGACATATAAGTGCCAACTGCTTTATTAGGTTTGGAGTGAACAACCGAAGATCATGGAGAAATCTTGGTATGGCATGTTTTCATTGTCACAAAGTTGGACACTTGGCTAGAGATTGCAGAGATCAACCTAGAGGAGATATTGAAGAAATAAAAAGAAAATTCTAGATGATTTGGAAAAAGAAGGAAATTATGTCAAATGAAGAAAGCACCTTACCTACCGAGTTAGGTGCATCTATTCCAAATTAATTGGTAAAGGTATGAAGGGACTGTTTGCCCTCTCGGGTGAATAACTTAAAGTACATAGATAAAGCATGTAATGCAGAATAATAATGCCATAGATATCAAATGCAATATATCAGATGTTATTCCCTTCATAATTCCCCCATTGCAAGTTACATTCTGAAGTATATAAAGATACCGAGGGGGTGCGAGTGCCAACCGTCGCACCGCAACTACCACCCCTTGGCTGCCAACTAACAAACCCAATTACGACTTAATTAACTAGTTTTATTTCCATGTACAATATTGCCGCCAACATCATCCCCCCCCAAAAGAAAAGAAGTCATCTCCGGATGACTTAACACAAAATAGAGATGACATTAAACAGAACTGCTGACGCCAGTCGAGCCCGGAACTTATACACCTATTGTGTCCTCGCGTAAAAACCCTTTTCTGCTACCATCCTATGCTCAAGTGTGGATTTCACCATTAGTGCTTCCTTTGACATCACAATCCTCCTATGCCTAAACCAAACTTGTCTACAAAACATGCTTTTCAGTCTTAGCCTCCACCAACTGCTACTCAAATGATACTGTCTCCCTAGCCAATTTGTCCTCGATAGCCACCAACGTTGCCCTCTCGGCATCCAACTCTTGGGTACGTTGAGCTATGTCTCACGCTAGGACTACCTCCAACCTAGTGGTCAGCTCCTCCCGGCCCTCTCTGCATCCACCAAGGCAACCTCACGTCTAGCCGAGACATACTCCAAGTTCCTCAAAGTGTACCATTCCTGCCTAGAGGTGGCCACAACCCGTTGGCACAAAGGCTAGCAGACACCTCAAATCCTCCATCACACTCCCCAAAGGCTAATAACTAAACTGAATAACTCCCTAGTGTCACACAACTGCATGAACTTGCAATGCCTTCCCTCAAACTCTATTTGTTCCCAACCTCCAAATCCATCTCCCTCTACGGCTTATGGCTTCCTCACCAATGCTTAGTTGCAGGCTTCTTTCTCACAGTACGAACAACCACAACACTTACCATGACATCTCCAATGCCCTCCGTCCAACTCCAACAAGTGTACTGTAGCTCAAAAATAAACTAGGGTCTGGGGGTAGTGCCCTCAACGGGGTTGTGGGGCAGCGCCCTCGTGGGATCGAGGGGCAGCGCCTCCGCGAGATCGAGGGGCAGCACCCCTCGTGGGGTCCGGGGGTGCTGCATCATTTCTGTGATATTTTATGATGTCAAAACCCTTCTTCTACGCTCCAATATTTTCAGTGTCTAGGCTCTAGATGTCATCGAATAATTTTTCAATCTGGTTGTCGTCATTTTTTTTTTTTGTTTCCTCTGTAATGTCCCCAATGGCACCACGGCCATACAACCTCCCCATATGGTTAACAACCTCCTTACCGTATGGAAACACCTCTAGCGTATAGACAACTTCCCGTGCGGTCAATATCCCTCCACCATATGGCTGTGTTTGTTTGTGCAGTGTACCTGGCATGTGGATGTGTGCAATCTCCTTCCTCTATGTTGTTTTCCTTCTTTATTTATTTTCCTCTGTTCGCCTCTTTGATTGTGCGGGTTAAAATAGCCATCGCATGGTGACCCCGCGGTGCCACCGCGTGGTGGACACACGGTGCCACCGCGCAGTGGACACACGGTGCCACTGTACGGTGGGCAGAAAATACCACTACACGACGCACCCGCGGTGCCACCGTATGGTGACCATGCGGTGCCACCGCACGGTGGACCTGTGGTGCCACCGCACGGTGACCCCGCAGTGCCACCGTACGATGGATGCGTGGCCCCATCGTACGGTGCACTTTGCTTTTTTTTAAATTTTTTTTTTTTTTTAGCCGCACGGTCAACTGCCATATGGACCCATACGTTTTAAATTTTTTTTTTTTAAATCTAATTGTCCAGAGTCTTCGGCTTGGGTCCCATGCCTCTGGGATCGACCTTCATCCTTCTCAGTTTTCCTCGCCCGAGAGCCTTTTGCTATGGTCCTGTGCCTCTTGAGTCGCCTACCCAGCCTCTCGAGTCCCCTTCCATCCTCTCGGGTCCCCCTCCAGGCTTTTGGGTGTCCATCCGGCCTCTCGGGTCCCCTGCGCGCTTCGCGTGGTAGAGTTTCAATTTGGACCTGTTGGTGGCAAGTCTATTTTCAGTGGCCATCCCAAGACATGGAACCACAAATTCTATAGGGACCACAGTCTCCTTCCCAGTCTCCTTCTCGTACATAAGAAGAAGAATAATAATAAATATTTTGAAGGCTGCAGCCTTCCACACAGGGTTCCAATCGTTGCCGACATAATTGATCTTGGGATTATCTATGTCACCGAGGTTTGGGGCATCTCCCTTCCAATATTCTCTGTATTCTAGCGGGTACACCTCCTCTATTACTTGTTCTGGTTCGTCTACTTCGAGCCTATAGCTCTAGAACATTTCATAATCCTCCATATACCAATGGAAGAGCCCGTTCAATGACCCTATCTCATCCTCGGAGCACTCTCCTAGTTTGAGAATCCCTTCATCGTTGGGCTCCCTGTAGCCCCATCCTTCATCCCTCGGGTCGCCTTTTCCTTCATCCTCTGATTCCGAAGATGATGCCAGTTCCTCATCAACAACCTGGGTCCTCAGATCAATGGTGTACTTCTGCCCCCCTTTCTTCATAGAAAGGGTGTTCTTTTTCTAGTCGTGGTTCACCTTTGCTATAACCAACCACCCTCTGCCTAAGATGGCATTGTAACCCTTCTTCTTGAGTGGGATTACCACAAAATCTAGTATGAAAGGTTGTGTGCCAATGGTGACCGACTGGGCCATCAGGGTGTCGAGTGGCTTGATGCTGTGCTGGTCTACACCTACCAAGTTGAATGTGGGTGGCCATAGTGTTGGCTTCCCTAGCTTCTTCCATGTATCCTCTGGCAGTACATTCACCCCTGATCCTCTGTCCACGATAGTGTCTTTGAGGATAGCCTCGAGAATTCCCATCTCTACTACAGCAGGATGTCAACCACTATTTAAGGCCAACAACATTGGGTCAACCAAGGGGCTAACCGGAACTTCTGCCCGTGTGGCATGCAAAGGTGCCTGCGCAGTGGTTTGTATGGAACAAATGGCGATTCTTAACTATGGCATTGTTTCTAGAAGGTCCTTTACCCTTATAGGTACTTCCATTTGCAGTACTTGCCCAATGATGTTATTTCTCGCTTCCATATGGGATGATGTACTTGCCACCTCGTTGTCCCGTCGTTCGGCTGTCATCTCACATTCAATATTGGCCTTTGCCTCCTGTAATCTCTCCTTTTCCGTACGGGGGTCAGGATAAGTGGCTTTTTTTGTTTGGGAGTGGGTGATCGCTAGTACTTCTTTCTCACCTGTCTTCTAAGCCTTCGCAATGTTGAGGAGATTAACCCCTGCCTGTGGGCAATTTGCATCCTCATGGTCGCCTGGCCCACACCATCAGCAGAGGTGCTGAGGGGTGGCTTCCTTTGTGCAATCACAGGCGAAGTTCCCCCACTGATTACAGGCCCTACATTGCATAATTGACCGACCCTTGGCATCATACTGGATACGGCTTCCATTATTGTTATTGTTGCTATTCCTTCCGCTGTCGCATCTATTGTCCCGGTAACCTCCAGATGATGTTGTTGTGTTGGTTTGCTAGGCCGTACCAGCTGGTACGGATCTTGTAGCCTACTCCGTGAACAACACTTGGTTCATTTGTGTATTCTGAGTTTTCATGTTGTATGGGCACTCCTTGGTGGAGTGTCCCATAACTTGGCAAATCTCGCAGAATGCCTTCTTTGGGCAAGTACCCTTTGTGTGCCCCTCCTCTTTGCACTCAGTGCACCATATGTCCCCTCCGGTCTGACTGGTGCTTCTCATTGTTTTGAATTCCCTCCTCATTCGCTCCATGTCTTTCTGAAGCGTTTGCACCCATTTGCCAGCCTCGCTGTTGCTGCTGCTTTCCTATGACGAGTCATCCTCCTCAGACAAGCTATCCTTCTTCTTCTTTTTCTTCAATGTCTTAGTCTCGCTCTCGAGATCCATCGCTCTATTGTATGCATCTTCATACGATGTAGGTGGAACGATTTTCATCTTCTTTCAGAGGGAATGCTTTAGTCCCTCCATGAACCATCGCTTTTTCAACCCATCTGCTGGTTGACTCACCATTTTTCCCAATAGTTCCCTCAGCCACCAACTATAGACTCGGACAGTCTTGTTCTTGTTCTTCTTCATTCCATAGATCTTGGTGACTATTTCGTTGTCATCGCTCAGGAGGTGGAACTCTATCCCAAACTCCTTCTTCAGGTCAGGCCACTCCCCTTAAAGTTGCTGGGAACTGTGTTACCCACTAGTTTTGGTGAGTAACACCATTCGCTGACCATATGGTTTCGCATGTTCAACAATGGCGGATGGGATCTTCCTTCCTATCGCCATTGAACTTCGGCAGTTTCTATTTACTCCCCATCGATGGGGGTCATCTTCCTAGAGGTGGCTGTGGTTGTGGTTGTGTCTATGCCCCTGCACCACTCCCTCTAGTCCCTTCGGTGCTGGTGGTGTGTCCTGCATGGCTGACTGGAGGTATGGTGTTTTGCCTACCGAGTGTGGCACCTACTATACGGTTATCCTCCCCTTCGTTGTCACCCGCACCCACTCTTGGCTCCCTTTGGTGATCCTCACTTTGTGGTGTAAGGGATAAGTTTATAAACCAATCCTAGGTCTCTTCAACTAGATCTCTCCTTAACCTTGTTTCCTCCAGAAACTCTTCGTGGCTCCATACCCTATGGTATTCTGGCGATGCATAAAAATTTCCATCAGCTTCTGCACCCTCTGTGACACCTCCTTGGTTCCCCTCGGGCCACCCTTCAGCAGGTCGTCCTTCGGCAAGTTGCCTCAGCCTCCGTCTCCATTCTACTCGTTGCTCCATAATCAAGGCCCTCTGCGCGGCCTCCCACTCGTCCATTTCTGCTTTTTTATTTCTATCTTTATTTAATATATTGGACATAACTCACTTCCGTACATAGCAAGCACACGCCATGTACATAGTGAAATTTTTTTTTTTTTTATTATTTTTCCTTTTGGCCACAATTTATCTCAACATTGTGTCAGGATTATTACAGGGTTCAATTTCCCCTTCGCCTCTTGCCATCATGCTCTGCATCCCATGATGATTGTTCCGTTTGCGCGTCGTCAGCCTCTGGGTTAATCTCACTGACGGGTAGGCCCATCGTGTCTGTGCGCCATCCACATTTTTCGGTCCCAAGTACATCTAGGCAGCGGTGCCAAATGTTTGCCCTCTCGGGTGAATAGCTTAAAGTACATAGATAAAGCACATAATGCAGAATAATAATGCCATAGATTTCAGATGCAATATATCAGATGTTATTCCCTTCATAATTTCCCCGTTGCAAGTTACATTCTGAAGTATATAAAGATACCGAGGGGGTGTGAGTGCCAACCGTCACACCGCAACTACCACCCCTCGGCTACCAACTAACAAACCCAAATACAACCTAATTAACTAGTTTTATTTCCATGTACAATATTGCCTCCAATAGGGATTGCATTCTCTCAAGGTTAAATCTTAACAGTTCCTATTTTATCATGTACTTAATTCAAAATCTACATAGCTAAGATGCATTAGCAAGTTTGAAATTTTATCAAGTCTTTTGGAGCACTAGTCAAGTCGGTAAATGTAGGAAGCCTATCAAGTCGGTAAATGCAGGAAGTCTAGCTACTCGATAAAAGAAAAAAAGGTAAATCAGTTTAGTGGAACCGAGTGCATTTAATGTTTTCTGACCTAACTGCATAGAGCCTGATAATGTAAAATGTATACTTAAAGCTTTTGCATGGTCATTTTACACTTACCAAGTTTTCAGAAAGTAGAGAGAAGTGATTCAAAGGCAATCAAATCTCTTCTGAAGCGAAATTCAAGGTATTTATATCAATCTCAATGCATTGTCAAGCAAGTTAACCGATCATATTAGTTGTGAATATATGTTTTATATTTACTAAGATGAAAGCGTCTGCTGGTTAAAAGTTTTCAAGCCCTCACCGAAATACTCACTACCTCCCAAAGTAGCATCTGAACCGGATGATAAAACTGTATTTTCACTCATTCTGGATAGGGTTTTATTAGCTAAGGATGTCAGATTCTTCACTAAGTGTCATGTTGAGGAACTAGGTCACACAGAGATTAAGGACACATATGATGAATTGTGTACCGATGGAAAACTGGATAGCAAGTTTGAACATATTAAAATCAAGGGATTGACCGAAGCCCTAACCTACCTGCAAGTCTTCAAACCCCAATGGGTTAAATTTGTTTTGAGCAGAGTTTATGATGACTTTATGTGGTTAGAGGAGCAACCATGCAAGATCACCAAGGAAATCATCCACTTGATCATTGGTTACCCTATTTTTGACCATGCCCGAGCTCAAAAAATGATTTCATAGAAGGAATTGATCACTTTAACCGGAGTTGAATCTGATTGTAGAGCTCTGAAACTGAACAATGTCACAGATACAGAGCTGAAGTTTGCAATTAGAGTCATAGGTTATTGTTTCTTTCAATCGGCAAGGGAAAATAGTGTACCCTGTGATGCTGTTGATTTAGCCTATAAAATTGTGAAGAAAGGTATGAAGACTGACCTATGTGAAGTGTTGTTGAAAAATCTGTTTGAAAATATCAACACCATAAGGAAGCCGAAGAAGAACAACTCGGCAAACACACTGAAGTTTGGATCACTTTTGGTATGCATGTTTTTCTATTTTGAGAAATTCTTTGCATCAGTCAGTAATGTAGTTTGGGAGCTACATCGACCAGTCACCCATCAAATCAATGACTTCATCAAACAGCTAGGTGATAAATTCAATGAGATTATGGATGATTATTTTAGCAAGTTTCAAGAAAAGATGCATAACATAGGATACCACCCCAGTTAGTGGAGAAATACAAGGATAGTATATGTTTTGAAGTGGATACCGACTACTGCAATGTCAATGCGATAGAACTGAGAACTCAATCTTTGTCATCTATGGGTTATGAGATTGATTTTGACATTACACAACAGCAAATAGATGCCTTTCTTGCACTGCCAAGGCATGCTACCAAGATCAGATACGGTACATATGAAGAATTTAAAGAAAAAGTCAAAATGAACATTGTAGTACCAAAGGCTACAAGGAAAGCAACAAAAATGATTAAAGCATTAACGGAGAAATTTGGAGAAGGTTCTTCCTCCACTCCTATCAAGAGCATTCAAGTCATCACCAAGGAGGAATCTAAAGCCTAGGAAGCAGCTATTACATTGGGCACCGAGTTGCCAAAAGGCAAAATTTTGAAAAGGAAGAAATAGAATACATCATAGGTATCACCTACTCCTCCAGTGAAGCGCCCCAATACTAGATCATCTACAGTGTCACCGAGCAAGAAGCAAAAAAATGTTGCAGTTCCAAAGGTAACAAAAACTTATAAGAAGTCTACTCGGAGACTCATTTTGAATAAAGAGTCAAGTGACACCGAATCTGAAGACAAAAATAAATTTCAGATTGTCAAAAGCAAAAAGGAATATGTACATAGTGTTGATAATTTTTGTGCAAATTTGAAACAATATGGTGGATTTGGAGCATTCAGATATGTCAAATATGACTCTTAGACAAAAGAAGAAAAAAGGCAAATAGAAGAGTCAGTTGTATGTACACTTCTTAAATTCTGATTGGTCCCATTGGAAGTAACTAATTCTCTTCCAAAAGCATTGTACTTACACATTGATAACAAGTGGAAATATTCTATGGACTCAGAAAAGAAGATGAGAGAAAGAAGTCTGGTACATCTCTTTCCAGACATGTCAGTAGATGAGATAAGTGAACATTTGGAAAAATACTAGACAAACTTCCTAGTCAAGCAAAGAGCCTTGAAACTGATGAATGGCCTTTATCTTGAAGTAGAGAAAGAGACAAAAGAAAAATGGCAAGAAATTTTTTGAATCAAGAGTGCTGATGAGCAAGGTGAAGTTGAAATGGTAGATAAAACCGAGCAAGATCCCGCTGAAACTATACAACCTGATGAGGATGTTATGGACGCTGAGGAATAGGAATAGGAAATGATAGAAGGGAATGCTTATGCCAAACTGGTATCAAGTGAGTCAGTTTTGGAACAAGTCAAGTCCTATCCTCTAGTAAGTCAACATGTTTCAATCGAGACACCTCAGGATACTGAACAAGGAAAAGAGGGTCACTGGTCTACAAAAGGAGAAGCTACTTCTCAGGCCATCGGGGAACAAACTTCTCAAGCCCCTTCAAGTACTAACAATGTTACAACTAAGACCCCGAGCAAGGATTCACCAAAGGCTACATCTGAGGCTAAAGAAATTGACAAAAGTCTTGCCTCTACTAAGCGACCTATCGAGGGTGAACAAGCCTAACAAGCCATTGTATTAGTTCAACCGGTGAAAGCCTCCTCCTCTAAAGAAAAGAAAATGAAAAAGCATAGTTTCAAGTTAGATTTGTCAAAACCAATTGTGTTGCCAAATGTAGACATATCCAAATTAAAAGGGCAAGAACTTATTGAATTCGGTGAACTATGCAAAGCCAAAGCCAAACAAGAGAAACAAATGGCTATACAAAAGAAAAACAGAGTACTTTAGAAGGTCAAAGCACTCTTAACAGAAATGCTACCTGAAGCTATAGTGACAAAAGATGCAGCCATCCATATTCAACTAGATGAACTCCTCAATAAGATTGAGACATCTAGAGTAGACGCATCTGAATACCTGAGCAAATTGAAGGACAAAGAGCTCACTACAAAAATGATTGAAGAGGTATAGAAAGCCATTGCTATTGGTAAAGTAAAACTTGTCAAATTTATTGCTGAGTTGTCCCCTCAACTCAAGTACATTCTTTATTTATTTCAGAAACTCTATACATTTTCTTTATTCATTAAAGATATCAAGAATAAAATAGAAGTGATTGAGAAAGAGATCACTGATCTCTCTAATAAATTAACCACTGAGCCAAATTCTATTCAGAATTTCTATACCAATTTACAAACACTCATGGCTCAACAATTGGAACCTAGGAATGAAGAGCACAAAATAAGGATGGACATTATGACTCTTCATACCTTATTCATTCCGCACTTGTCCTCCGTCCAAGAACAGATCAACAAGGCTTCCTCCTTATCCACTCAGCCAGAGGGAAGCACTTTAGATGGTCTGATTTCACTGTTAGCTGATATTACAGCTCAGAATTCACTCATGGATAGTGTCAAGGATGCCCTCTCTACTGCTCTCACCGATGCACATACCAAGTATAAATCCATTTTTGACTAGTTGCCTCCACCAAATGGTAACTAGTTTTGATGTTTGTCAAAAAGGGGGAGTATAGAGTATACAAGAGGATATAGTGGATACAAGAGGAGTATACCGAGCAGATCAACATATTCGAGTATACAGATAATTTTGACAGGGGGAGCAATGTTAACTGAGCAGTGAGAACCAAGTAGTGAATACAAAATATTGATCACAGCGCATGCATAATCTGAGTTATGTATAGTATATTGATAAGGGGAGTATATCTGAGTATACTATTTTATTGATAATTGTATATACTATCAGTTTAGTCAAATTTTGTAAGTATATAGATTTTTTTTGAGTTATGACTTTGAAAGAAGTTTTGTCAAACATTTCAAAACTAATGTCAAAAGGGGAGATTGTTACTATTTACTAAGTTGTCATTAGTTTTATGTCCAAAGTCATTCTATATACCCTAGTCAGTTATTACTACCGAAATACTCAGTCGGTAAGCATAGAGCAGTCGGTTACAGAAGTTACAAGTCACAATGTTTAGTATACACCGAGCTGTCTACTGAGTAACGTTCTATGACTACCAAACAACAAAGATGGTATACCGAGTTAATACACACCGAGTGAAATGTGTTACTAGATTCATTGAACCTAGACACATATGGGAAATGTGTTACAAAGATCAAGGAACAAGGAACCGTTAACACATTGGAAATTGCACTTATAGATTTTGTATGATTTTGAGGACATCTTTCCAATGAAATAATTTTGTATGGCTATTCATTTAGTGAATCATGTTTGTAAGATTGAAGCATGAAAAAGATCACCATTACAAGAGATCTATTTATACAGCATGAATTGAGGATCAATGTGTGTGTGAAGCAAGACATATGTGAAAAGCAAAATCATGGGAAAGCACTGAGTGTTATGACTGTTAAGATTGATAGAGATACACCGAGGTCACCAAGAAGGATTTAAGAGAACAATCAAGGAACAGAGTAAACAGAAAGGTTTATCGAGTTAATTTATGAGTTATCGAGGTATGCTATAAGCAAGGTAATTCCATTTTGAGCACATAGAATCTGCTATAACATTTCAGATGTGAAGTTGCACATATTTTGTAAGATTTTGATTGTAATATTTTGAGTTGTAAGAGAAACGTTTAACAGGGTAAAAGACTCTAACAAAGTCTATAAATTGTAAAGCCTTTAACTAGGTGCAGCATTTAGATTAAGTGTTGTAAAATCCTTTAGCAAGGTAGATCTAAATATCTTGATACTCCTAATAGGGTAAGCTATCAGAAATAGCTAAACATGTAGCTCTAACCGAGTAACCTTTATTATTGTAGTAGTGAAGTTGTGGGTGTCATCCCCACCACAATTTTTCTCTCTAACCAAGAGTTTCTGCGTAACCAAAATATTTGTGTTAAGGAGTGAATCATGTATGATTGTTATTTATTTGTTTTAGCATTATATTATGTTACAACAGTTTTCGATTTATGCTTAACAGTAAAGTTATTGTTGAAGAAAATATTTAAAGTATTGATTCACCCCTCCCCTCTCAATACATTAGCTTTTCATATTGGGCCTAACATCACATCCTCATTTCCCTTGGATTTGGATCTAGTGGATTCAAGCCCCTCTTTTGAATGTAAAGTTCTCCCAAGTGAAAACCATCCTAGTGACTTCCTTTCTCTCTCGTAGGTGGGGAGTCACTAGGGTTCAATTTTTCACTTTATATTTTGGTGAACCTGACGTCCTACATCTTAATTCTAATTTCTCATTATTAGATCTGAATAATGAATGTATTGAATATAAAGATGCCCTAGAAAAAGAGGATGATATTATGTCTCATCATAATGCTCTCTCTCCCCAAAATCAAGAGCCTAACAAAAATCAAATCAATTGCATTCATGTTCCTAGGAAACCAAAAATTCTTCCTAATTATCATGTTGTATCTTACACATATACTAATGAGGTAGTTGATGAGAACACAAGTGAAGCATCATATGCTTTCTTAGTTCTTACAACCCTCTCTTCAATTCACTCAAATACCCCATCTCCTACCAAAGAAGTTCCTAAAGAATAACTCTTAGAAAATGATTGGGGGTCCTTAGATTTCACTCCTACCTTTTCTAGAAAGTCTAAGATGCCTGAATTTCACATTCTGAACACCCTTAAGATGTAGTGCCTATCTTGTAGATTCATCAACTCCATACCATCACTTCGTAATCATTCACCTTACATGTTGTAAGGAAACTAACACTAGTAGAAATATGGCCAATAAATGACCAGGTGACTAAAAATTTTAGTCATGATAAGTAAAAATGACGAAATTTTAGTCATTTTTTGCAACACAACTATAAATGACTAATTTGGTCATAGGGTAAGAAAACACAACTATAAATGAATAAATAAATGACTAATTTGGTCATTAGGTAAGAAACACAACTAAATGATTAGTCACATAAATAAAAATTACTACTAGTACTCCTCTATACTATCAGTCATGAGGTATCCCTCATTTGATAACACGTTTATTGGGAAATAAGGTGAAACTACTAAGATAATAGTTGTTGCAAGTGTATGCATCTATTGTTAACAATTAATAATACCCATCCTTTTCCTTTTGTGAATTTTTTTCTTCAAAGGGTTCTCCATGTAAATCTTGTATTCATATTGTTTGTTGATGTTATCCTTATTATCAATTTTATGCAATCACATAATCATCATATGGTAATTATTTAATGATAAGAAAAACTAAATTTTAGACTTGCATACACTTGTAATAGATGTTATCATAGTAGTTTCATCTTGTTTTCCAATAGACGTGTTATCAAATGAGGGATAACTCTACATCTATCTCATTTATATATAAGCACGTGCTGTGAACAAAAAAAAACATGAGATTTGATTGAGACATGTTCATTAAAGGTGATCATTACTACCATCTTGATAAAATTTCAAGACATAGGACTCGAATTTGAGGTGAAAGATTGACATTGAAAAATTGTAGAAATAAGACATGAGGATAATTATTAAAGACAAAACCAAAATCCCAATTTTGTTAAGTTGATTTATAGAGTTCAATAATAATTAAATATGAATACAAGTTAGCTAAAATTCAATCAAAGATATCTTTTGCGACACTTTACATATATTTCTTTAGAGATAAATTTTCTACTAATAATAAATTAAAATTTAAAATAGAAGAAGAAATAAATGAGGTACATTAAAATAAAAATAAAATAAAATTATAATATACTACAAGCCATCCAAGTTGAAATGAACTGAGTAATTACCCAAAGTAGATTTAAAAGTTTAATGTTGTTGGAGCAAATAATTTTCTTTTTGGTCCATCATAAAATATGAGATCATTAATGGAAATGAAATAAACACGTTCAAACTCAATTTAAAATTTTGTTGGAGGGAAAACCACAAAGCAGATCTCCATATCAGATCGGATTTAATTGAAATCTTAGCCCTAAAACTCTAATTTATTTAGATCCACTTCTCATTCACCGTCAATCGATTTAAGCATCGATTAAATGGATTTTGGTTTTGGTTCCTGCTATGGTAGGGTTTGTAAAAATTACCTACAAAATCTTCCCATTTTTCAATTGACATCATTGATATTAGGTCATAATTTGTGAATAATCTTGAGTTAATGCAATTCTCATGTTCTCACTGAATTTTACATTTTGATGTTTCTATGTCTAAAAATAATATTTTGATTTTCATTTAGTACAAATATATTAGCCAAATTTTATTTCAATCGTGAACAAAATTGTAGGAGTCAGCTGATTCATTTACTTGCATCTACTACCACCATGATTGTTGGACTGCTAGTGCCTGGCCTTTTTAGAAAGCTTCCTTGAATTTATAAATTTGATGTTGTAATGGTTGTCATGCATTATTTGTCGACCATTCAGAAGGTCAATATGGTGGTAGTAGTTCAACAGGGATCATTTTAGAGATGGGAACTCATTACAAGCATATATCAAAAGGCAAGGAAAGGGCTTACACAGTGCTTATCAAACTCCAAGAGAATGCTAATAAACACGGTGGTAATTATCCAAGGAAGAGTAGTGTTAGGTTACTCTATTTCTATTTCAGATTATTGAATTGACATGGGTGCTCAGATTCATCGTGTTTTTATATTTATAGTTTCCTTTGCCTTCGAAGGGGGAAATGTGATAGGGTCTACGTAGCTTGCTCACACTTCACCTAGTTGGTGTTGCTCAATTCCACCAACCTCTCCAGGTTTAGCTATGCTCCAAAAAAACAAAGTCCTTCTCAATCTCTTCTATGTCTTTCTCTTTGCCAATCCCAAGGTGTTTGCAACTAGTGTTTGACAAGGAACCCTATCATCACAAAGTGTCTTCAATATGCTCAATTGTGCCAACTTGACAACAACTTATCAATTTCACCCCATATTGTTGTGAGTCATTGCAGAGATGTGGAGGTATAATTTAACATGGAATGAATTCCATTTTGGTCCATTTGTGGTTTGCATTCACTATCTTTCTTACCGATTTCACCATTTTGCCTATAAATAGGGCTACAAGGAATGAGCCCCTATTAGGCCTCCAAAATCTAGTTTTCAAGGGTTTTGAGGGAATCGGTCCAAAAGACCTTGAAACAAGTTTTTTTTTCTTCAAACACTCACCCAACCCTAGGATATTTTGTTGGTTTTGGTCTTTCAACTCGTCATACAATGCCCTAACCCAAAAATGAGGGTTTGGTAGGGTTTTTAGGCCTTTAACCGATAGTGACTAGTCAAGTTTTAGAATTGGGCATCTAGATGACATGTCCAGGTTTCTTCTTGCTATGGAAACTCTGTATGGACCTCAAGAATCATCCCAAATGGATTGGCCAAGGTTTGGTGTTCACCTTTGCACTATGCACTCAATTTTTACCCTATCTTCTCTAGTCAGGTTGCTCCTGGATTCACCTAGAACAAGGTGGTAACTGTAGTCACATAAATCTGTCCATTTTAATTAAATGAATATTTCATATTTATTTGATTAAAAATCCACTAGCCACCAGTTAATTAAATTAATATTTAATTAATTCATCCCCAAACATTCTTCTATTAATTAAATAAATTATTCAATTTATTTTAATTAATTCATTAAATCCAATTCAAATCAATTAATTAAATAAAATCAATTTATTTAATTAAATCCCCCTTTTCCTCTTTTAAATAAATTAAATAAAATATTTATTTAAATCATTATCCCCCCCTCACTTGCATTTTCCTACAAATGCAACTTGCACATATTTATTGAAATAAATGAACTTTTATTTTAATAAAATCCTATTTTCCCTCACCCACCAAATCCACTTGCAAAATCTAATCCCCTTCTAGATTCTTCTAACCCTTTCCTAATTAGCCTAATCCATCCCCTAAATATTGTCACATTCCTAAGCAAAGGGAAGTCACTTCTCAAATGGCCCAAAGTCTTGGATAACCATTGAAGGTTTTCAACCTTCAACCAACAAAAACCCCAAAGTCTTTGAAAACCATTGAAGGCTTCCAACTTTCAACCACTTAATCCCCCAAAGTCTTCAATAACCATTAATGGTTAATTCAACTCTCCCACATGGTTAAAACATTTGTTTTGACTCAACCTCTATCCAACCCAAGGGTCTCATCAAGCATTTAATGCTTTGACCATGATTATCTCTTAATCATTTGCTCAAAGGTTTATCCTTGGATTAACTCCTAATCCAGTGGGTAATCCTAATTTAGGCTTGACCCTTAGTCTTTAGATAACCATGAGGTCTTCTCAGGCCTTTAATGCCTCCAACCTCTTCTTTCAATCCAACCCTATGTTGACACTTGTCACCATTTCATTGGTGCAAATTGTGCACATGGATCCCCAACTTTCAAGCTTGACCCTTGATTAAACCATTCAATCCTGGCCATCCATTGCTCCATTTTTCCTATAAATAGAGCCCATTCCTTCATAATCCAGATCCTGAAAACTTGTATGCATTTAGACTATAGCCATTTTAGAGAGCATTTAGCATAGCATAACTAAATCTTGTCTTTTTGGTTAAATATTGTCATTTTAACATTAAAATAGCTTTTCATTTCATGTTTGGAGCTATTCTACAATCTCAATCCTCCATAAGCATCCATAGTGCAAAAAGCTGCTGAGAGCTACACTATTTTGGAACTTGGAGAGGAGAGGAACAAGGGAGAAGGAGCTAATATCATGTTAAGAGATAGTTGGAGATATCTCATTGTCTTACTTCTTTAGTTAGATTCATTAGCATGTTTTTAGTATCTCTCTTGGAATGCCTTCATGTGTTTGGTTTTTGATTGATTAACTCTAACGATCCGCTCGGCAGTCCCTACTGCCGTCCAAACTGCCTCATCACCCGTCCTGGCACCTGTCTCTCTACGTGATAAGAGGTCCTCCCAATGAGGAATCGGGTCATAAAGCAATACGACAGTGCCTCTGCATCATCCTCCCATGGCTCACACTCCAAGTATGGCCGCCATATCACTGCATCCAAATCATCTAATGCCCGCCTCCACCACTCTAGCTTCCCCAAGTGGGGCTGGCTCATCATACCACTATACATGAACATATAGGGCTGGTCCACGGCTCGGAATCTCAGACTCACTGGTCAAGTCACTGGTAGGTGCTCCCATGCCCACACATGCAGCAACGTCATGCCCACTGCTAGAGACCTCCGCCCTCTGTAAACTACCTCGTGTAACTCCTGATACATGTGCGCTAACACGCACGGCCCCCAGGCATATCGGGTCCCCTCTGTCACCATCATCTCTATCACCTGTCCCCATCCGACCGCCAATCCATGTGACCGCCTGTCTGGACACAGAAGTCCTCCCACGATCCCTGACAACACTGCTGGAAGGGGCTCATATAGTGTCGCTATATCCTCCCAGGCAATCGACCCATCATCAATGAATACATCCTCGTCAAATATCCTCTGGCAAGACACCGTCCCCCAAGATCGATCATATGTCACCAGCTGCCCTCGAATCGGAATCCGAAGGATACGCCACACGTCCTCTAAAGTCACCGTCATCTCTCCCTGAGACAGATGGAACGTGCAAGTCTCACTGTGCCATCGCTCTGCTAATGCTGTAATCAGGCCGTGATTCATCCGAATCACGGGCATATGCATCACCTCATAGAGCCCAGTCGCCGCAATGCAATCTATCTCTATCTGAGTCAAACGATCTCGCAACCCCTGTGTCGCGGGGTGGCGCTCGCGTAACTGCAACACGCGCAGATCCTCCTGCACATAGACATTCATCCAAACACCATCAGTTGTTTTGTTATCAAACTTTCTTAAGTTTAAACCTAGACTATCATCAGATACTTTGATCAAGTATCTTCGGGTCTCAACAGGTAAGCAATCATGGCCACCTAGACTTCAACAGGCATTTATCCTAACAAATGACCTAAGTCTCATCGGGCTGCTATGGTTCAAAATAACTCCCACTTCACCTCGTCATCCATCCATCGCTAGGCATCAGGAGATTTGTTTTGTCCGAAACTAGGGCATCTTGTTATCCTAAGGCAAAAGCGCTATTTAATCTACAATAGCGCTCATTTTGAACAATAGCGCTACAAAAACATCAATAGCGCTCAAACAGCCCTACAATAGCGCTACAAAAAACAAAAGCGCTAAAACCACTCTACAATAGCGCTATTACGAGCCAATAGCGCTCAATTAACTATACCGTAGCGCTAATTTATCAAATGCGCTCAAACTTGCCTACAAAAGCGCTAAATACATGCAAAAGTGCTAAAACTAGCCTACAAAAGCGCTATTGCAGAACAATAGCGCTAATTCATGGAGCAAAAGCGCTAAAAACCTAGTTCCAGCGCTCTTGCTCCGACTTGACTTGAACTTAGCTAAAAACATACCAAAAATGCATAAAAAGTGAGTTTTCGAATTTGCGTACCGCTGGTCCATAGTCGGCTGGGCACTGGTACCGGCGGACTCGCTCAAATCGGTGCTCGGTGATAGGAAATGACATCGTAGCTCCTCGTTGCTCTTCCAAATGTCACTGTCAGAGCTCTAGTTTTCAACTGGTCGCGGTCACAAATGATCCTATTTTACCCCCTTTCACCCCATTTATACCCCCCGCCGTCACCGTAACTTCGCCCCGCTCATTGCCGTGGTCCCCGTGAACTTCCCGAGCCCCCCATTTCTCCATGTTTCCCCCGATTTCTTCTATTTTTCACCAGTATACCTCACTTCTTCCCTTCTATCACCTTGCCAATTTTCATTCTTTTTCGAGAGATCGCCCGATTTTTCGAAATTTTTCGGCCCATCTCTCGAGGGGGCATACCACCCATTAAATTTACATTTTATGGGGCATTTCTTCACACCAGTTTTTCTTTCTTTGAAACGACGCGATAAACCGCACCGTCTCAAAGAGGGGCAAATGTAGTCACATAAATCTGTCCATTTTAATTAAATGAATATTTCGTATTTATTTGATTAAAAATCCACTAGCCACCAGTTAATTAAATTAATATTTAATTAATTCATCCCCAAACATTCTTCTATTAATTAAATAAATTATTCAATTTATTTTAATTAATTCATT
This sequence comes from Cryptomeria japonica, assembly GCF_030272615.1. NCBI lineage: Eukaryota > Viridiplantae > Streptophyta > Pinopsida > Cupressales > Cupressaceae > Cryptomeria > Cryptomeria japonica. The sequence goes on along the minus strand of NC_081415.1, from coordinate 731,387,317 downwards.
AAATCCAATTCAAATCAATTAATTAAATAAAATCAATTTATTTAATTAAATCCCCCTTTTCCTCTTTTAAATAAATTAAATAAAATATTTATTTAAATCATTATCCCCCCCTCACTTGCATTTTCCTACAAATGCAACTTGCACATATTTATTGAAATAAATGAATTTTTATTTTAATAAAATCCTATTTTCCCTCACCCACCAAATCCACTTGCAAAATCTAATCCCCTTCTAGATTCTTCTAACCCTTTCCTAATTAGCCTAATCCATCCCCTAAATATTGTCACATTCCTAAGCAAAGGGAAGTCACTTCTCAAATGGCCCAAAGTCTTGGATAACCATTGAAGGTTTTCAACCTTCAACCAACAAAAACCCCAAAGTCTTTGAAAACCATTGAAGGCTTCCAACTTTCAACCACTTAATCCCCCAAAGTTTTCAATAACCATTAATGGTTAATTCAACTCTCCCACATGGTTAAAACATTTGTTTTGACTCAACCTCTATCCAACCCAAGGGTCTCATCAAGCATTTAATGCTTTGACCATGATTATCTCTTAATCATTCGCACAAAGGTTTATCCTTGGATTAACTCCTAATCCAGTGGGTAATCCTAATTTAGGCTTGACCCTTAGTCTTTAGATAACCATGAGGTCTTCTCAGGCCTTTAATGCCTCCAACCTCTTCTTTCAATCCAACCCTATGTTGACACTTGTCACCATTTCATTGGTGCAAATTGTGCACATGGATCCCCAACTTTCAAGCTTGACCCTTGATTAAACCATTCAATCCTGGCCATCCATTGCTCCATTTTTCCTATAAATAGAGCCCATTCCTTCATAATCCAGATCCTGAAAACTTGTATGCATTTAGACTATAGCCATTTTAGAGAGCATTTAGCATAGCATAACTAAATCTTGTCTTTTTGGTTAAATATTTTCATTTTAACATTAAAATAGCTTTTCATTTCATGTTTGGAGCTATTCTACAATCTCAATCCTCCATAAGCATCCATAGTGCAAAAAGCTGCTGAGAGCTACACTATTTTGGAACTTGGAGAGGAGAGGAACAAGGGAGAAGGAGCTAATATCATGTTAAGAGATAGTTGGAGATATCTCATTGTCTTACTTCTTTAGTTAGATTCATTAGCATGTTTTTAGTATCTCTCTTGGAATGCCTTCATGTGTTTAGTTTTTGATTGATTAACTCTAACATCTTGTGTGATTTTGTGTTGTTTGATCAAGAACTAACCTTGTGCCATTTAGGAGGGCATCAGTAACCATGTTAATCTCCACTTCCAAAACTCCTCCCTACATGTATACACTACATAATGGGTTTCCTTCCATGTCCCAATAGGCTGTGATGGTAGCACTGAGGGATTCTATGGGGCAACCATTTTTAAATGAAATTGCTATTTACAAGCCAAAACTGGCTATTTGGAAACAAAATAATGAAAGTAAAAACTCACACTAACTACAAAGCATGAAATGAATCAAATGACACTAGAACACACCAAATAACTACAATCCAAAAATGGATCAATGGATTCAATTCATTTGTATTCACATTTTAAGCAAAATAAGCCAAAAATAGTGATGGCAGTCTGAAAATGAGTAGTTTCAGATTGTCAATCATACAAAATCAAAATTCCAACCTTGGTAACCATGAAAGAGAAGGTTTAAATAGTCTTCCCCATGTGTAGAGGCATTCTAGGGTATTTTGCTATCCCTAACTCCACTGCTAAGCTGCTTTAGGATAAAAGTTGTCATGACAACTTTTACAACTTTCCACTTTTTGCTTTGCTAACCTAAACAACCTATTACAAGTCATTACACAAGACTTTTTAATCATTCCTAAGACCATTATAAACCTCTCTAATTCTCACACCAAGTTATGCCACTTTTGACCATCAATAAGGTCATTTCAACTACTCAAACTATCACCTACTCACAAAGTGCAAACCTAGGAAGAAAACCAACTCAACTAGGCCTACACTTGACTAAAAAAAAACATAACACACACACCTTGGATCCTCTTGGAGTCCTTATTAGGAACTTGACTTGGCTAAGGTCAGTACAAGCCAAAATTGTGGAAGGACTATAAGCCTAAGTCCTAGGTGCTCCTGCACCATTCTCCCAAACAAAAGAAAACTAAGTCATCTCTTTGGGGATCAAATTTTGATCAATGCCTAACTTCTTAAACTCTATCTCAAGAACCCATGTAGCCTCAACATCATACATACCCTACCACTTGATTAGGTGCTCCCAATAGATTTGATACCTTGTCTTCATAGCGATCCTTGAACTCAATACGTTTTCAGCCTTTGGATTTGGTCTTGCTAGTATTTGAAGGTTGTTTACATCATCTGATACCTCTGAGTAACCACAATATGAACCCTGAATTGGCCCTTTGTAAGCAACTATGTCTGCTATGTTGAAAACCGGTGACAATCCTATTTCACTAGGTAGGTCCACCTTGTATGCATTTTCTCCATACTTGGCTAGAATGGCACATGGAACCAACCTTCTCATTTGCAACTTATTAGGTACTCCTTGTTGTAGCCTTGCTTTGTTTAGGTGCACCATGACAAGATCGCCTACTTGGAATTGTAGGTTCTTCCTTCTCTCATCTACCTTTTGCTTGATCTTACTTGTGTTCTCCATCAATGCTTGCTTGATTGATTCATGTACCTCTTTCATGGACTGAGCAAAATTTTCAGAATATCCATTTCTTGTTGCTACATTATCTAAGCCCCTTAGCTCCAATATACCCCTTGGGTGAAGACCATAGATCACCTCAAAAGGGCTCTTGCCGGTGGTTCTATTCATTGTGTCATTGTAAGCATATCCAGCTTGTGATAACACTTGATCCCATGTTTGACCATACTCTTTGGTAAGGAACCTCAATAAGTTTCCCAAGATCCTATTTACCACTTTGGTCTGCCCATCTGTTTGTGGATGGTGGGATGATCCAAAATAGAGATTGGTGCCAAACTTTTGCCAAAGTGTTTTCCAAAAATGACTCATGAACTTTGAGTCCCTATTTGAAACAATGCCCAAGGGTAAACCATGTATCCTTATCACTTCCTTGAAGAACAATTGAGCTATATGACATGTACCATGAGTAGTCTTGCAAGGTACAAAGTGGGCCATCTTACTGAATCTGTCCACTATGACATAAATGCTCTCAAATCCCTACTTTGTCCTTGGTAAACCTACTACAAAGTCCATACTAATGCACTCCCAAGGTCTGTTTGGTATGGGAAGAGGTTGGTATAAACCAGCATTTGAAGAAGTACCTTTGGCCTTTTGACAAACAATACAAGTCTCCACATACTTTTTCACATCTTGATTCATCCTAGGCCAATAGTAATACCTCTAAACCAACTCTTGAGTCTTTTTTACTCCAAAATGACCACTAAGGTTTCCATTATGCTTCTCTTGTATGAGATTTTCTCTCATTGACCCTCTAGGCACACAAAGTTGTCCTTCTCTAAACAATAACCCATATTGCAAGGTAAAATATGAATTCTCACTATGAAAATTATTTTGATACTCTTTACACACCTTGTAGGCATTTAAGAAGTCTTCATCATCCAGGTATAGGTCTCTAAAACTGTCAACACCTATGCTTCTTAACTGAATTTCTTGGACTGTCAAAAGTCTTTTTCTCAATGCATCAACAATTCGGTTTAATTGACCTTTCTTGTGCTTGATTGTGAATGTGTAGGCTTGCATATACTCCACCCACTTCATGTGTTTGTGACTAAGTTTTTCTTGTGAGTTTATAAATCTTAAAGCTTGGTTGTCTGTATAGACAACAAATTCCTTAGGAAGGAGATAGTGTGTCCACTTCCTCAAACATTGCACTAAAGAATATAATTCCAAGTCATATGAGGAGTATTTCCTCTTTGCATCACTTAGCTTATCACTATGGAAAGCTACTGGTCTTTCTTATTGGCTTAGGACAACACCTACTACAACATTGCTTTCATCACATTCCACTGTGAAGAGTTTCTCAAAACTAGGCAACACTAACATCGGTTGAGTAGCTATCTTTTCCTTCAAGGTTTCAAATCCTCTATTTGCTTGTTCATTCCACTAAAACTTTGCCTTCATTCCACCTCTAATGGTGTCCAACATTGGTGTACATATAGGACTTAATTGCGTAATGAACTTCCTGTAATAGTGAGCAAGTCCATGGAAGCTTCTCACCTTTGTTGCTGACTTAGGAGTAGGCCAATTTACTATGGCTTCAACCTTGCTGGGATCCACCTTGAGGTTTCCTTGAGACAAAACAAACCCAAGGTAAACCAACTCCTTCTTAACAAATTCACACTTGTCTAAGTTCATGGTTAGCTTCTCTTCATACAATCTTTGTAGAACATTTTGCAAATGATTAATATGATCTGCCCTATCCTTACTAAAAATGAGAATATCATCTAAATATACCACCATAAATTTACCTATGAAGTCTTTCATCACCTCATTCATGATTCTCATGAAGGTGCTTGGAGCATTGGATAAGCCAAATGGCATTACAAGCCATTCATAAAGACCCTTTGTTGTCTTGAATGTTTTTTTCCATTCATCACCCTCCTTAATCCTAATCTGGTGGTATCCACCTTTAAGGTCAATCTTGGTAAAGTATTTGGCTTCCCCTAAACAATCCGTTAGGTCTTCTATTCTAGGAATTGGAAACCTATATCTAATGGTGATCCTGTTTATATCCCTAGAGTCAGTGCACAATCTCCAACTACCACCTTTCTTTGGGGCTAAAATGGTAGGTATAGTACAAGGGCTAATGCTTTTCCTAATTAGGCCTTGGTCTAAAATCTCTTGGATTTGTTTGGCAATCTCAACATTTTGTTGGGGAGTCATTTTGTAAGCTACCTTGTTAGGTAAGGATGGTCTGGGAATAAACTCTATTTGATGGCTTGTGGCTCTTTTAGGAGGTAAGTTGGCTAGTTGTCCATCACTCACTATTCCTTTGAACTTCTTCAATAGGTCTTGAACCTCTATTGGCAAATCTGGCTACTCTTTGTTGTCATCCTCTTTAGGCTTCATTACTAATGCAAACCCTATACCTTCACCTTCATCAACCATCTCCAAGAACTATTTTTCACTCACTAAGAGGACATTAGGACCTGCTACCCTCTTTTCACCTTCCTCAAGGATAGATTTGATCTTGAATGTGAATCCATCTTTCTTGAATGAGTATTCATTCTTAGCTCCATCAGGAATAGCTTGTCTATCAAATTGCCATGGTCTTCCTAGTAGAAGATGGCATGCATCCATGGGTAGGAAATCACATAACACTTTGTCCTTATACCTCCCAATGGTGAAATCCACCCATCCTTGTTCATTGACTAGGACATGTTGGCCTTTGTTCAACCAAGTGACCCTGTATGGGTTGTTGTGAGGTATCCTTTGTAACTTGAGCTTACTCACTGCCTCTTCTGACACAATGTTGTATATTGACCCTGAATCAATGATCACTTTGCAAAATTTGTCCATAATCTTGCATTTGATCCTAAATAATGACCTCCTTTGGCTAGGATCTTCTCTGACCAGTTCTTTTATAAAATTTCTTCTTATCATCAAGTTGTTACCTACCTCTGATTCTAAGGCAACCTTTGAAGTCTTGTTTCTTGAAGTCTCTTCTTGAAGGTAGTTCACTCTCCTTTCACTATTTTGTGATGATGATCCCTTCTCTGGACACCTATATGCTAGATGACCAAGTTGATTGCAATTGTAACACTTCATTGAGGAAAAATATGAGGAACCTCTACCTTCTCCACTACACCTTCCTCTAAAACCATTGTTTGACCCTCTTCATCTATTGAATCCTCCTTTACCAGTGCCACTTTCTTGTTGCTCAGTGAGTTTAGACTCACCTTGTGTTCTTTTCTCTGATTTTCTTCCTCCAAAGCCTTCCCTATGGCATCTATTCTCTTTTCCTCTACCTCTGCCCCTATTACTACTTGAATAATGTCTTCTTTTCAGTTTTTCTTCCACTTTAAGGGCAAGTTGATAGATTTGATGAACTGTCTTTGGGCTCACTAGACTAATTTCCTCTTGGATGTTCCACCGTAGTCCATTTAGGTGTCTAGCAACTTTGAGACTTTCTTCTTCCACCACATGAGATCTAAGGATAAGTTTGTGAAACTTTTCCATATAACCACTCACATCAAGGTCTTTTTGTCTTAGGTTTTGTCTCTTCCTATGAATCTGAACTTCATAGTCATCAGGGAGATAGACTTCTTTGATTTTGAATAACATCCCTTTCCAAGAAGAGATGGGTGTCTTACCCATTTTCTTTCTCTCATTCTACACAAATTTCCACCTTGTGAGAGCATCTCCTCTCATCCTAGACTTGGCCACTTTAACTCTTTGGGCTTTAGTTATGCCTTCACACTCAAAATAGTTCTCCATGCCCTATATCTATTCTAGAACCACTTCTGCTTCCATCTTACCAATAAACAATGGCAATCCTTCTAGTCATTTGCCACTTAAGGCCTTCAATGCCTTTAGGAAAGGTTCTTGTTCTAAGATAGGATCAAGTTCAGGCACTTTGTCTATCTTTGACACCTCTTTACCCTTCCCTTCGGCTCCTTCAACCTTTACCAACACTTCATCTGCCTTGGTTTCAATCTCACCACGCTTACTTTCCAATTCAATCAACTTTTCCTTCAGGAGTCTATTCTCTTCCTCTTGATCATCCAATTTCTTTGCCAACTCTACATTGGTCACCATGGTGTTGTGTCCTACAGATTCTACTGAGGACACCTACTCACCTAGCCCAAATCTTTTAGGCTCTGATACCAATTTGATAGAGTCTACCTAGCTTGCTCACACTTCACCTAGTTGGTGTTGCTCAATTCCACCAACCTCTCTAGGTCTAGATATCAATCTCTTCTAGGGATTTCTCTTTGCCAATCCCAAGGTGTTTGCAACTAGTGTTTGCCTAGGAACCCTATCATCACAAAGTGTCTTCAATATGCTCAATTCTGCCAACTTGACAACAACTTGTCAATTTCACCCCATACTATTGTGAGTCATTGCAGAGGTGTGGAGGTATAATTTAACATGGAATTAATTCCATTTTGGTCCATTTGTGGTTTGCATTCACTATCTTTCTTACCGATTTCACCATTTTGCCTAGAAATAGGGCTACAAGGAATGAGCCCCTATTAGGCCTCCAAAATCTAGTTTTCAAGGGTTTCGAGGGAATCGGTCCAAAGACCCTGCAAAAAGTTTTTTTTTCTTCAAACACTCACCCACCCCTAAGATATTTTGTTGGTTTTGGTCTTCCGAATCACTGTACAATGCCCTAACCCAAAAATGAGGGTTTGGTAGGGTTTCTAGGCCTTTAACCAGCTGTGACTGGTCAAGTTTAAGAATTGGGCATCTAGATGACTTTTCAAGGTTTCTCCTTGCTACTAAAACTTTGTATGGACCTCAAGAATCATCCCAAATGGATTGGCCAAGGTTTGTTGTTCACCTCTGCACTATGCACTCAATTTTCACCCTTTCTTCTCTAGCCGAGTTGCTCCTAGACTTGCCTAGAACAAGGTGGTAACCATGTTAATCTCCACTTGTAGAAATCCTCCCTACATATATACACTATTAAATTAGTTTCCTTCTATTTTCCAATAGGTCGTGATGGTAGCATTGAGGGATTCTATGGGGCAACCATTTTTACATGAAATTGCTATTTACAAGCCAAAACTGGTTGTTTGGAAACAAATCAATGAAAGTACAAACTCACACTAACTACAAAGAATGAAATGAATCAAATGACACTGGAACACACCAAATAACTACAATCCAAAACTAGATCAATGGATTCAATCCATTTGTATTCACATTTTAAGAAAAATAAGCCAAAAACAATGACGATAGTCCAAAAATGAGTAGTTTCAGATTGTCAATCATACAAAATCAAATTTCCAACCTTGTTAACCATGCAAGAGGAGGTTTAAATATTCTTCCCCACATGGGGAGGCATTCTAGAGCATTGTGCTATCCCTAAATCCACCACTAAGCTCCTTTAGGACAAAAGTTGTCATGACAACTTTTACAACTTTCCACTTTTTGCTTTGCCAACCTAAACAACATATTACAAGTCATTACACAAGACTTCATAAGCATTCCTAAGACCATTCTAAACCTCTCTAATTATCACAACAAGTTATCCCACTTTTGACCATCAATATGGTCATTTCAACTACTCAAACTATCACCTACTCACAAAGTGCAAACCTAGGAAGAAAAACAACTCAACTAGGCCTACACTTGACTCAAAACAAACATCACACACACCTTGGAACCTCTTGGAGTCCTTATTAGGAACCCTGAGTTGGCTAAATTCATTACATGACAAAATTGTGGAAGGACTATAAGCCTAATTCCTAGGTGCTCCTACACCAAAATGTACCTTCTTGATTTTTAAGATTCAGGATGTTTGGAAGGAGATCCAGATTCCCTTTTCATAGCTCGAAGCCACAAACCCACTTTTTTCCCATACTCTACAATAGAAATCATTCACATATGTCTCTACAATAGAACAAATAATTACATAGCAAATAACAACAAAACAAATTCATAACTGTATGGTACTTTCAAAGATGCTACATGCTTTGTAGTTCTATTACTCTGCTAAATATGTCTTGCGTGATTTTTTAATGTGAAACTCAAGAATTCTCACCTTTTTTGTTAACACATCGCTCACAGTGTTGTCTTTTTAATTTTCTCTTCCCTTTGGTGGCTACTATTATTGTTTTTTGGTGTTATGACCTTTATAGCTACAAGGCTTTTAACCATGGTCATGGTTTATGGTTTAATAGTGTTATTTATAGTTCACCACTTTTTGGGATTTAAACAATGTAATCTAAATGTGAATGTGTGGAATCCTTTTGTGGAACAAATGTGGAGCGAAACACAAAGTCTAGAGGGTTTTTTAGATTCGTAAAATTTGGCAATGACCTTGATAGCTTGCTATAAGTGTGATCTTCTAATTTTCTCTTAGAAGGAGAATTTTTGGCTCAAATTGATATTATGATTTTCCATTTAGTAGATGGATTCATTTTTTAAATAAAAGCATTTGATTATAAAATCAGGATACCTTAGAAAGAGCACATTATCCAATATTGTTTTTGCCTGTAATTTTTCTGTTGTAGGATAGATTTTACTAACCATTCTCATAGTGTCCCCAATATTGAAGAAAAAAATGATATAATAGTTGTAGCTAAATAGGTTATAATGGGTCGAAAACAAGATATAGATTAATGGAAAGAAAAATGTAGGCAACCAAAATATTTTTCCTTAATTTCTGTAGCAAAATTGAAATTTGGTGGTCCATCCTAAACCTAGCTATCATCATCCATTTTATGTTGATTTTAGACTTTAGACTTAAAGAATATTATGCTTGTTGTGTCATATTTTTTGGGTTTATGTGTATTTGTTTTATGATTTTGGCAAAGTAATGATGGTATCTTATCATTCTTGTGCATTCTTTGGTTTCAAGGACATTCAATTCCCCTATAGAATAGACAGTCGAAATGTGGAACCACAATGTTGAACAAAGGGTTGCAACATAACCAAACATTGCATAGCTTAACATGGAGACTTATGATGAGTGCAAAGATGCCTAAATTGGATGATATATGCATAATATAAACTCTATACATCATGTAAATAAATGTAAAATTTGTTGAGTGTGAGGCCCTACCTCTACTTAGTCTAGCATTTCATGGATTTTTATGTTGAGACTATTATGGATGCTTAATTTTTATGCATTATGGATTTAGAACTTATATGATTCCATGATTTGGATAAGATTGCTATATGTTGATGCTTCATTTATATGCTTTATGATATAGAACTATATATGATTCTAGAATAGGATGAATTTGAGATGATATATGTCATTATTGGATTTGCAGGACTTTACTATGATGATAGAAATAGGATGCATGTTTTATGTATGGATTAAAATTATGAGAATTATGATAATTGCTTATGTGGATTTATTTGGATATAAGATGTATTGAATTATTTAAGTGTATATTGTATGCAAAGTGTTTGATGTGTATTCGTATTCATATGTTTTATATTATATGAGGTTATTTGGAATTACTAATGTGTAATTGAGATGCGCAAGAAAATTATCCATGTGACCATGGAAATATTATGGAGAACCAAACCTAGACCTATGTACGTTCGTAAAACCAGGGTTTGTCTATTTGGAGAGACAACACACCCATTTGTATCGTATTTTATTCGTGAAAGTGATTTTTGCATGAATGTTAAATTTAATTTTGTTAAATTGTGTAAATCCAACAAGAGACAAATTTCAAGTGTAATTTTGTAAAAGTATTTTTATGGTGTCACTTGACACATGTGATCGATTTATGTTTTGGTTTTTTTTAATTGTCTCTTGGAGGGAGTTGTTAACCATAGCTTTTTCAATTAAATTAATATGGTTCTATATTTCCTAGGGTAAAGAATCTTTGGGGTGGTCAACTTAGGTTTGACCCGAAAATTAACTTCAGATGGGTTTAAAAGGGGTTAAATGGACACCTAGGGGTAGGTTAAAAGTGTTTCCTAAAGCCCATAAGGTATACCTAAGGGTTAGGAGTAATTTTAGGCATGTACCAACTCTCATTAGACACCCTAAAAAGTGAATTTTCTAAGTTGTGTGATAATTGAAATTAGAAGGATCATCTAAGTTGTAAACTTCCTTTTCGATGTGAGATTCCTTTCGCATTCTCTCCTACCTTTCCCTTTCAATTTTAGAAACTTGTGAGAACTCTCACTAGGTCTTCTTAAGCAAGAATGAGAGATTTTATGGGTAATCACCCACTCTCCATTTTTGGAGACAAGAATTTGAAAGAAAGATAGATTTGGTTTTAGGAATTTTGGCTAAGTACAGAGAGGAAGGGTTTGTGGAATTGGGGCTGCTCATCTTCAACCAATCTAGCATACCTTTAGGCAGTTGAAGGTTGGTCATATTTTCTCCTTGTATTGTTTTATATTGCATATTGTGTTGAAAGGATTTGCTTGTGTAAAAAGGCTAGTTTCTTGCATGTTTTTCCTTGAAAAATTATTGTGTTCTATGTTTTACTTTTGTATGCATTTTATGTGTTTTGGGAGTAATCAAGGCCTCCTACTCTTGGGAGAGGGGATGGTCTTGAGGGTGGTAGAAGTGACAACCCTCGAGTGAGAGGCTCTTGTTATCAGAGTGATCACAAGGGATTTTATGTGACCCTTGCTACATGGCTTGTTTATGCATTTCGGGGTCATAAGGAGGGAAATAAGGCAAGAATGCCTTGGGGGGCATAAGGATGTGGGGTTGTTATACTTATGATGTTTTTAGTTTTCCATGAGGTGGCTAAATGTTTTTCTATACTTGCAGTCTCCTTAGGGTATTTGGTCCACTACCACCCGTGGATAGTCATCACAATGTGTGGTGCAGTGTAGCCTTGGGTTGGGAATGTGTTTGTGTTTGTTTTCCCTTGTTTACTGTGTTTACATGTGTGTAATCCTGTCTAGGATTTGGTTCTCCTAGCTCGGGGGTGGCTACTAGTTAGCCTAGGCTGGGAGGTGAGCGCTCCATGGTCATAGTATTTTGATTATTTGCAGGTTGATGGAAGGAACGAATTAGGACAAAAGGAAATTTGATGGGTTATTTGTTGCAGAAAACTATTTGGAAATACATTTATTATTTTGTTTAAAGTCCTCATTTAGTAATCATGAGAGACCTATTTGTAATATGATGATAGTGTCTTTTAAAAGTAATTTAAAGGACTGTAATATTTAGATACTGCAGCAATGAAGTGAATAATTCTGGATTTAGTTCCTAAAGTTTTGAAATTGATATTTGTTGAGTATACAATATTTTGCAAAGCAAGAAATTTATTTCATCCCTTTATGCTTATGAAATAAATTAGGAAAATAAAGAATTAATTTAATGATTGCATGCATGTTACTTTGAATATAAATATTTTAGTTTAATTCCTAATTGCAAGGTTAAATTTAAAGGATTCTAGATAAATAAAGTTGTTGTTGGAATTTATTTAAATCTATCATTTTATTAACTTGTAGAAAATAAAAATCTAAAGTTTATTATAGTCATCTCTAAAGATTTATTTCAAATTTCTAGATTTAAATAGTTGTTGTGTTAAGTTTGTTTCATTCTATTATTTGCTTTATTTTGCAGAAAGTAAATCTATTGCAGAAAATCTATCTACCATTTCTTTTGCAACTAGGATTTTAATAAAAGGAAATAAATGCATTGATTAAATTTGAAGAAAATATCTAATTTGTTTTATATGTTCAGAATAAAAATATTTGCATAAAAAAAGAGAAATTGCCCTAGATACAATAATGTTATATATATATATATATTTATATATATATATATATATATATATATATATTTACATATATATTTATAAATATATACATAAATATGTTTATATATACAAATACTTATATATTTGTATATATAAATATATATATATATACATATACATCTATATATATATATAATATATTTCATTTAAATAAACAAAAAAAATAATATTAAAACTAATTTAAAAAAAATAAAATAGGGTTTCGGGGTGGGGGGGGGGCGAATCCCATTGTGTGTACACACAGTGGGCGGTGCCAAAGTGCCACCACAGTGTGGACACACAATGGGCCGACACCCCGCGCCACCACTGTGTGGACACACAATGGGCCGGTGCCCCGCACCACCACTGTGTGGGCACACAGTGGGTGGTGCCCGCGCCACCACTGTGTGGTTGCACAATGGGCGACACCTAGCATCCCATCACCACTTCAAACCCCCGCCATTATACATGGCCGCCGCTCCACCAAGGAACCCATTCAGCACCTGCATAACTCAAAGAAGCAAAAAAAAACAAAACCCTAGCTCGAGTAGGGCTAGGGTAGTATAAAACAATAATGAAATTTTGAATTGTAGGGTATTTTTATAATAATATCTTTAGTTAGAGTTTGCATGGATTAAACACTCCTATTTTTATATATAGAAATATCTATATATATATGATTATATATATATATATATATATAACTAAATAGATTGAGATGTTTTAAATTAAATATTTGTGAAGTTAATATTTATTTTAATTTAAATAGGTTGAAATGTTTAAATTAAATTAAATATTTAGGGAATTTAATTCTGTTGTAAATTTATTTTGACTATGGGGAGATATTTAAACTTATAGGTAAATATTCATTGTGAAATTAATTTACCTTGGGTCGGTTTAATTTAAGCACATTTTAATTATTGAAATATAACTTTTGGACATTATAAATAGAGTGCTAGGTATAATTTAATTTTTTCGTTAAAACAAATTTTGATTTTTAGGAGATTAATAATTTCTTTGCCAAATATTTTAGAGAATTTTCATTAAGATAATTTAGTGATTAAAATCATTGAGACAGTAATAATTTGTTTGCAGAATTAATATTCCTCATTAATTAAATTTATTTTTATCTACTTGTGTTAGTGGTTAAAATTAGCTCCCACGTAGTTAAGACAAACTTGATAGTACATTTCTTAATGACAATTTAAGGTTATTAAGTTGGAATTTAAAAAAAAAAAATCCCGTTCTTGCCCTAAATTTTGGGCATGACATTGAGATAGAAACAATCTTGTATAAGCTTAAATAGTTACAAAAGTTTGAGAGATAAGAGATTCTATAATTAGTTGCTTCTTGTGATAAAGACATAACATTTAGTCTTGGTAGCAATTATTTGTAATTATCTTTGCAATTCATTTACATATTTTCCTTCATTAACATTCCTATCAAATGCAATGTGGGATATGATGTCTGATGTTAGTCTGAACTCATTATAAACATCAATTTATTTAGTATACGTCTTCTGAAGTCACCGTCTCTTGCTATCTCTAAAGAATGGATGAAGTGCAAGAAGCCATTCTCTTAACCATGGCTTGCAATGGGAAGCATTAGTATATTTGATAAGATATTATTTAATATATTCACATCTTATCTCTTTCAAAACCCAAGCTACATTTGCAAGTTTCTCTTAATCTATTGCTAATATTTCATCTTAGTTCATGTGTAACTGAACTATTGTAAACACCTTCAACATAGAAGTGCTCCCTTCTCAATAGATTCTTTGGGTAACATCTCTAGGTCAAAGAGATATGTGATCTATAATTGGTTAAGGCAAGCAAGTTTATTTACACCAGGTAATTGTGTTTAACATATCACAATGGCTCAAATTGATGTAGCTTAAATGTTGAACTCTACAGTTTGTAATTTGTACTCTGTTTAGTTGTGGGCAACTTAATTAGAGCTTCCTTAGTTTTGACAATGAAATTATTTCATGTGGTAAGCTTTCCATCTTTACTAGGCACCACTTAGCTACAAACACTCCATTTGTTACATTCTTTCCAATGTTCCTTTCTTTATTATTTCTTTGTTATTTTTTGGCTTCAGGTTTTTAACATGTATTATTTCTTTGTTATTTTCTGGCTTCAACTTTTTAATAGCAAGTTGAAGAACAAACACAAAATGTTAAGGTTTTAGATTGTGGACTGCAATAAAGGAGGATGCAATGCACCCTTTTTGAATTAACTTCTCCTAAATCTTTTTCTTCTCTCTCTCAATGATCTGATCAAAAGCGGCTCTCTTAGCCAAAGTGAATTTTTCAAGTGCTTTCTTGTTAGAGATATGTTGTAAGGATTGAAAATCTTTAGAGATGTGGTTTTCTATTACCTTGCGCTTTCCATAAGGGCTCGCTTCATTCTCAATATTATAATCCTGGGACCAATTTGTGTAAAATAGTTGTGGATTGATCTATAATCCCCTTGTCTGTAGTTCTCTCCATCAGTTTTTGAGCAACCATCATCATTAGTTCTATTGGACTCATCTCTGTGATGTTTTTCTTTTCCACTAGAGAAGTCTCTATTGTCAATAATGATGTGCTAGCAACTGGTTCCCTACTCGATTCCCTTATTTTATCTGATGATTTATCCTTTATTACCTCCTCACTTACACCAATGGCTTCACCACTCGGTGTAGTCTATGTAATGGTCAGTTCCTTTCTAGGAACAATATCCTCAACCTATACATTAATATCCAGAGCACAAGTGTCCTCAATGTTAGTATCTTGTACAATGTTCTCAGCATTAACCAATGTCTTTGTATTTGTCTGTACATTTGTGTTTACTGGTGGCTCAATTTCCACTATCTTGATATTCTTTAAAACTAAGGGTGGAGTACCCATAATCCCTTTAGCTTTCCCTTCAACCGGTGTATCTACAGTATCAGTCTTTGTCTTTGGTGAAGTGAAGAATCCTCTATGCTCTCCCAAAAATTTGATCTAACCCTTTTATGTTTATGTTATTATCTCATTCACTCTTCCTAACATTAGGCTAGTTATTTTATGTTTGTTGTTGAATACCTACCTATTTGCAGCCTCAATTGTCTTCTCCATCTCATCTGGAGTTATAGTAACACATATAGCTAGAAGTTATTGTATCTTAATGTGTTTGTCTTCTTGCATTGTTGATAACCTTCTACCATCTAACATGTTGTATAGCTTTGTCGGTATTTGATTTTCTATTTCAATTATTGTTTTCTTATAGATATCTAAATATAGAAGAATTGCTTCATCTACCTCTCTCAGTTCATCATCTTCAAATGTATAAAATAAGATTTAACTTTTTTTAGAATCCCATACTTAGTTATTTCATCTACAATTTCAGCACAAGTCTTAGGCAGAATAATTGTTACATTGCCAGTCTCAAGTGCCAAATCAATGTCACTCTTCTTCCTCCTTCTGGTAGTACCGGATGCAGCTCATGGTGTAGCCTTGGGTGCCTACTTCTTAGCATGTAATTTGATGGTAACCTTCCTAACCAGTTGTTTCTTTGCTTCCACTTTAGGTTTTTTTGATTTCTTCCTCACAAACCTTTTGAATGGTAATGGTGTCTCATCTTTAGGCTTAGAATCCACAATCATAGGTTCAATGTGAACTACTGGATGCTTCCTCTTTCTCCCTTTCTATGGGACAACATCAATGAGTGCCTTAATTTCCTTAGAAACCTCCTGTACAAACTTGCTTACCTTACCTTCATGTTTTTCCCTCTTCTTTCGGTTGAACTTAGTTTCAACCTCAAGAGTCTTTTGCTATGTTGTTCCACAAGGTTTTTTTGCTTCATCTATTTCTGCATCTATTAGAATTTTTGCATATGCATCAAGAATTAATGCATCCACCTCATAGCCCATTTCAGCTATCCAAATTTTCTGGGGCTTGACTTCCTCCATGAGAGTCGCATCCTTCTTAACCATGAAACAAATGTTGGTAGACTATTTCTCTACTATGTGCTTAGGTATCCTTATTCTAGACCTCATAGATTTCTGAAAATCCTTGAAGTAACCCCATACCTTATCATCTCTAAGACTTCCCAATGTAGCAATTGATTTCTTAAGTTGTCTTCCTACCGGGATGTCAAAATCCCATTGCTTCCTTCTAGAACTCGGGGTATCATTCAAAAAATATAACATTAAGCAGACTAACAGATTTTCATATCAGAAGTTTCCCTTCTTCTCACCTTTAATCTTCCCTAAATTGATCAATAACTCCTTGAGAATCTAGTCACAAAGATCTAACTTGATATTTTCTCTCATCATTTTATAAGCGGCCAAAACACATCAACTGGAAACTGAATTCATTCGGTTAGATCAAGTTACCTTGTAGCCTATAACCATGCTTCCAAATTTGATGTCAGTGTCGGTGATGGTTCTCACCTTCATCAGTTTCTTGTCTGATGTAGCACCAGTGACCTTCCTTACAAAATCATTTGATACTTTCTTATCTAGATGTTTCACTACTAATGTGAAACCAACAATTGGTTGGATGGCTTCTTTAGTGATTTTGTAGGGTCGGTCTAGCCATATGAATTCCCCATGTACTCTACTTAGTACATATTTAACAATCTCATCCCTGAACTCTGGAATATCCAAAATATTAGTGAACCCTAGATCTTTGATGTGTTGATATGCGGGTTTGATTTTACCAGATTCTCCCATGAGTTCATTCATATACATCCCCTTGATCTTTGAAGTGCCTAAGTCCTCTATATGAAAATGAATATAGGTCCTAACATCTTCCACATATACCACTCCCTCCAGGATGAAAGAAAATGCTCCAACCGAATCTTCCTTGGTAGCCACATGTGGATACCATTTGAAAATTGGCTTGGGGTGGTCCTTAACTTGTACTACAGTTGCATTTGCAATGAAAATAGGAGTAGAAGATGATCCTGATTTCATGATTCAAGAAGAATACCTTTAGAACGCTACCGATGAAATCCTCTTAACAAATCCTTTCAGATGCTAGTGTGATCACTCAAGATGAAATCTGATCGCCTCTGAATAGATTCTGATTGCATAAGTTGCTCTAAATCACTCGAAAATCACTTTGAATACTGGGTGATAAAAAATGCAGTGTAATCGACCTTTTATCCATCAAGAAAACCCTAATTTTTTATTGACATAAATGACTACTAGTGAATGGTACCATATCTCATTCTAATTATATCAATGCTGAATAATCCTCTCCAATATGTGGAACATCTTCCAGAAACTCCTCCAGGAGCATATGCATCATTTTCCATGAAATTTGCCTACCCCTAAGGCATCTTCCTTAGTTACCGGATGAGCTCACTACTAGTGCAAGAGGAACCTCTTCTGTCATATAGGTAACCGGGACAGTCCCATTTGATGATTTCTCTTCAGTCTTTTTAACCCATCTCTAAGTATAATATTTTTTCATATTTCACTAACCTTCTCTTTGCCTTTATCATTTGATCCTCCATTGCCAACCGATGGATTTATGCCTCTACAAAACTTAGCAATATGTCCAATTTCATTGCATGCATAACATGCAACATTGTTCTTCTGAATTGCCTTGCTAAAACCGGTGAAATTGCTTGACCTGCACTAATTAGCCGTATGTCCAAAGTTTCAACAAGCATAACATTTTACATTCATTCTGCAATCTTCTATCTTATGACCAATTTTATTGCATTTAGAATATTTACTGGGAGTAGAATCAAGGTTCTGATTTGCTCTATTTCTACATTTCCTAGCCATGTGTCCAAATCTATTGCCAACAAAACATCTACCATTGAATTTATGAGAATTGAATTGTCTTACCAGGTCCTTATGGTTTTGATCTTCATTAGCAGTATCAAAACTTTGTCCTTGCTCAAATCCAAGTCCACTAGAATGTCCAATCCGCCTCTGTCTCTTTAGTAAATCATCAAGTTGTGGTGAGCTGATCTTGAATTTTTCTTTTACTCACTTGCAACAGTTAAATTATCTCTTAGTATTGATATTTTTCTCTCAAGCTCTTGTTCATTTCTCTGAGATTGTACCAAATTAAACCTTAATATCTCATTTTCATGAGTCAACCTACCACATTCTTCAAATTTGTTCTTCAATGATACAACAAGATTTTCTTCCTTTTTCTTTCTGTCGTCAATATCCTTAGACAACCTCATAGTCATAGTTTGCATTTCATTCTTCATAACCATGTTCTCCTAATTGAATTTATGACATTGTTCCTTAAGTGCATTTTCCTCTTCATCATCCTGATTTTGCAAAAGTTCCTTTCTCCTATCTTGAACAGATGATAGTCTCTCTTGTAGGACAAGAATAAATTCTTTAGCAGAATTCAACCCACCTTGTTGCTTTAAGTTCTTCAATCTTTCAGCATCATAATCTTCAAGTGCCATCTGAAGCTACTTCTCCAAAGCCATATTCAATGATTTAGGTTTCAAGATCTTCCTCAAGTTGTTAAACTTCCTCTGAGGCACAAGGCTCTGATACCAATTTTTGGAAACCAATAACACTGAGAGGGGGGTGGGGGTGAATCAATGTTATATCAGAATAGAATATTTTAGCCTTAACAAAATATTCATACAGCAACCGGTAAACTAGTATAAACAGAATTTAAAGAAGTAATGCAACCAATAATCCAAAAACATGAATGAGAACCATAACACATAAATTTATACGTGGAAAACCTCAATGAGGAAAAACAATGGTGGGATTTGTGACCCACAATATCAATTCACTAGCCATATGAAGAGATATTACAATATATGATGGGCCTGCACTTGCAGGAATGCTTATAGCCTAGAGCACACTGCTCATCACAATAGGATTGTCACTGAGTACATAACAATCCAGAGAAGAATTCAGAGAAGTGCGAACTTCTTAATATAGCATCTCCTATGCCAGAATACAGTTACGGTTTAAGCTCTATCTATTCCGGTTAAAACCCTAAACCTCAGTACCAAAATAACCCTTGCAATGAATTCCTCACATACATAGTCTCTCTAATATATTTCACATTACATTACATGCATATATTCATTCCACATGTCCATCCCTATTTCCTCATTCATGCAAAATGATCTAACCAATCTCCCATATACACTCGTGTGCATGTAAAATTCATCTTATAAAATATCAATTAGAATCAAAGGGAAATCACGAATCCCTATCTAATCAAAGAATTCTAACAAATAGATAATGAAATAACACAATCAAGCAAAATAGGGTTTATAAATCAAATCAATTAAAAAATCTTGTTCACCAAAATGTCTGCATGTAAAATTCATCTTATAAAATATCAATTAGAATCAAAGGAAAATCATGAATCCCCATCTAATCAAAGAATTCTAACAAACAGACAATGAAATAACACAATCAAGCAAAAATGAAATCAATTAAAGACTCCCTATTCTGTGATTACGTATAACTTCCATTGCTCTTCTCTTCTCTATGGTATGATGGTTCTTAGATATTGTGCTGGTAACCTGCAAGTGACACAAAGATTCAAAGTTAGTGATCATTGAAAATGGAGATTGAATGCTCAATTTATAGATTTTTGGATGAGATTGATTGAAAGGTGGAACAAAATGATCAAGAGGTGGAACTTAGGTAAGCTCAAATGTTGTTTGATAGTTGAAGTGCTGATTTAGAGATGAAAAAAAATAGATTGAATAGATTAATTAAGTCAATTGATTGAGAAAAAACTATCTGAAAGAAGAAAAAGAATGATTGGAGGAAATAAAGAAGATGCCAAAGAGAACTAGAAGATGAAAATAGAGACTGGAGAGATAAATGATTTAATTAATTAATTGATTGAATTAATTAATTTAGCACGTGCTTGCATTTAGACTTAGATTTTTAATTTAATCTTTGCATGAGATTTTAATTCAAATATTGAATTTATTTAATTCAATTTAGTATTTGAATATATTTAGAACTTGACTTTGATTTTCAATTTGGTTTTTGAAATCATGCACATGTAATTGAATTTGGAAGAAATTAGAAGAAATAAGAAATTAAATGAAATTAGAATTTGGGGATTTGGAAATGGAAGAATTAATTAGTTAATTAAATACTTTAAAGAAACTATTTAATTATGCTAGAAATGGACTTTAATTAAATAATAAAGATTATTTAATTTAAAGGATAAAATCACAATTAATTAAATAATAAATATTTAATTAATATTTAGAAAATGGTTAAAATGATTAAATGATGATAGATTAAAATAGAATAATTAATAAGATGATGAGGAAATATGAAATTAGTAGAAATAGTTAATTAAATTAATTAAATAATTAAAGAATTATTTAATCAATTAGAGGAATAATTAGTATATGATCAATGAGACATTTTTAGGTATCTACATTTGCCCCTCTTTGAGACAAAGTTGAAATGACATTGTTTCAAAGAAAATAAAAAATTCTGCGCTAGTATGCCTTGGTACTATTGTATAGTGTAAATATGCCCCCTTGGAAAAGGTGGTCAGAAAATTAAAAAAATGATACCATGTTTTCGAAACCAGTGTAACGAGAAGATGTGTGAAATTTCATTCCATTTTGAGATCGTTTGAGTAGGCTACAAGTTGTTTGAAGCTGGTGGGGGCCATGGTTGTCGAGGTGTCAAAAAACCCTAATTTTAAGCTATAAATAGAGATTTTAGGTTTTCATTTGCTCATTTGGTATTTGGTAAGTTCTTTGTTTTCTCTTCAAATTTTGTGCTTTCTTGTGAGTATTTGATCATCATGGCTGGTTATAGAGCTCGATTGCACCTATCTGACCGAGTACGTTAATATCAGAGACCTCTTGGGACTAGCGGTATGGTATTTTTACAATTTTTTCTTGATTTTTTGCCTGTTTTTTGCTATTTTCCAAAAAACATTCAGTGATTATTTTTCTCTTTGCGTCATGCATTAGCATATCAATTTTCACACATTCACCTTAACTATACCGCAAATGCCTTAACTATACCACAAACACCTTAATTGTTATGCAAATGCCTTAATTGTTACGCAATCGCTCATGGCACTAAGCATTAGTGTAGAATGTATTGCATTAGTTCATATCATCATGCATAAGTGTTTAATGTTACACATTCACTCATTTTATTATGCATTAGCTCTAAATGGCACGCAAAAGCTATAAGTGTACCACATTAGTAATAACTATCACGCATTCATTGTATGTGTAATCTGAAAATATTATAGTTTTTTCATGATCCGATATCTGATATTTTAAACATTTTTGCATTTTAGGAGAACATTGGAGTATTATATTGCCGACAGAGTAGACCCAGTGGACTTGATCTTCGTGCTGACTTACTTGATGAGGAGATTGAGCATATCCACCAACTTAGTTTATATCATGTATTATACCTACCAGAGGTTACAGCCAATAGGGCCACAATTACAACTTTGATAGAGCGGTGGCATTCTGAGACTTGTTCATTCCATCTTCCAACTGGGGAGGCATCCATTAGATTAGAGGATGTATGGCATATACGATGTATTCTGATTCATGGTGAGAGAGTTGTGTATGACCATGATGATGGCATTGCTAGATTATGTGCACTTTTCGAGTGTGAGATACATGATTTGCAGATCAGTGGCCGATATGACATCCCTTGGGCCCAGTTAGATTATGATGAGATGACTATTGTACTATGTGGTGTTGTTGGTGGTTTGTTGATACTTGACAGATGAGGTCATGGATTTCCAGTGGGATGGGGCAGAGTGCTCCATGATATGATTGTTCAACGATGAGTATATGCATGGGGTCCATGTCTACTAGCCATGTTGTATTATCAGATGCATGGGATTGTATATCTTGGATATTGGTCTATTAGTTGTAGTATGACACTGCTCCAGACTTGGGAACAGGAGCATATTTCTATTTTGAGACCTATCATTCATGTTGATTTGCAGCCTGGTGAGCCTTATGCTTTTAGGTACACAACAGGTATTAGACATAGGGGTTCAGGTAACACCTTGTATTGGAGACATCAGTTGGACATACTACAACATTTTATTTGGAGACCATACATAGTTTGCCCTGGTTGGGCTAATGATGTAGTACAATTGCCTTTTTGGCAACAATAGAGGTATCTAATCAGTAGGACTTTTGAGACTGATAGGGAGATTGAGTGAGAAGTTACTCAATAAGCCTAAAAGGCCAAATAAGGCTAAAAAGTGGAAAATTGCCTTATAGGATTAGCCATTCTTTGAAAAGCATTGAATATATAAGAACATCACTATCCAAAAGGTATAGTATAGAAATGAGAAGCCCCAGTATAGACTGCTATCCAAAATGGAGTCAAAACATGAGAAAAAGCTAGAAAATGCTTGCTCTTGCAATTGATTTTGATACAAAGTACAAAGTCCAACCCTATACAAAGAAGAGGGAGACATATATATAGCATTTGGAGGTAGTTATCAAGTCCTATATGGACATAAGGTGTTGAAATGTGGCGACTGATCAACAAAGTACTATACACTCAGCATGTATCCTCGTTGGGGTCTGGGGCTAGGCTGGGCCTCGAGCAGGGGTTCGGGGGCGGTAGCCCCCGAGAAAAGTAGGGGTTCGGGGGTGGCAGCCCCTGAGAAATTTTTTTTTGCCATTTTTCGTTGATGAAAACTGACATTGTAATAAAACTCTAAAAAGGCTGACTTTTTTTGTTTCCCTAAAAACGCATGTTATAAGCGGCTGGGATGCTTAAGGCATTGCAAGGTTGATGTACTATTTTTGCTGGATAATAAGAAAGATTGGATGGCTGTGTATGGTGGACGTAACCCATTCTGGGTGAACCACGTTAAATCTCTGTGTTATCTATGTCCTGTTTTATTTCTTTATCTTTTGTATTTAAATCTGCATATAATTGTTAGTTCATATTTGCTTCGGATCTGCTTGAAACCCTAACAATTGGTATCAGAGCGAGGTTTTCTATAAATTGGTAGGACTTTCAGATTTGAGTGGGAGCAATGGAGGATTCCAAATTTAAGGTCGAAAAGTTTAACGGCCAGAATTATCAGTTATGGAAAATGCAGATGGAGGATTACCTGTATCAAAAGGATTTGTGGCAACCATTGGAAGGAAAGGCAAAGAAACCGACTACAATATCAGATGAAGAGTGGGACATTTTAGATAGAAAGGCATTGGGATCCATTCGATTGTGCCTTGCATCGTCTATAGCATTCAATATAAAAGAAGGAAAAACGACTGTAGATTTGATGGCAACATTGGCTAAGTTGTATGAGAAACCCTCGACTTTGAATAAGGTATTTCTTATGAAGTGTTTGTTTAATTTGAAAATGAGTGAGGGAGGATCTGCAGCGGAGCACTTAAATGAATTTAATACAATTACCAGTCAATTGTCTTCGGTAAAAATTACCTTTGCAGAAGAGGTTAGGGCTCTCTTGATTTTATGTTCTTTGCCAGAAAGCTGGAATAGCTTGGTTATGGCTATAAGTAACTCTGTCTTTGGTAAAAATACTTTGGTATTTGATAATATTGTTGGTGTTATCCTAAGCGAGGAAATGCGAAGGAAAAGCACAAGTGAGACTCCAACATCATCGGGTAGTGTTTTGAATGTGGAGAATAGAGGAAGATCAAAGGAAAGAGGAAAAGGCCCTGGGAATGAGAAGTCATGAGGGAAGTCAAAGAAAGGACACTCTCAATCTAGAGGAAAGAAAGATTGTTGGTACTACAAAAAGCCTAGTCATCTAAAGAAAGACTGTTGATCTTGGAAAAACAAAGAAGGAGACAAAAATGAAAATGACAGTAAGGAAGCTAATATTGCAAGTAATACTTTACAAGATGCTTTAATCTTATGTTTGGATAATGTTAATGATTCCTGGGTAATAGATTCTAGGGCTTCATTTCATGCCACACCCCATAGAAAATATTTTCTAGATTATGTTCAAGGTGATTTTTGGATAGGTATATTTGGGTGATGATGAGCCCTATCAAATTGTTGGAAAAGGAAAGATAAAGATCAAGTTGCAGAATGGTAATGGCTGGGTCCTGTAGGAGGTAAGACATGTTCCTAATTTAAGAAGAAATTTAATTTTTGCAGGGCAACTAGGTAGTGAAGGTTGCATAGTTACCTTCTCAAACAATATGTGGAAGGTCACTAAAGGATCATTAGTAGTAGCTAAAGGTGCAAAGGTAGGCACATTATATCTGTGTACTGGTAACACTTACTCTACCTTAGCTGCTACAGATAAAGTTACTGTAGGGACAACAACAATAAATGTTGCAAGAACAGATTAGATAATGTGGCACCATAGGCTTAGGAACATGAGTGAGAAAGGGATGAAAATTCTTCAATCCAAAAATGTATTGCCAGGACTAAAGAAGATTGATTTAGAGTTCTGTGAAAACTGTGTTTATGGTAAACAGAAAAGAGTCAGATTTCTCAAGGTTGGGAAAGAGAAGAAGACTTAGAAGTTAGAGCTTGTACATTCAGATGTATGGGGACTGGCTCAGGTATCATCTCTTGGTGGCTCTTGTTATTATGTTATTTTTATTGATGACTCAACCAGAAAAACATAGGTATATTTCCTAAAACAAAAATCAGATGTTTTTGAGACTTTTAAGAAATGGAAAGCTTTGGTTGAGAATGAGACAGGAAAAAAGTTGAATTGTCTCAAATCGGATAATGGAGGTGAGTATTGCAGCAAAGCATTTGAAGATTACTGTTCCTTAAATGGGATTCGAAAGCAGAAGACAGTTCCAGGATCTCCACAGGAAAATGGTGTGTCAGAGAGAATGAATAGGACTATTATGGAACATGCGAGGAGCATGAGATTGCATGCTGAATTGCCCTTACATTTTTGGGCAGATGTTGTACATACTACTGTCTATTTGATAAATAGAGGACCTTCAACCCCTTTGGATGGTGGTATTCTAGAGGAGGCATGGACTAGTAAAAAGGTAAATTACTCTTTTCTAAAAACTTTTGGTTGCGAATCTTTTGTCCATGTTGATAAAGAAAACAGAACCAAGCTTGATGCTAAATCTCAGAAATGTACCTTCATTGGATATGGGATAGATGAATATGGCTATCGGTTATGGCATTTTGAAAATAAGAAAATAATTAGAAGTAGAGATGTTATATTCAATGAGAAGGTTATGTATAAAGAACAGATGCAGGAAAAGAAGCATGAACAGGACAAACAACAATATGTGGTGCTGGATGAGATTCCTGAAAATGAAATGCCATAGGTACCTGATGCTCAACAACAACAGATTGTCCCACAAACTCCTGCAAGTATTAGATGTTCTACGAGGACAAGTAGACCCCCTGAAAGATTTTCTCCTTCTTTGTATTCTATTTTATTAATGGATTCTGGTGAACTAGAAGAATATGAAGAAGCAATGTAGGTAGATGCCAAACAACAGTGGGAACTAGGCATGAAAGAGGAGATGGACTCCTTGATGAAAAATAAGACTTGGGACATAGTCCCTTTACCTACAGAAAAAAGAGCCTTGCCTAACAAATGGGTTTATCGGCTGAAGGAGGAGGAAGGAGGTCAGAAAAGATATAAGACCAGACTTGTGGTAAAAGGTTTTGCACAGAAAAAGGGTATAGATTATGATGAAATATTTTCTCCAGTTGTAAAAATGACTTCAATTAGAACTATACTTAGTCTTGTGGCTACAAATGATTTACATCTTGAACAATTAGATGTCAAAACAACTTTTCTCCATGGAGATTTAGAGGAGGAAATTTACATGTTGCAACCATAGGGATATGAGGTCAATGGTAAGGAGAACTTGGTGTGTAGGTTGAAGAAAAGTCTGTATGGCCTAAAGCAAGCACCCCGACAATGGTATTTAAAATTTGATAGTTTCATGGCTGAACACAATTATCATAGATGTCATTCTGATCATTGTGTATATTTTAAGAGATTTGATAATGGTAGTTATATTATCCCGTTGCTTTATGTTGATGACATGCTTGTTGCTGGGTCTAACATGCAACATATAAATGATCTTAAACAGAAATTAGCCAGGTCATTTGCTATGAAGGATTTGGGTGCAGCTAAGCAGATTCTCGATATGAGGATTACACGGGACAGGAAAAATAGAACCTTGAATTTGTCTCAAAGTGAGTATATAAAGAAGGTGTTGAAAAGATTTAACATGCAGGATGCAAAAGCAGTTAGTACACCTTTGGCTAGTCATTTCAAATTGACTAAGGAGATGTGCCCAAAGGCATAGGAAGAGGTTAATAAAATGTCTAACATCCCGTATTCATCAGCTCTTGGCAGTCTGATGTATGCAATGGTATGCACAAGGCCAGATATTGCACATGCAGTGGGAGTTGTGAGCAGGTTTATGAGTAATCCGGGTATGGAACATTGGAATGCTGTAAAATGGATTCTTCGGTATTTGAAAGGAACTACTATGAAGACATTATGTTTCAAAGGATCTAATGCTGCTCTGAGTGGATTTGTTGACTCTGATCTGGCGGGTGATATTGATTCATGGAGGAGTACTACAGGGTATGCTTTTACTATAGGGGGAACTACAGTCAGTTGGATTTCTAGGCTACAAAAGGTTGTTGCACTTTCAACCACTGAAGCTGAGTATGTTGCTGCTATAGAAGCCAGCAAAGAGATGATTTGGTTGCAATGTTTTCTGAAGGAATTGGGTCAGACACAAGAGGATAGCCCATTGTATACTGATAGCTAGAGTGCCATTCATCTTGTGAAGAACTCTGCTTTTCATTCAAGGACAAAGCACATTCAGCTCAGGTACCACTTCATCCAGACTATTTTGGAGGAGGGTCAGTTACGGCTTGAGAAGATTCACACAAGTGAGAATCCTGCCGATATGTTCACAAAGGTAGTTCCACAGGAGAAGCTGATTTCTTCATCAGTTTCTATTGGTCTTCTTGATTGATAATTGTGGAATTTATACCAGTCAAGTCCTAGTGTTTTATACAATGGATGTTGCATGTACAGTGGTGTCGTGTAGTATCAGTCTCCAAGTGGGAGATTGTTCGGTGTGGAGCCTGATCAGTCTCCAAGTGGGAGATTGTTGAAATGTGGTGACTGATCAGCAAAGTACTATACACTCAACATGTATCCTCACCGGGGTTCGGGGCTGGGCTGGGCCCCGGGCAGGGGTTCAGGGGCGGCAGCCCCCGAGAAATTTTTTTTTGCCATTTTTCGTTGATGAAAATCGACATTGTAATAAAACCCTAAAAAGGCTGACTTTGTTTGTTGCCCTAAAAATGCATGTTATAAGTAGCTGGGATGCTTAAGGCATTGCAAGGTTGATGTACTATTTTTTCTAGATAATAAGAAAGTTTGGACAACTGTGTATGGTGGACGTAACCCATTCTGTGTGAACCATGTTAAATCTCTGTGTTATCTGTGTCCTATTTTATTTCTTTATCTTTTGTATTTAAATCTGCATATAATTGTTAGTTCATATTTGCTTCGGATCTACTTGAAACCCTAGCATAAGGCATTTTTGTCTTCTTTTTACAAAAAGTTTCCAAAATGACAACTTTTACAAGCAAGAATGACACCTTTTGTTGCTCCCAATGGCAATTTGAGCAACCTAACACAAAAATCCTTCCAAAATCACCTAGGAATGATTAAAAAAACTTTCTAAACATGTCTCAATGCTTTCCAAAGCATGGCCAAGCCTATAAGGTAATTTTCCACTTTTTAGCCTTATTTGGCCTAGGAGCACAAAACTGACAACTCAAACCTTAAGAAAAAAAACTTGATCTCTCAAGCACAAAATGAGATCAAAAGCTTATGAAATTAATAAACACAACCTATAACAACATTTAAAAACTAACAAGACACTTAAGCATGAAAAAATACCAAAAATGGAAAGTATAAGAAAAACTAGGTGCTCTTGCACCAAAGATGCAACAGATTGTAGAGATGTATCTCCCAGGTTGAGTATTGAGACAATTTGGAGAGGTATAGGTGACACCAATTGTTACTACTTACTTTTCTTGTGTATCTCGAGAGGTATCTGATTGGGGGGTGTGCATACAACCACATGTTTCTTCTACTGAGTTTGATGCTCTTCAACCAGTACTTTGGGGTTGGGGTAGAGGTACAATGGATCCAGGGACTATGCTGGAGTATGATGCATGGTTTGCTAGACACAAGCTAATTCCACTCAGTGATCCTGTTGTTTCAATTACAGAACATCAAATTCACCATCCTAGATAGTGCTTGAGGATAGACATGGGGAAGAGAGTCGGAGGAGGAGAGGAGGGTGGAGCTGAGGGAGGAGGTGAGGGAGATAAGGGAGCGAAGGGCAAGGATGAGATAGGAGACAAGGATGTAGACATTGGTGGAGACACTGAGTCTATCAACAATGGAGATATCGATGATTCTTCAAGAGTCATCGAGCATCGAGGATGGAGATGATGATGATGATGATATGCCAGAGCGAAAGGAAGTGCCTTTTGCAAAGGGTGGGAGAGGACAGGTAGTCAATGAGGATGATCCACAGATTCTTAGAGGGTGGATCTAGAGTTTGGAGGAGGAGGTCACTAGATGAGATGTCAAGCAAGAGGTCTACCATGCAGACTATGGTGCTTTAGAGGCTGAGAGGGATTATCTTTGGAGGGAGAGAGATGATGCAGTAATACGGTCACAGATGATTCAGGTTACATATGACCAACACTTTGCTCTGGGTACCAATACATGGAGTGAGTCTGATAGACTCTACTATGGTGCAGAGGAGGATTTTTACTACTGACAACTTTATCATAGTGTTTTTCCCGAGGGATAGAGAGCTCCTAGTTTTAGTGTTGTTAGAGGTCATTCTGGTTCGAGTAGGACTTCCACATAGAGGACCAACACTGGTGGTGTGATGGGACCACCTCGGCATCCTAGGACAGGACCTAGTGGACAGGATCCACCTACTGACAGAGGCAGTATTGGTTGAGACATTTTTTATCATGTTATTTGAGCCTTCGGGCCTATTTATTGTATTCGTACACATTATCAATTTTGAGTTATATATATATATATATATATGATATGCAGGTTTTGGCAGCAATCTATTTATGTTTTGTTTTCCACATATGCTTATATGATGCTATGAGTTTTATGATGCATATCTATTTGATTCTATATGATTCATGAATGCAATGGTAATACATGTATGTATTAATCATGCTAATGAATGAAATGGTAGTTATATGAATGCATATTAACTGATATGTATGAATGCAATGGAATCTTTATGGAATCTAAATTTATTTTTTTATGATAATGCTAGAGCAAATTTTTAATTCAGATACATCGTGAAGAAATGTTAGTTAGATGATAGAGAGAAGAGATTGATGATAGAAAGAATGTTAGAAAGAATGCAATTTAGAGAGAAGATGAGAAATCAACAAACTATCAATAAACATATGAGATGAGAACAAAATTGAAAGAATCACGAACCCGTGTCACATATTTTGTTGTGCAATATATATTTATCACTGAGCCTTATTATTCAACAATGAAGCTTAGCACATCAAGGTATAAGGAACCAAGATGTAAATATATATCATTGTAGAAACAAACATGTAGTAGACAAGGAGTGGACCCTCCATTCTAGGAATTACACTAGGGGTCGAGGTATTTGTGGCATCCAATAGCTGAATTATCCTATCACAGACACCCACTAGAGCAATTTCCCTAGAATTTCATCGGTTCACACCACAAACAACAAATAAAGAAAATGATAATGCCCATCATAGATCATCTAGTCACTTGTGGACATCCTTGAGTAGCATAGGAACATAATTTGTCGCCAAATGATAAAAGATAAAGATGACTCGAACAAAATTCAACAGCTATACTGACCTTGTGCCTTCATTCTCAGTTGCTTGATGTGATGGTTGATAATGTCTGATCTCATAAAGTTGTGGACCCCATTTAAGACTGACCTATCTGATTTTGAGTGTATCCTCTTTTGTTTAAGACAAGATAATGATCACTTGATATGGATATAATATGGTTGATAAGACAGTTTGATCAATTGATTGTAGATGTCTGATTGGATAGCCGTATCCTTTGTTAACTTCATGTGAAGTGTTTGCTAGATATCTACTAGGGTAGTTGTTTCACATGACATTTTATTGCAAGTTTTTCTGATTGATTGATTTTTCAATTTTTAGTTCTCTTCCACGAGCTTTTTCAATGTTTTTGGATTATGTAGATTGATATTTGAATGTTTTTGATTGATTTTTTCAGGACATTTTGCAGATGTTTTTGGTTGATTTTTTCTGGACATTATATGGATGTTTTTGGTATTTTTTTTTGGTTTTCATTGTTTTTGGATTTTAAGTTTTTCAATGTTTTTAGATTTTGTTGAAGGACATTATATGATTTTTAGGATTTTTTCAATTATGCCCCTAGTGTGCAGACCTATATGACATGATGATCTACAAAATTCATGTGGAGACAAATGAATTTTTGACATGATCTATGTTAATGCAATATGCATGATGAAGATGCCTTTCCTATTCGAACAAGGTTGACTGTGTTTGTTTTAGCATTTGTAATACACCAATTGAAACAGAGGTGCAAAATATTTCATAGATAAGCAGTCAATCGATCCCTAAGGCCCTTTGGAACATTCAACTCAACACACTTAGTGACTAGGATTTACAAATGGAGACGCAAAAAACTTCTCCATTGGCTCTTGAAACTTTGATCTTCTTTTTCCCATGTGTGTGTAGATGAGTTAATTCCTACTCTTGTGTTCACTAAAGATCCTTAACATCCTATATGACTAGCTACCTAGATTATCCTAACTTCAAAAGCATCTTGAATAGAGTCTCGCTGCTAGCAAGCCTTGAGAGCTTTGATGAGGTTATAGACTATAATTTCTCAAATATTACTCCATTTCCAATAGGCGTCCATAGCCCTGATGGATTTACTTGCATGTTACCATAGTCAAGCTTCTTGTCGCACTTGCATGCATGATATTTCAGTTATATATCATTTCTCTTTTGCCTTGAGATGACCATTTGGCATAGCTCTTTTTCTTTTTCTTTTCTTTCCTTGACTAGTAGGTAATGAAACCTACTTGGGTGTGACAATTACAGCAGGAAGTAGAATTTTAGATTTTTCACTAGTCATATGATCAACTAGGTGTCTAGAATGAATTAGAGATCTTCTTAATTTTCTTGAGATATAAAAATTGATAGATTTTGAGTTAACAAATCTCAAATAGTGAAATCACTACCCAACCATAAGTTAAGCATTGTCACAGGGTAATGCTGAAAATGAATGACCTTAGAACACTAAAGACTTCATGTCTGAATATGTAAGAAAGGAGATGACCCTTTCTTCTCTTAAATACAAATAGATGGTAAACTTGAACAGTTTCCTTTTTTTATTGATGGTGCTATATGAAAATGCAGAAACTTTGAGAATGCGATGCATTTAAAAAAATAAACTATATGTAATACAATGCTTTGAATAGTATGATATGCAATGTAGAAAATAAAACCTAAACTAACCCAACCCTTAGGTATAATATCGTTTAAGGTGCATGTTGTTCATAGGGTCAAAGAGTGGATCTCCTTCCATGGTAGCCAAATTATATGCTCCATTTCCTATAACTCTTGTTATGATGAAATGACCTAGCCAGTTAGGTTTTAATTTCCCTGAATTTTCTCATTCCGCTAGGTTCCTTTGATTCTCTTTAAGAAATAGATCTCCCACTTCAAAAGTTCATGGGTGGACTCATTTATTATAGCTTTGTCTTAGTCTATTTTGATACCCTTGTAAATGATTGAACATTGTTTGTCTTTTTTCATCAAGCGTTTCTAGTTCTTGTAACCTTGCTATCCAGTAGTCTTCCTTTGATATGATGTTCTGTAAGGAGACTCTTAGAGATGTTATTTCTATTTCAATGGGGAGTATTTCTTTTGTAACATAGACCAAGGATATGGTGTTTCTCCTGTAGGTGTGTGTACTCCTGTTCTGTAAGCCCAAAAAGCGGGATTTAACTGGAGATGCCAGTCCCATCTTGTGTCAGTGACAACTTTCTTAAGAATTTTCAATATTGTTTTATTTGTTGCCTCTTCTTGTCCATTTCTTTGTGGATAAGATGGCATGGCAAATCTCTGGTGTATGTAAAATTTGTCACACAACTCTTTCACTTCCTGGTTTTTAAATGGATGTCCATTTTTTGTCACAAAGCACAGTGGAATCTCGTATCTAAATATAATGTAGTTGAGCATGAATTTTTCTATTTGTTTTCCAGTAGTGTATGTAAGAGGAATTGCCTCAACCCATTTGGTAAAGTACTTAGTGGCCGTTAAGTTGAACTTGTGCCCATTGGAAGAAGTAGGGTTGATTTTACCCACTAGATCTAATCCCCATTGTGAAAATGGCCATGGTGACGTAATGGGTTGAAGATCTTATGTTTGTGCATGAATGAGGTCTCCATTAATTTGGAATTGTTTACATTTATGTACATACTTATAAGCCTCCTTTTCCATAGTTGGCCAGTAATAATCTATTCTCAACAACTTCTTTGACAATGGTGGACCACTTTGGTGAGCCCCGCAAATTCCATCATGGACTTCCTTTAAAACAAGTTGCGCTTCATTCTCATCAAGACATCAAAGAAGAGTTCCATTGAATCCCTTTCTATACAAAGTATCTTCTATAATGGTTTATCTAGATGCCTGATCAATAAAGGTCTTCTTTTGATTTCTAGACAGATCCGGTGACATGTACTAAGTATGTAAATATGTATATATTTCATTGTACCAAGGTGATTCTAGACCCATAATTGCATATACATATTATGTTAGGGAAGTCTCATATGCCGGTAGCATCAACTGTTCTATGATAAACTCAAATTGAGTTTTGTTAGCGGGCATATTCAGAAGAGATCCTATGGTAGCCATTACATTTGTTGCCTTGTTTTGTATCCTTGGGATCTGTTTGAAGATAATTTTGTTGAAGTGCTCGTTGTAATCTTCTACTAGCTTCTTATAAGGCATGAGTTTTTCATCCTTCGTGTTGTAATCATCATTGACCTAGTTTACAATCAATTGTGAATCACCATAGACCTATAATTCTTGTATTCTCCACTGTACAACTGTATGAAGCCCTATGAGGAGAACTTCATATTCAACTATATTTTTTGTGCATTGGAAATTGATCCTAAATGACTTAGGTATATAAACACCTTGAGGGGTGATGAAAAGAATCCCTTCTCTAGATCCATGACTTGTATATGACCCATCAAAATATAATTTCCACATTATAGATGCAGTCAATGTAAACATGGATTCATCTGAAAATTCTATCAGCAATGGGTGACTGTCTTGTAAAGGAGCCTCTGCTAATTGATCTACTATAATTTGTCCTTTGATGGCATTTTTGTCTATGTATTATATATCAAACTCGCTCAAACCCACTTAGCCAATCGCCCGGTGAATATCGCTACGCTCAATAGGTACTTGAGTAGGTCAAAGCGTGCAATGAGTTGTACCTTATGACTTAGCATGTAATGTTTGAGCTTTTGGGATGCAAAGATTATTGCTATGCATGCTCTCTTTATTGGGGTATAATTAATCTCATAGCCAATCAAAGTCCTACTTATATAATAAATGGCTCTTTCTTTTCCTTTTTCATCATGTTGTGCCAACAAAGCTCCTAGAGCCGAGTTTGTAGCTGATATGTATAGCAATAGAGTTTTTCCTAGAGTGGGTGATACTAACACTAGTGTGTTTAAAATATAATCTTTCAATGCTTGGAAAGCTTCTTGGCATTATTTTGTCCACTTAAAAGTAACTCCTTTCCTGAGTAAATGCTGGAATGGGTGACACTTATCTGCCAACTGTACTATGAATCTCCTTATGGATTGTAGTCTTCCTTGTAACCCTCTGAGTTGTTTAAGTGTTGATGGAGGTTGCATATCAATGATTTACTTGACCTTGGTAGGCTCTAATTAAATTCCTTTATTTGACACTATAGACCCTAATAGTTTACTTGTTGTTATGTCGAACACACACTTCTTCGGGTTTAGTCTGACATTATACTGCTCCAACCAATCAAATATATGTACAAGGACCATCAGGTGACCTTCTCTTGTATGTGATTTAGCCAATAAGTCATCCACATGATCTTCCATTATGTTGTGGATCATGTCATGAAACAACGTTGTCATGGCTCGTTGGTATGTTACTCCGGCATTTTTGAGACCAAATGGCATCACATTCCAGTAGTATGTTCCCCATGGGTATGTTAAGGCCATTTTATGTTGATCTTTTGGTGTAATTTTAATTTGGTTGTATCCTGAGAAACCATCCATTAAGGATAGCATTTCATTTCCAACTGTTAGGTCAACTATCATATCGATATTGGGTAGCGGGAAGTCATCCTTAAGAAAATCTTTATTTAGATCCTGAAAATCGGTGCAAATTCTTATACCTCATGTGGGCTTAGCCATAGGTAGCAAGTTGGATATCCATTCTGCATAGTCAATAGGTCAAATTAAACCTACGACCAATAGCTTTTGTAGTTCTATTTTAACTAGTAATGCAATACTTAGATGCATTTTTCTAAATTTTTGCTTGTAAGGTTTAACTCGTAGTATCAAATGTAAATGATGCAACACTAATTCAGGGTCTAATCCTGGCATATCTTCATAGGACCAAGAAATATTCATAGGTCTTTTCTTGAAAAAATGAATGAATCTATCTTTTTCTTCTTTGCTTAGTGATTTTTCCAGGTGGATGTTATCTACAATCTCTCCTTCTACTATGTTTACTTCTTTTGTTTCTTCTATAAGCAATGTTGAACTTTCTATTTCAATAGGAAGGTTACCCAACTCAATCTTTCCATTATGGGTGGTTTGATCTTTATCTTTTGTTGTAGAGGTACTTTCTTCTCCAAAGTATGTTGTTCTATCCAAGTCTACATCAAACCCTCCTTTGTGATCACCTCACTAGTACATTTGGGACTAATTTTCGATAGCTAATTGTCGGATTTGTGATGACCAAACATCATACTTTTGACCAACTTTACCATCAAAAACTCATCATTGGGCTTCCTGATGATGCCATTTGCATCGGTCGTCTGACGATGTAATGAACTCATCCTATGGTGGCTATATTTGCACCCCTCACCACAAATATCGATGAATTTTCGATGGATGTTATGATTGCTCCTTGGCGACCATCCAACATGAAAGTGTTGTCGGACATACAACATCCTTGTTAGACGTTTCATTAGTTGTCATTGGAATTCCGATGGCGAGAGATGATGTGGGTCAAACAGCTTTGTCGTTGGTGAATGAAAGCATTGTTATGAGTTCTATTTTTAAAAATTGCATTAAACATTTATTATTTATTTGATTCAGTGTTATTTGCAAAAAATGATTATCAATGATGTTTCCTTTCTCCAAGAATTGTCTAAGATCTTTCCATCAAATAATATGTAACATCGAATGACTATATCTTTTCTTTACAAATTCTTATTTAATTTAATTAATATTTGAGCATGAATTAAAATTTATATCTGTACGAAAGCAGAACATACAAGCTTTAGAGTCATGTGCAAGCAAATTTCCTAAAAGAAAGCAAGCAGACATTATCTTGAATGACATGGAAACAAGCTCATCAACTGCCTAGAAGAGATCAATTGGAGAAAAGCAGAGGAAAGTGTTAAAGGGTGATAAATAGATAGAGAGTATTCAATACAAACAAACAATGTCTGGAGTGTCTGATGTGATATCTCTAATTTATGTCCAGAGGGACTAACTGGTTTTGGAGTTCCTGTGAAACCTATTGAGCCATGCTTTGGAGGAAATCAATGTGTTCATGCAAGGAGCACCTTTTTTCTATTATGAGAATGATGCTTTTGCACCGAAGGATATTTGGAAGTCAATATCCAAAAATTTCTATAGTGTGGAACCAGAGTTGGTGGACTCAAAGTAATTGTCAGCTTTCAAAAGACCAAGAGGTTATGTACACAATCTCCCAATAGAAGGGCAATTTCAAGCATTACCTCTCCCCCCCATGACTATTTAGGAAGCACTTCCTCAAACAAAGGACTATTGGCCTCCATGGGATTAAAGAAAAAAATTGAAGCATAGACTCTAGACGATGTGGTGGTGTCCTTCGTGAAGAACTCTGCACTATAATTGAAAATTCATGAGGGAAACTGCAAGATAGTGAAGAGAAATACAATCTTGAAAAGTGGGAAGAATGGATCTTGGTTTGGGTGGGGTCAAGTCAGGTGGCTCCTCTAGAGGTTGACAAGGTAGAAATCATATTAGGATTTGAAAAAGATCACACTCGTGGAACTTCGTGTGCGAGTGATCGATTGTAGTGTTTGGGTAATGCATTCCAAATAGATATAGTTGCATGCCATAAGGATAAAAGTCTTTAATCAAGACATTACCCATTTGGAATGCAACTGTATCTATTTGGAATGCATTACCCAAACACCGCAATCGATCACTGCACACGAAGTTCCACGAGTGTGATCTTTTTCAAATCCTAATATGATTTCTATCTCGTCAACCTCTAGAGGAGCCACCTAACTTGGCACCACCCAAACCAAGATCCATTCTTCCCACTTTTCAAGATTTTATTTCTCTTCACTATCTTGCAGTTTACCTCATGAATTTTCAATTATAGTGCAGAGTTCTTCACGAAGGACACCACTACATTGTCTAGAGTATATGCTTCAATTTTTTTGTTTGATCTCATGGAGGCCAATAGTCCTTTGTTTGAGGAAGTGCTTCCTGAATAGTCATGGGGGGGAGAGGTAATGCTTGAAATTTCCCTTCTATTGGGAGATTGTGTACATAACCTCTTGGTCTTCTGAAAGCTGAAAATTACTTCGAGTCCGCCAACTTTGGTTCCACACTATAGAAATTTTTGGATATTGACTTCCAAATATCCCTCGGTGCAAAAGAATCATTCTCATAATAGAAAAAAGGTTCTCCTTGTATGAACACATTGATTTCCTCCAAGTGTGGCCCAATAGGTTTTACAAGAACTCCAAAACCAGTTAGTCCCTCCAGACATAAATTAGAGACA
Source organism: Cryptomeria japonica (assembly GCF_030272615.1). Classification (NCBI taxonomy): domain Eukaryota; kingdom Viridiplantae; phylum Streptophyta; class Pinopsida; order Cupressales; family Cupressaceae; genus Cryptomeria; species Cryptomeria japonica. The sequence continues at coordinate 731,349,861 of NC_081415.1, read as the reverse complement.
TCACATCAGACACTCCAGACATTGTTTGTTTGTATTGTATACTCTCTAGCTATTTATCACCCTTAAACACTTTCCTCTGCTATTCTCCAAGTGCTCTCTTCTAGGTAGATGATGATCTTGTTTCCATGTCATTCAAGATAATGCCTGATTGCTTTCTTTTAGGAAATTTGCTTGCACATGACTCTTCAACTTGTATGTTCTACTTCCGTACAAATATAAATTTTAATTCACACTCAGATAATAATTAAATAAAATAAACATTTGTAATGCAAAGATTTAGTCATTCGATGTTACATATTATCTGATGGAAAGATCCTAGACAATTCTTGGAGAAAGGAAACATCATTGATAATCATTTTTTGCAAATAACACTTAATCATATAAATTAAAAATGTTTCATGTAATTTTGAAAAGTAGAACTCATTCAATGCTTTCATGCACCGATGGCAAAGCCGTCTGACCCATGCCATTATACATAATAGAACAAATCAATATAATAGGCTATTATAAAGAATATATACAAAAATATGAAAGAACATTAAATTACCATTACAAACCCATAAACCACTAAATAGTGAAAATAGATATAAATTTATAAATGTCTCCCTATAAACACCACAACCATAACCAAAACAAAAAAAATTCTTACCCGCAAAAACTAAGTAGCTGGTGAGTTGCAAGTCCACAATATCTCTCAAACGATCAAACCGTTTCTTACTTTTGTTCTTTTGATTAGTCAATGGATTTAGTTGCATGTACAAGTTTTCTATTTGAAGCCTTTTGTTTCCCTATATTTGAGACTTAATAAAATTCTTGTGAGTAGGAAATTGATTCAGGAGTTACGTGTGAAGAATTTGGAAAAGTAAATGATGACAATCAAACTCAAATTTTATCTATCTTGAATAAAGACTTTTATCCTGATGGCATCAAATTAAAGTTCTTTCTCTATTTTCTGGTGATCTCTGGAGCAGAGGTTACTTTGCATCGACCTGGGATACATTTAACTTGTGTTGTATCTGTGGAAATATGTATCCTAGGATGATGCAATGCAACCTCTACTCCACCAATACCAGATAGAAGAGAAAGTACTTTAATTTAAAGCCATTATGATAAAATACTTTCAAGACATATATTAGGTATAAAAGGAAGCCTACCTTGTCATTTGAAGGGGTTTACCTACAATTCAAGTGATCTCTTAATTATAAAATCAATTCAATTCCAAGTGAATAGACAATCAAGAATTCATCAAGAATTGAAGGAGAAATCAAGTTAATAAAGATATTTAGTAGAGAAGATATTTAATAAAGATATCATCTTTTAAATTAAGAAATGGGCAGGCGATTAGGAATACAAACCTTCCATATTGCACACTTCAAGGTATATTAAAATCAGTTTAAAGTGTATTCATTTAGGGACCTTTCATAAAATATTCTCAACTTACACATCATAAAAGGATCTTAAAATATTAACTGTTTATAATGATAAGAATTTGGTTGTTCCATACACCTTCCTTTACTATTTTAAAAATATCATTGACCAAAATATTGTGCAGCGGTAGTATGGAGTGCATTTCATCTATTTTATGCCTAAATATTTCATCATACCACTTTCTTTTCAAAGGCGACTGACCGATTGTGGTGTTTGGGTAATGCATTCCAAATAGATGTAGTTCCATACCATTTATCTATCTTGATTAAAGACTTTTATCTTGATGGCATTAAATTAAAGTTCTTTCTCTATTTTCTGGTGATCTCTGGAGCAGAGGTTGCTTTGCATCGACCTAGGATACATTTAACTTGTGTTGTATCTGCGTAAATATGTATCCTAGGATGATGCAATGCAACCTCTGCTCCACCAATACCAGACATAAGAGAAAGTACTTTAATTTAAAGTCATCAGGATAAAATACTTTCAAGACATATATTAGGTATAAAAGGAAGCCTACCATGTCATTTGAAGGGGTCTACCTACAATTCAAGTGATCTCTTAATTATAAAATCAATTCAATTCCAAGTGAATAGGCAATCAAGCATTGAAGGAGAATTCTAGTTGGTGTAGGTGCATTTGGAAGACCAAAGGACTCAATGAAGCCAAAATGGGAGCTTTGGAACATAGTATGGGCTTCCATCAAAGTAGAAGGTAAGGGCAATTAATATCAGATGCTTATAGTTGGAAATTGCCTGTTTGACATGTTTGGAAAATGTGGAAGTATAGCCATGAAAGCACATGAACTATTTGGTGAGATGCATTGAAGAAACAAGATCTAATGGAATGCTATGATTGTAGGATATGCACAAAATGTGTTTGAAATGGATTTAGAAACTTCCAACCAAATGTGATTAGTGAGTATAGATGTTGTAGTGCAACTACCTAGGTACACATGCATGCAGAATGTGTAAGCTTAGATAAGGCACATGAATTGTTTGACATAATGGCTCAAAGATCACCCAATATCCAATGACGGTTGGGAGAAAGAAAACATAAAATTTTGAGAATCTTAAATATTTCTTTATTCATCACTATAAATCTATTATGAATTTAGTCTCAATATTGCAGAAATTTATTCTATTATGAATGCAATGTTTAGGGATGTAATCTTTAGATTTTTTTTTTAATCAAGAAAAGGTCCTAATAGAATCCCCAACTAATTAATCTAGAGAAAGATACCACTAAAGAAAGAAATTCAATCCTCACCACTATGGTCTTGAAGGCTTTTAAGACACTTGGATTCCTATTTTGGCCTGCTTTTCCTTGACCCCATGTTAAGATAGTAAACTAGTTTGAGAGAATCTATTGGGTGGGAAATTGTGTATGGTTGCAATTATTTTCATGCATGGAAAGTGATTTAAAGTTTGGCTCAATAGAGGATAAGTATTTCTTGAACCTTCGAGGACATATGTAGAGCACCGCATGGATGTTTCTCCATTATTGAACTCTTTGAATATGTAAGTAAATTATTTTTGGTTGATGACATAGTAAGTGTGGTATTTGTCTTTTCAATATATTGTGGATAATATTAATCAAATATGGAATTTTTTTGATGCTATATACACTATGTTTTGGATTGAATTTAGGTAAGCAAAGAGCTAATGGAAGAATAAAAGAGGTACATAAAGGAAGAAGAGTGAAATAGGTGGTCTGGGATGGAAGTTACAAGTATATATGATAATTTGTATGGATAATTTGTTGTCTATAAAGAGGAAAATAAGCTATCACAACTTCAACATGAATGAATGCCTCATCTACAGAAGCAAAAGGTACCTCTAATGGTTTCAAAATTTGTCAAAATAGTTATGATATACCAAATTGATTTTAATTCATTTATCTACATGAATACACTCTTTATTTATTAGTTCTAGGAATGGAGCACTCACATGGGAAAACAAAATGATAAGTTTGAGAAAAATAGTTAAGAGATTGGATATATTTTTTTTATATTCTCCAAATGGCTTGAGTATAATGATAATATAATGTTTAAAATAGGTTTATATCAATTTCCTTTGACTTGATCATAGAAGATCATCTAAACCCCGAATGCACCTTCATCTTTAAAAACATGTAGTTTAAGGTCAATCATTCATATCTATCTTATCAAACATTAGAAGAGTGAGCTTCTAAAAGTAAGAAGTACCAAGATGCATGGTCTAGTAAAAATTTTGTATTCCTAAATATCCACAAAATTTGGAACAATAATACAATTTTTTATTAATATTTAATTGTAAAAGAAAGGATTAAAATGGAACTAAAAAATCTAAATAAATTAATCAAGGTTAAAGGGATAAACTAGGATCAATTCATGAAGGCAAGATCTGTTATCTCAAAATTAATAGATTCATGCAAGAAAAGAAATATTAAATCTAGAGATAAAATTCTAGAGAAATTTAGCTAGCTAAAAGTGAAAGAATGTTGTCAATCTCTCATTTTTTCACAGACTAGAAGAATGCTAGCAAAGGTTGTAGAGGGTAAAGGCTGCTGGCCATTGTAGGGTATGACTTTATACCCACCGATTAGATTTTGTTGGAATTCTGTAAATCTATTTCAACAAACATTGTTTGTGCATATCCTGCAATCATAGCATTTCATTAGACCACATTTCTTTGAGGCATCTGACCAAATAGTTCATTTCTTAATTATAAAATCAATTCAAATCCAAGTGAACAAGCAATGAAATATTCATCGAGAATTGAAGGAGAAATCACTATTGAACTTACCCCTGTCTCATATAACCAACCCTATGTTGGCTAGGCCCCACAATAATTAGAAGATCCTAATTACTACTATCCTAAACCTTGCATTGACTTTCACAATTTCACAGCAAGTTGAGTTAATTAGTCCATTAGTGAGATTGGGAAAGAGTTTTGTATTGAGTTAGGTGTTGGTGAAAGGTTTAAGGAGGTACACTATCATCATAATTAATGTTAGAGAGTGTTGTGTGAAGAAGAATGGGCACAAAAGGAGTGACTATCCTAAGTGCTTGAGACTGTCACAAAAAGTGAGCATTGCAGTAGTGAATCTTCCTTTGACCTTTGTGTGTTTGGGAGGGTAAATACCCATGGTGGTATATGTTGAGTGGTTGGGAGGGTAAAGACCCACATATCAACTATCTACTTTGACATCCTAGGATGGTGTCCACCTACTCTAAAACCTTGTGGGCACTCTCTATCTGATACTAACATATACATAACATGTGCCTCTCATATAGCCCTATGTTGGCTAGGCCCCACCATAATTACAAGATCCCAATTACTAAAAACACTAGATTCTCCCCTAAAAGGTTGTTGAGTCATAGAAGGCTTAGCTTGATAGCCCTATAGTCTCTCATACCTAAAATGAGAGACTTTGCCATAGTTGGTTACAAAACTCTCTCATGCCTCTTGTGTCCTCCCATGTACCTCCTTTTCCATAAGAGACTTTGCCATAGCAACCCTAAAGTCATTTGGATTGGCCATGTGTAGGAAAACTGAAATTTTGGGCTTTCCACCCCTAATGAAATAATTGACAAGTAACTTGTCTTGAATGTAATATACAAACTACAAGAACTCCAAAAACTAACTCTCATGTTGAGCCACTATGAAACCTTATTATGTAAATTGTGAAACTCATCTATGCATCTCTGTCAAAATTATTTTGAAAGAGAACACACTTTGAAGCACCCTAAAATGGTATTTGGAGAGGGTTTCCAATGTGAGTTGGTGCATTTTATCCTCCTAGTACCACAAGGTGGAATCAAGTCCTCTCAAAAATTGCATTGAAAATTATGCCTTTAAGTTGCTCACATATAGATGCAACCCAAAGCATAAGTCCAACCTAAGTAATCAAGACTTAACCTCAACCCCATTTGTGGATCTTAAAAATGTAGAGGATTGGAGATGAAGCAACTCTCGAATATGATCCTTTGGCTCATTATATGTGTTTGCTATAGTCTATACCTCTTGTATTTATGCCTGATGAGGCTAGGTAATGTGTACTAATCAATATTCTATCTCCTCTATGTGTATTTCCCAGATTCAAGGTGAACTCCTAGTAAGCTCCCAAGATGCAAGTATATGCTCCTCTACTACAAGTGCATCCTCATGGCTTGTAAGATTTGAGGTCCATACTTGTGCTACTCATCTTGGTGAAAACTCTCAAAGTGATATGACCCTTCCTTCCATTTCCTACACCCTATTTTCTAACTCACACCTCATCACCTTTACCTCACTTCCTATCATTATTACCTTCCATCTACCTTTCATATTCCCTATCTTAACCTCCTCCACTTTCCTACATCCTATCCTAAACCTTAACCTCATATACACTTACTTTTACTTCACCTACCTAACCTCATTCCATCCTTCACATCCTTGATTTATCTCCCCCCATTCACTTTCCTACCTTCCAAACCCCTAAAATATCCTAACTTACTCTTTCACCATTACATCCTTCATCACTTACCTCCCTATCTTACCTCCCTATCTTATCATCTTTCACCATTTTATCCCACCTTCCTAATAGTACCCTTATGCTCCCTTCCAAAACATCGACAAAAAATAGCACTCGATCACTATACAGTGTTCTCATTGTTCTGCAGTAGGGATATCACCTCAATTTGTAAATATTCACCTCAATTTGAGTAGTAGCAGATATCAAAGCATAGAGTAGTGAAGGAAAACTATAGAAGTAGTTGCCCACAAGATCACAAGATGGATCTATCACTGAGGCTGCTTTCTATGTTGCTTCTGTCAGACGAAGGGAAGTAGTGAGGAACAACTAACACCTCTCCTTGCAGGGGTTCCCCATTCGAGATGGAGGCTCACCTTCACTGCTTAAGATTATGGGATAACCTTCATTCAATGTGCGGTGTGGTTTAGGGTCATTGATTTCAGTCACTTCACCAGTCATTTCTACAAGAAAAATGATCAATTGATCGATGGTTTATTAGCTAAATGGATGTTGGTCGCTTCTACAGTCATGTCCGTGAGAACAATGATTAATGGAGAGAAGGGTTATGCCGGGGATCCTACTATTGTATGCCCCTACTATTCTATGGTGGAAGAAGATCTATTCCATCTGATTTTTTTCTGGTTAGAGGATCAATCCATAGTTGTTACACTCCATCTCGGGGAATCCATCCCACGGAAGAGGGATTGAATCCGGTCCAAAGGATGGAGGTAGTTCACCCCCGATTGAGGAAGTTAGGTTCTCGATAGTTCAGTTGAAGGGAGGGAGGCTCTTAGGGTAACCCCACTTAATTATATTTTGTTACCGCACTGGACTGTTCTCCCTCATTATCAGTTTAAATCCTAAACCCATACACCCCTAACAAAATGCCAAATGGCTTACAAATGGTGCCCAGACTTGAAAATTCCTAACAAAATGAAAAAACAAAAACATAACAAAATACCTACCATGAAACTAGAAAGTTTCCCATCGCCTGGTATCCTGGTATAGCTTCTCTTGCAGCACCACTTAATTCCACGTCTGGTTCCTTGCAGAGGTGGGATTTTGTAATGGTAGAGGCGGGATGAAGTAATGGCAGAGGTCAATGGGACGAAGACGTGGGATTTATGAAATGACTTGGTCTTTTATTTTTATTTTGAAGTAATGCACGTGGTTGTCGGAATTTCGACAAACATGGGAACTTTTTCTAAAAAAACCAAAATGTCATTGCCAATTCCTTCTCTGTCGAAACCAAATGTTGCATTATCATCAGAATTTCGATGAAATCAGGCATTTAAAAAAAAAAAATCAAATTTGATCACAATATACCTTCGATGTCAAAAACCTCCATTGGAATTTTAGGCCAAATTTATTAGTGCCTTGTGGAAATCCCTCTCTGACTCTGTGAAATTCTGCAATTGCTTCATCATTTTCAAACCAATCCAATGTTGGTTTTCCTTCTTGCCCCCAATCAATCAAGTGTGAATGTAAAAGGGGTAAATCATTACTCCCTTCCATAGTAGACTCTGATAACATGAAGACTTGATTGTTTCAATGAATTTGTGTATTTTCATCTTGTATAGGCTTTATTTGATACCTTAATATGACACTTGCTAGTGGGCTAGAATCATGGAAGGATAAAAACTCATAGTCATGAGAGTTTGTCTCACTCTCAATGTATGTTTCATCGTGTGATATATCATAGCTTATTTCTTCTTGTTCCTGCCATTGATTTTATTGTAGATTGACTAGTCTTCTTTTGATAATACTTACCCTTCTTAAGCTTGGTATAAGCCTTTGCAATCTTTCTTCATCCGATTGGGTAGGTTGAGCCTGAGTCATTTCCCATGGCAGAAGTAGTGATAATAACCATGGATTAGATTCATTTGCTGGTGGTAAACCTATGTCTGTTGCCAAATTAGCTTGTACTATTGTATCAACAACTACATCATTTTTTGACTCAGTGCTAGGTTCTTGCAGGAGTTGTCTCATGTCTTCTCCATCTGATTCCATACTAGGCAACGTGGGTACTTGATTACTTGTTTGAGATGAAGATGGAAGCACCTATGTGAACAAATCCCTTTGTGGTATGTAGTCTGATGGTTTCATTGGTCGATTTAGTATATCAAGGGTTTGTTGTTTTTCTTATGTGATATGTGGTACATGCTTATATCCCAATCCTTGATTCCCTGGATTATCATTAGGAATAATAGGCTCTAATCTTCCATGTTTCTATAGCCCCAGGCCTGTGGTACCACCATATCCATGTCTCTAGAGAATTTTGAATCCATTTCCATACTGATCTATGGGTATTCTAGGTATTGTCATATGATGTTCTTCTCTATATATCCAATGGTTAACATCTTCATTCAAGGATTCTTCTTGTAAGTCACCCCATCTAATAAAAGAGCATGAGTCTGTGTATCTGAATATTTCTTTTCCTTTGTCTTGTTTATGTACTGTATTACAAGGTTTTCCAAAATACTTAGGAGATAGAGACAATTGTTTCCCACTTAAAGTATTTGCAATAGAATACTCTCCACAACTCATATCTTGTATTTGTAAGGAGGATGTTGTAGGCATATCCTTTTTTGTTTCTATGATTGTTAATGCCTCCAGTTGTGTAGTGAGAGGTGCTTCTTGATTAATAGGTACTTGATTATCCACATTTTCTTTCAATTAATTGTAATGTTGGAAGGGATTTGGATCACCCTTTATGATGATTTCAATACCATTATATGGGAATTTGACACACTGATGAAAGGTGGATGAATCTGTTTGCATGGTGTGGATCCATGGGCGGCCCAATAACATGTTACATCCCAGTTCTCTGTCCAAGACTTGAAAAGTGACCTCTATTGTTATAGGTCCCACTTGTACATGTAATGTTACAATGCATTTTGATGCACGTTCTTCATCATCGTAAGCCTTGATATTTATCCTCTTGGATGAATCAATGTGAAGTTTAGAATATCCTAGTTCCTTAACCAGTTTTAAAGTCCAAATGTTGAGATCGACTCCTCCATCTACGAGTACTCTTCTGATTCTTCTCTTATGTATGTAAGCTTCCAGATGTAGAGGGTTGTTATGAAGCAGTCTATCACTAGGAATATCTTGTTCTATGAATGTGATAGTGTGCCTTGTGTCAAATTTCCTACCATAGACTAGAAGGCATTTTCATCTATATCTTTGTCCGCTATCGAATCTTGAAGTGCTTTGTCTAGTATAGCTCTATGAGTGGGTGAAATATGCAAAAGTTCAAATAATGATATATGTGTCAGAGTTTTCTTAAGTTGCTCAACAAGATTATAGGTCCCTACTACTAGTGGATGATTTTGTGGTATTCCTTGTAAAGTTACCTTTGATTTGTGAGTAACTATTGTACAGTCTCTGTCTCTAGGAGTTATGGTGATCATAGCCACTGTATCATATGACTTACAGGTTTTGTCGGTATCATATGATGTGTTATCAATATTTATGTTAAATCCCTCTTCATAGTCTTTATGTGTATGTTTGACATCCATGATGTGTTTTATGAGTTCATCTTCAAACCAACCTGAATGAGATGGTTGATCATGCCCCTAGTCTCTGAGACAAAGATTTCTATCATCATCATATTTTGGTGCCTCTGATATCATGAAAATTTGGTTATCATCTATGTGAGTGTCTTGATATTGTTCATCTTGATCAAGTGTTTCTTGTGAATCATTGTTTACTATATCTCCTAAGTTGCATGAATAGTGTAGTCATATGAGACCTTTGTGTAGTTAGTTGTATTGTCTTGAGTACCTGATGTGGTAGATTTCCCATTATCATGCTTAACAAATGGATCCTTAAAAATTGTATGATTTGTGTTTGCTGAGGTTTTATCAGTATTGATTGTGATGTCTCCTTGGTCTATCATATCTTGGACCAAGTTTTTCAATTTGTAGCAACTTGCTGTTTTGTGACCTTTAGTCTGATGATAATCAAAAAAATCATTATCATTCCACCAAGTGGGTTTGAAAGGACCTGGTTCCTATACTCTTATTTCTGGTAAAGTGATCATGTTTGTTTGTATTAACTTTTTGAGTGCCGACTCAATAGGTTCTCCTAGAGGTGTGTAATTTCTTCTTGGAGCATTTACCCTAGGGTACCTTGTGTTCATGTTTTTTGTAGCATTTATATTTTGGAGGTTGTGTTATTCCCTATATGTGGATTAGATGACTGACTCGTTCCCAAATATAAAACCAGTTGAGTTCTGTTTAACATTTTGGCATCTACAATACCATCATTGGTCACATTTTTGTTTTTCGACCAAAACTTAGATTTTTCATTGCTGTTGGTGTTGCCATACTTAATAAGACCTTGTTCCACTAGTCCTTTCTCACTGTATATAGTGAAAATGGATAACAATAATAACAATATTGAAAGGCTAAATGAATTCAACCACAAAACCCTAGCCTAACAACAACAAAGATCCACCATAACATATGAAGACTACCTAAGACCATGCAAATCAAATGAAATCACAAAGATTATACCATCACATGTCCAATAGGGTTTTTGATCTCCATTCTTCCTATCTTCATTGATCTTGCTTGATATATTTGCTCTCAGATTTTATATGCACAAGAGCTCAACAAAGAATGAAATGTGGTTGCAAGTAGGATCGTAGTGTAGTCCAGTGCATAAAAGATGATTAGAATGCATCATTAAGGTTTGATAATGAAGGAAGCATCTCCTTATATAGAAGACACTATATGAAATGGAGGGATAAGATTGAGAGGTGTAAAAGGAGGTCGGCTATGATTAGAGGGTAGGTAAAAGAAATAATAAAATAATGAAAGGGGTAGGTAGTATATGAATTAAGAGATGAATGACATGTGTCATAGGTAGAAAATGTTAATGAACTAATTAAATAAATAAATATTTATTTAATTAATAGAAGAATTGGGATAATTAAATAAATAAGATATATTTATTTAATTTAGGAAAAAGGATAATTTAAATAAATAAATGTATTTATTTAAATGAGAAATAAGGCTAGAAGAGGATAAATGAATTAATTAAATAAATAAAGATTTATTTAATTAATAGAAGAATTAGGCTTAGATAATTAAATAAATAAAATATTTATTTAATTAGACATGACAATTTTAGGTGTCTACATTTTGCCCCTCTTTGAGACAATGCGGCTTGTCGCATTGTTTCAAAGAAGATAAGATGAACTAATACAGAGTTGCCCCAAGATGGGAATGATATGCCCCCTCGAGAGATTGGATGAAAATGTCTGGAAAGATTGCAGACAATCTCTCGATAAGAAAGAAAGGCTAGAATGGACTGACCGGATAAAGTGACAGAGTCACGGGATAATGAAGACTGACTCAGGAAACGAGGGCTAGGGGTAGTCTATAAGATAGACTACGGGGGAAAATACATCCTCATTGTCATCTACACACCCATGAGAGCAGAGTGCAGAGCGAAAATAGAGCAGCAGCAATCAACAGCGATGGCTTTCATTCACAGATTCGATCGTGTTCACCAATATCAGAGGCCAGCAGAGGCAGGAGAGCCGGTAAGTACCACCAAACCTCCTTGTACTTTGACGCATTTAATTTTGTCATTAATGCATGGTAGGTAGAGAAATAAATGCACTTAGACTAGGGTCCAAAAAGTGTCCAAAAATGTCCAGCGTGTCTGCGTTGGTGCCAAGCGTGTCTGTGCTCGCGAGGTGCATCTGCGTTTGTGCTAGGCGCGTCTGCGTTTGAACCCGCGTCTGTGTCAAATGCGGTCGTGTTTGTGATGGTCAGTTGCGTTTGTGCCAAGAAGGCACGTTTGTGTCTCCTAGGTGTGTCTATGCAAAGCATAGGCATGTCTGTGTTTGTCAGGCGCGTCTATGTTTTTCAGGCGCGTCTGTGCAGTCTTTAAATGCATTTATGTCAGGTAAGCACGTTTGTGTTTTAAAAAGTGAATTTGTCTTCTAGGTCAAATCGATAGTTTTGTGATGAACATACGTTGTCGATTGGATAAGCTGCTGAGAGGATACACTCAAGTAGGTCCTCTAGGAAGACTAGGATAGATCAAGGCACTTTGTGATGAACAGTGAGTACCAAGATAGAGTACTTTGTGATGAACAAGGAGTACTAAAATATGAGCAACACTTTGTGATGAACAGGGAGTGCAAATGTGAGTAACACTTTGTGATGAACAGGGAGTGTCACACACGTAGTACTTTGTGATGAACAGAGAGTACCACTAGGATAGAAGCCACACTTTGTGATGAACAGTGAGTGTCACTAGGATAGATAGCAATATGCATTTAGATAAAAAGTAGCATTTTGTGATAAACAGGGAATGCCATTATGATTGACATGAGTGATGTGCTTGACTACAGGAGTATTTGCCGATGCTGGAGTCACAAGAGAGATTCCCGTCTACTCAGAGGTTGTGACCTGAGCTGACAGCCGAGGAGCGAGCTACTATTGAGGAGATGGGATTGAGACATGTCCTCTATGTGCCTAAGTTTTGGGCAAACATGAGACTGTTGACTGCGCTGGCGGAGAGATGACACTCTGAGACCTGTACTTTTCATTTGCCGATGGGTGAGATGACAGTCACTCTTGAGGATGTATATAGGATACTAAGGATACCGATCGATGGGGAGCTGATCCCATATGATTGAGATGGAGACAGGGAGGCCCTGAGACGAGTATTCTAGGACCCAGGACTGAAGATGAGGGTAGGACATGTGGCATGGGACACTATGACAACCACAGGGCTAGCGCTGCCAGTAGTGGTAGGAGGAGCGATCAGTGGGTTCCTGTGTCTGGATAGGGCTACATAGGGGTTGGTTGTGGGTTGGGGAGGAGCACTGGAGACACTGGTGATGCAGCACACTAGATATTTTTGGGGACCGTGTGTGCTGGCACACCTCTATTATGAGCTGCATCAGTTTGTGTACCATGGATCAGTGGGATTAGGCTGCGGGGTGACATTGCTATAGGTATGAGCTTATGAGCATCTTCTAGTGACGAGGCCAATACACTTCAGAGGCAGGGGACATGGACGCAGCATTGTGCACTTATATGATATGATCACGTCATAGCCATGGATAGGCAGGTTGGAGCACTAGCGGTGAGTGATAGATGATATTGATGTGGTCATATGGAGGCCATATCTAGGATGCAAGCAGTGGGAGGATGATGTAGTTGAGCTTCCTTACACCTTCTGGAGCAGGTATCTGATTGGGTGGATGCCCTATGTGCTGGAGAGGTAGCTAGTGGACAGGGTTAGTCGGCAGTTTGGCAGGATCCAGAGGATGCCATGAGGCTCGGGCATGTATGCACGGAGTGTCAGAGATTAGGCACAGTTTGGGCCTTTGCTATCATATGATCAGGTAGTTACACAGCTGGTAGAGATGATGCCCCTACCCTGGGACATGTGGCCAGGGATTGAGGATGTTGGCATGGATGCTGAGTACACAACATACTAGGCAGACCATCCCTTCCCATGCTTGATGGATCTGGGAGAGCCATTAGATGGAGATGGGGGTGGGGATGATGATGATGGTGGAGGTGATGGGGGTAGAGGCCAACCGAGGAGGAGGGGAGAAGTTGGAGAGAGGAGGGTTGCACCTCAGAGGGAGGGTGGTGAGGAGAGATAGGCTCGGGTGGTGAGAGGTCGCAGTGGATTGCCGCTACAGGTGCTAGCAGCACAGGGTCCCAGACAGGTATAGGTAGAGGGATAGGGATAGATATAGGGACAGGTACCAGTACAGGTACAGGCACAAGGGTAGGCACCCGTACAGGGGGAGCCATAGGAAGAGGCAAAGGGGGCTGACGCAGAGGAGGATGAGCTGATAGAGCTGAGGGAGATCTACCAGGGGCAAGCAGATGAGATCTAGGAGTTGGAGAGGGAAAGGGATTGGCTTAGGAGGAGGCTCAGGGATACTGAGCGGGAGTGGGATCAGGCTATTCAGCATTATATAGAGGCTGAGATAGCACTAAGGGTCGGGAGATAGGCAGCAGACGATACAGGGGCAGGGTATGCTTATGTCCTGCGGGCAGGGGAGGAGATTGTCTACTGGTGAGATCTCTATTATGGTGCAGTGCTAGCAGATCAACAGGCGAGGAGCTTCCATAGACCATCGCGTACAACGACAACTACAAGAGGGAGCTGGAGGAGATAGGCATTGAGTGGTGGGGTTATGGGTCCTCCACCACCACCAGATAGAGGGGACAGGCGGGATGATCCCGGGGCAGGTCCTTCAGGGGCTCAGATTCCATCGAGGCCAGCGGCTCCGAGGGAGGGAGTTCATCATAGCCATAGAGGGCTCCCTATGTATTAGTATTGTACCATTTTTGTATTGTAGACACCCGCGGGTGCTTTTGTAGCCATATGATTTTGACATCATTGTATCATGACACTTTATGATTATATATATGAGAGGATTCATTTTTGTGGCAGCTATATGCATGTGTACCTATGTGATGAGATGCTCTTATGTGATGTTTGTTTTATGCTATGGATGCAAATATGTATATGATGTAATGTAGTATTTTTTTCTTTTATGTTTTTATATGTGTATGCATGATGCAAATGTGAATGTATGTAATGCAGATGAATATGATAATGCAAATGTAATTTGTGCTAACAGGTGTTGTGTGCAGGATGTGATGCAGTTGTGATATCTATATGTATGTATGAAATGCTTATATGTGGTAATGCAAGTGCAACTACATGAAATGCAAATGTTTTTGGTGTGTCATTATACTCAGTCATGTAATAGCAAGCTACACGGACTCAAGAAGGATGATGGAAGTCAATCAAGAAAGGGGGATGGAAGATAGAAGATATGAAAGTGAAAGAGCTTCTTGTGTGTTATCATCATTGAGCTTTATTATGGCAAGTAGGTTATGACAATCGAGGCATATGTTCGACCCAGAAAGTCATTGTACCTATTTGCATGGAGATAAGATAGTCACAAACAAGGAATGCCCCAGTTCACACTAGACTCACAGTGCCCTCATATCCTTGGACAAGTCATAGCATTACTAAGAGACAATCCACAGACAGAAAATACAAATAGGTGACGATACCCCATCCTCGCCTTTCTAGTCAAAGACATCTTGGAAAAGCTAAAAGACATGTCACCAAAAGATAAAATCAAAAGAAAACCAAGACTCGACACCAACATCCACTGTAGTCCTCAATTTTAGTGTCTCTTGTCACTTGTATAAGTCTTATTTGATTGTGGTCACAATGTTTACTTTCACAAAAAGGATAGATAGTATGAAACCATATGTTGTCTGAGTCTGTTGAAAGATTTGATTTGTTGAAGCCCATTGTTGCTATTGTGTCTCATCTGAAACTAATACTTTATTGTGAAGAAGACAAAACTTTATTGCAGATCTGTGATGCAAATGTTGCTTTATTGCGGATTGTGCGCGGATAGACTGAAGGAAGCTGGAAGAAACTATACTCCTCAAAACATGTGATGTTCTTAGTTCCACACCCACCACTAGATGTAGGATTTGCCCTAGCCATAGATAGGATCTGATTTATTATAGATGGAAAGGGAGATGAAAAGGGAGGTTTATTATGAATGGCGAACCAATCTTGGGTAGATCAATAACAAGCCATGATGGGAATGGGTAAGTTTATTATGGATGAATTGGTCGAGAGTGTGTGCAAAGTGAAAAGATGAAAGAGAATCCTTGAGGGAGGAACATTGTCTCTACACATGGTGCTGGTAACCTAGTTTTCACCATGGTACTTGCCTAGGGCGCCACCAAAGTGGTTTTCACCGTTGGATGAAATTGTTTCTCTTTACTTTTTTGATTTTTCAATGTTTTTTGTGTCACAAGGTGCCTGTTTGCCAGGTTTTCACCAAGTAACGATTTTTTTATTTTTATAATTTTTTTTTGTATTTTTGAATATTTTGATTTTTTTGTATTTTTGAAATTTTTGATTTTTTGTATTTTTGAAATTTTTTATTTTTTTGTATTTTTCAAATTTTTGATTTTTTTGTATTTTTGTATTTTTGTATTTTTTTGTATTTTTGAATTAGGATACTCTGAAGAGCTATGTGTAAAACCTGCGAAGGTGTAGGTTGTTGATAGGATCCTCCAAAGGTTCACCTTCTGTAGTTGAGAGCTGATATGCCCCAGATCCATATGCTGTTGTAATGATGTAAGGACCAAGCCAATTTGGTTTGAACTTGCCCTTCTTCTCTCTGTCTTGCTGATTTTTAGGATTTTCTCTGAGAACCAAGTCACCTACCTCAAATGTGCGAGGCTTGACCTTGTGATTGTAGCTGCGACTCATTCATTGTTGGTAAGCCTTGAGATGACTAAAAGTAGTTTGTCTTCGTTCATCCAATAGTTCCAGTTCTTGTAAGCGAGAGACCCTATAGTCTTCATCACTGATGATGTTTTGCAAAGAAACCCGTAAAGAGGGTAGCTCGACCTCAATAGGCAAGATGGCTTCAGTACCATAGACAAGTGAATAGGGTGTAGCTCCTGTAGGTGTGCGGACACTTGTGCGGTAGGCCCAAAGTGCAGGATTAAGTTGGATATGCCAATTACGACCAGCATCGTCGACTGTCTTCTTTGGGATTTTAAGGATTGTTTTATTAGATGCCTCAGCTTGGCCATTACCTTGGGGGTAATATGGTGTGGAGAAATGATGGGAAATATGGAAGTAGTCACAGAGTTCACGAACATCCTGATTTTTGAAGGGACGCCCGTTATCAGTGATAATAGAAATAGGAATACCATATCGGAAAATGATATAGTTAAGGATGAATGTAGCAATCTATTTTCCAGTAACTTGTGTGAGAGGCATGACTTCAATCCATTTTGTAAAATACTCTGCGGCAGTGATAATGAATTTATGACCATTGGAAGAAGGAGGGTGAATCTTGCCTATGAGATCGAGTCCCCACTGACAAAAGGGCCAAGGAGACGCAAGTGGTTGAAGTTCTTGTGTTGGCACATGTATGAGGTCTCCATGAATTTGACATTGCTTACATTTATTGACAAATTGATATGATTCTTTCTCCATATTGGGCCAGTAATATCCAATCCTGAAGAGTTTCTTGGCCAAGGTAGGACCACTAGCATGTGGACCACATATCCCTTCATGCACTTCCCGTAACGCAATCTGAGCTTCGTCGCTTTCTAAACATCTAAGAAGAGTGCCATCTAGACCTTGTCGATATAGGATATCAGCTAAAATGACATATTGAGAGGATTGGCAAATGAAAGTGCGACGTTGGTTAATTGATAGAGCAGGAGGTAAAGTATTTTTACCTAGGTATGTGAAAATGGAACCATATAACTGGGATTCGGGACCAACAACACATATCATCTCAATAGGCATGATCTCATATGAAGGGACCAAAAGGTTATCCACCAAGAACTCATAGCGGGTCTCGTTTGGAGGTAAATCAATCAGGGAAGCAATTGTAGCCATGGCATCTACGGCACGATTCTGCTCTCTTGGTATCTGCTCAAAATCTATCTTTGTGAAGTGTTGTTTTAGGTCATCCACCATTTGTTTATAAGGCATTAATTTTTCATCTTTTGTTTGGTAATCATTAGTTGCTTGATGGATGACAAGTTGGGAATCCCCAAAAACATGAAGTTCCTGGATCTTCCATTGAACTGCAATTCATAATCCTATTGTTAATGCCTCATATTCCGCTATATTGTTAGTGCAAGGAAATGATAAGCGGTATGATTTTGGTATAGAATCCCCTTGAGGAGTTATAAAGAGGATGCCAGCTCCTACCCCATGTTGCCATGGCTTTGCATGTGACATTGTCAAAATGGATTCATCTGGAAATTCTAAACTTTGAGGAACATCATCTATCATGGGAGCATTTGCTAATTGATCTACAATGGCTTGTCCTTTTATTTCTTTTCTATCCACATACTCTATGTCAAATTCACTCAGGATCATTACCCATTTGGCCAGTCGCCCAGTAAGTGTTGCTTTATTGAGAAGGTATTTCAATGGGTCTATCCTTGCAACTAACTTAGTCTTATGAGTAAGCATGTAATGTCGTAATTTCTATGAAGCAAAGACCACGGCGAGACATGCATGCTCAATTGGTGTGTAGTTTAGCTCATATCCCACCAATGTGCAACTGATATAGTATACTGCTTTTTCCTTGCCCTCAGCAATTTGTTGTGCTAAGAGTGCCCCCAGTGCTATTGGAGTAGCTGATATGTATAGTAACAGTGGTTGATCTGGAACTGGTGGCATCAGAACTGGTGGATTTAGAAGATAATCTTTGAGCGTCTGGAAATCCTGTTGACAGTTATCATCCCATTTGAATTTAATGTTTTTATGTAGCAGGTGCTGAAAAGGATTACACTTATCTGCCAATTATGCTATGAATCGTTAGATGGACTGGAGTCTGCCTTGTAAGGATCGAAGTTGACTGATATTTCTTGGTGGTTACATCTCTAAGATGGCCTTGACTTTTGCTGGATCGACTTCAATTCCCCTTTTGGATACAATGAATCCTAGGAGCTTCCCGGAGGTTACTCCAAAGACACATTTCTTGGGGTTTAATCTTACTTTGTATTTTTCCAACCGATCAAAGATGACTGAAAGTATGTCCAAATGTGTATTTCTGTCTATTGATTTGCCCAAGAGGTCATCAACATAATCTTCCACAGTTACGTGCATGAGATCATGAAAGATAGTAGTCATGGCTCTTTGATATGTCGCACCTGCATTCTTTAGCCCGAAAGGCATAACATTCTAGTAGAAAGTTCCCCACGGATAAGTAAATGATGTTTTGTGTTGATCCTCAGGTGTGATCCTTATTTGATTATAACCAGAGAATCCATCCATCAATGATAACATTTCATGACCTATTGTGAGATCAACAATCAAGTCAATATTTGGTAATGGGAAGTCATCCTTTGGACAAGCTTTGTTGATGTCTCTGAAATCTGTGCAAATTCTGATGCTGCGATCTGGTTTACTGACAGGCACTAAGTTGGAGATCCATTCGGGATAATCGATTGGCCATATGAATCCGACATCCAATAACTTCTCAAGTTCTGCTTTGACTAGTAATGCCACTTGTGGATGCATTTTTCTTAATTTCTGTTTTACTGGTTTTGCCCCTGGTTTGACTGTCAAATGATGCATTACCAAATCCAGATCCAATCCAGGCATATTAGCATATGACCAGGAAAAGTTGCTTTGTTGTTCTTTGAAGAAACTTATGAATTTTGACCTTTCGGACTCTGTCAATGATTGAGCTAGGAATATGTTGTGTGGAACCTCTTCTGTACCAATGTTGTTTTGATAGTCTCCTCTACCAACATGGATGACTTTTCCTCATATGATGCTGGGAGAATGTTGAGCCTTCCATCTTCAGGTGCCTCAGAGAGGTTTTTGCCCTCAGATACGTTCTTTCTTTTTACTTTTTTGGGGTCAGACAGTGGCATAGTGTGGTTTTTTCCATAAGACCCTTGATTTGCTCTTATTTTCACATTTTTGCGACTGGAAGGTCCGACACCCTCACCAAAATATGCCACGCTATTGAGTTCTATAGTGTATCCCACTTTATGGTCTCTAGGGGGAAGATCATCCCGTATCCCCAGGTAGTCAATAAAATCTTCATCATTTTGGAATGTGTCAAACTATGTAGGTCCTTCATGATCCTAGTCAATGAGTTGGTGGTGAACAAGGGGAAGGTCATTAATGTCTTCGAAGTTAGCAGAGCTAAGAGTGAAGATGTAGTTATATTCGGGTATGTCAAGGTAATTATCGAGGTCATTGATGGCACTCTCCTCATCAGTCTTGATCGCAAGTGAATCCAAATTATCATCACTAGTAGCGCATTCTGGGACAGGTGTTCTCATCCTATGTGATTTCAACCTAGAACCTTGAGACAAGGATTGTGTGGACTCCTCATGGGTTGTTTCTTGACCAACTCTGAACTTGTTATAAAATTCCTCTTCTTCTGTGGGTTCATCTGGCTCTCTGAATATCTCGGTGAGCTCGTAGTCACTGGAAGACTTGTCTGAACCCCATTCCCATTCGTTAGAATCTATGGAATAGCGATCCTCTTGTTGCATTTTGGCAGCTTTGATTTGTAAGGCTTCCTTTGTCCTTTGGGTGTGGACCTTGGAAGTTAAGAAACCAAGTCCTTTCGAGCGTTCCTTCTTGAAAGTCAATTTAGGTTGTAAAGGTTCAATGATGCCTTCCTTTCGTAACCCTAGAGGGCTTTTTCCATCATACCTGAAATTTTTGTAGAATTTTGAAGCCTTTTCCATATTTCTCACATGGTAGATTGATGTGATCTTGTGTTTCCTCTTCATTGTCTCTGAAAAGCATTTTGTATAAATGTTCCTCTTCTAGTTCACCCCATCTTTGAAAGGTAGTAGGGTTGCATTTGAGCCTCATGATGGATATTTGCTTGTTAGGATGTGGTCTTCCATATTCTTTTGGGGAACTCATGACTTGTCGTAAGTACATGGTCTGATTTAAAGTATATTCCCCCATGCCTTTGTCCTGAAACTTGCCTTTAAGCTCACCTTGTTTTGATGTCGAAGGTTTTAATGACTCAGGATCAATGTATGCCAACGAAGGAATAGCCTCACGATTACTGGGGATGATGGTCTCAGTCTTTGATTTCAGGTTATAGCAGTATATGAATGGATTAGGATCACCGTTAACTGTTACTTCCACACCATTATGAAGAAACTTAATGCATTGGTGATATGTGGATGGGACTGCCCTCATTTCATGAATCCAAGGGTGTCCTAGCAATATGTTATAAGTGAGATTTAAATCTAGGACTTGACAAACCACATCCTTTGTAACTGGCCCAACTCTGAGAGGTAAGGTGACTGTGCCCTTGGATGAATGCTCTTCATCATCATATGCCTTAATGGTGATTTGATTTGTAGAATTCATAGCTTTATCAGAATATCCCAATTGTGTAATAGTGCTTAATGTGCAAATGTTTAGACCTGCTCCTCCATCTATCAGGACTCTTTTTATTTGATGTTTGTGTATGAAGGCTTCAATGTGTAATGGTGCATTATGTGGCTGACTTACAGAGGCATCATCGGCTTCTGTGAATGTAAGTGAATGTGGAAAGGAAAGGTATTCCACCATGGCTTGAAACTGGTCCACGTTCAGATTAATAGGAACGACAGTGTCTCTCAAGATTTTGTCAAGAATGGCTTTATGTGCGGGAGATATGCATAATAGCTCAAGGATTGAAATGAGTGTGGATGTCTTTCCTAACTGTTCTACAAGGTCATACTCAGGTTTGGTTGATGAAGAAGAGGTGTTTTTAGTTGGAGCACCTTGCAAAGTGATTTTACCTTGACGAGTTGTGACATTACATTCAGAGGTAGGTTCAAAAGAAGATCCAACACCTTTTAAGACAATCCTGGGTCTTCGAGTAGAATTCTCAAACGCTTTGTCCTTGATGATAATGGTAGAGACATAATTGTCCATCGAGATGTGATTGATGGTTGAATAATAGTTGTAAGATGCTCTGGTATAGTTGGTTTGATCCTCTATGGCTTTAGCTTTTCCCTTGTCATGTTTTGGGAATGGTTCCTTAAACATCTCATGTTCTTGATTAGACGAATGTCCATCAATCTCAATGTCACCTCTATCAATGAGATCTTGTATGATGTTCTTCAGTCGATGACAATTTCCTATCTTATGACCCTTGCTCTTATGATATTCACAATACTCATCATCATTCCACCAATTTGGTTTAACCTTTGGTTCATATGGAGGAAAATCTGGAACTGTGATTACCTTGTTTGCCACAAGCTTCTTGAAAACTGAATCAAGTGGTTCTCCCAATGGGGTGTACTTCCTTCGTGATCTAGAAATTGTTTGAGTATTCACCTGATTGTTTGTAGAACTTGATCCTGAAAAGATGAATTTGGGTCGCACCGTGTTGGCATCAACAACACCATCATTGACTGTGTTCTTGTTTTTATTCCAAAATCTTGGCTTGTCTTTTCCTTTAAAGTCATCTTTGTTTTCCTTGAATATCCTAATGACTCCTTGTTCAATTAGGACCTTTTCTGTTGCTAAGCCTTTTTCAATAACATCCTTGAAGGTGGACAAGAAGGCTTTCCTAAGATCATAGCCAATGTCTTTGTTAACATTCTGGGTTAACATTTCTACCATTTGTTTTTGTGGAATTTCACAAGAGCATCTGCTAGCTATATTTCTCCATCTTTGTAAGAATGATGCAAAAGATTCTCCCTCCTTTTGCTTGGTGTTGCACAAAGTAGTGATTGATATGTCTATCTCTATGTTGTAGGAGAAATGTTGGATAAATGCCTCTGCTAGATCACCCCATGACTTAATACTAGGTGGAAGTTGGGAGAACCATTCCATAGCTTGATCACCTAAGCTCTGTGGGAATAATCTCATCAAATATGTTTCTTCTGTTGCTATCTCAATGCAAGCTGTGAAAAACTGTCTTATGTGTGCCTTAGGATCCCCTTTTCCTCTATACTTATCAAATTTAGGCATCACAAAGTGTGTAGGAAATGGAGGCATTGGAATGCTCTTGTCAAATGGATAATGACAAATGTCTCTCATTGTGTATGTTGGCTTTGGTGTATTTATGTCCTCCATTTTCTTTTGTAAGTCCCTGATTTGTTGTTCCAAATTGCTCTTAGGTGGAGATCAACTTCTTGGACCATACCCCATGCTTGAGGCACCAATTGGAGGAGGAGCATGTTGCATATATGGATGATATTGATCATACATATGTTCATATGGAGGAGGTCTATAGTAATGTTGCGTAAATGGACCACTTGGTATAGATTCATGTTGAGGAACACCATATCTATTTTGTGCATGTATACCATACTCTACAGGCATGTCATGTTCTAATGTGTTGCCCCCAAATTTGACACGGGGTTTCGTTGTGTCCAAATTTTGAGCATGCCTTTGAACATCCAATTGTTTTGGTGGTTGATCCTTAGCATTAGTATGTGATTGAGCATATTTGTCTGCATAAGACTTCCATAATGGTCTACGAAGGTAAGTATCATATGTTTGACCATGTGTATGTGGGACCTCTGGTTTTTGAAGCAAAGCTAATGGTGATTTAGGTACCATATGTGGTCCTCTATTTCCTCCACTATTAGGTCTCCTTTGATCCATATTGGAGTGAGGTTGTTGCAAATGTCTATGTTCCATTATTTGAGACATGTCAAAATCATGAGGTATCTTTGCTCCACTTTGTGCCATCATTTGTAAGAAGTATTGTCTATCCCTCCTCATTATTTCCTCAACCAATCGATTGAAATGGGGATTCATAATGGATTCTTCCACATCTGCTAAATGTACTGAAAAGTTGTCCACATTGTCATTGTGTGTAGAATTGTTGTTTATAGTGTCCATGTTCTCAACATTTGGAATGTTTCTATAGACATCCATGTCAGGTAATGTAGTATGATCAGAATTGAAAAAGATCTCATTGTCATACTCATAAGAACTCATGTTTGCAGACTCTTGAGCCTCTTTAGTTTCTCTCCTAGATTTTTGAAGACGGGTTTCAACCATGAACTAGGTATTGACCAAGATGTGAGAGACTAGATGAAAAATGGAAAGAGTATGGAAGACCAAGAATTGAATGGAATGTAAATGAATCTGAAGTGTACTTGCAATGTCCAAAGTGTAAGACCAAGTATGTATGTAGTAGAGTAGGTGTGGCTTCCAAAGAGAGGATAGTTTCTCTTGATGAGGTAAGTTGACCTTGACTCTAAGTAATACCAAATGAGACCCAAAGGTAAGAAACCTTGATGAGGGACCACTTAGCAAAGTGTTGTTGTATGTAGTGTGTTGACAAAGTATGATGAGGACAAGCAAGTGACTTTTTGACTCAAGTTTAGACAAATGTGAATGTGATGTAAGGTGTGAAGCAATGATGGACTTTGTGAGACCCAAAGACAGGTTGATTGCTAAATGAAGTCTTGGAGAAATGACCTAAGAAGCTCAAAAATTCTGAAACTGACTGTGTTTGTTTGCTGGACTGTAATAGTTTTTCAATTCTGAACGTAGGCGCGCCTGTATACTTCACAGACGCGGTTTCCTGATGCAGACGCGACTCTGTTTAACACAGACGCATTTCTGAGATTTCTTTTGCAAAGTGTAATGTTGACTGTTGGAACACAGATGCGTTTCTGCCCTTCACAGACATGGTTATACAACATATACACTATTATGTCCAACATAGATGCGTTTTTGTAAAATTTGTGCAATTTTTTTCAAATTTGTGAAGTCATTTTTTTGTGACCAAATCTGATTGTTTGACCGTTTTTTTTTTTCATGATGAGAGGACACAGTGTTGATGAAGACCCAATGTTTGCAAGTGTCTGGACTCAAAAATGACTCCAAGAAAAGTGTGTTGTTTGATGTATAAATGTTTTGCATACACTTGAAGACACAAAAGACACAATGTTTTACTATTTGGTCTTGAATGTTTCGAATGTTTTAAAATAAGTCAAGCACAATTCTTATGGTTGGCCAAGACAATAGTTGTTGATCCCACATGGGGTTTTACCCCCGAGGCTATGCTATTCAGAGTGGATACTTAGATGCTTGACCTCACTGGCTCCACCCTCGACACTCACTTCTCGGGTCAGCCAAGCATCAGTCCCCATGAAAACTCCCCGTGGCGAACTTTGTATCTCTACTAAGAACCGTATGTGTGTGGGCCGCTACCAGAGGTCCGACCTCCTGCCCCAACAACTAGAAGGATTTGGGCTTCTAAAACAAAAAGGTGCTAGTAAGGGCATCCGCTCGTGTGGCCATACATGCGGCACTTTTAGCTCTATAAATATAGAAGGCTCCCAGTCGGTAGGGGTTATGCCCTACAACTGATCAAATAAATTTGATCAAACGGGTTTATGGGGAGACATAGTGTCAATATGAACTAATCAGCACATGTTATCCATAGTTTTCACCATGAATACATTTGTTTATAGTGGTTCGAAAGAGGTGGGTTTTCCTCGCTACCACTTGGGTCGTTCTCTTCTCACTAGTAGTCCTAATGACCACATGGGAAGACAGGCCCTCTAAAGATTAAACAAAAAGAGCCTATTGCTCAAGACACAAAAGACAATGATTCAATTTTAGTGCACCAATTGAAGTGTTTGCTAGTCTATGAAAATAAGGCACACAATAAAAATCCAAAAACCCTTGCCAAGGACCTGCAACAAAGAGTTGTTAGTAGTTTGGATTGTTTCAAATGATCACCCCTTCCTACAAGCACATAAGTTAGGTAAATTTTAAACCCAAAAGACTTTGTGAAAATAGGGGCCTTCAACCAAACGATTTAGCTTTCAAGACAAGCTACACCAATTTTGTTAGCTAGATCTGAAAATGTTAGCTCAAAATAAATCAGATCTGAAACCCTAAATGCAAAATCCAAAAACTGAATCAATAAAAACCCAAAATTTGAAATTGGTGAACATAGATGTGATTACCCTCAACACAGACGTGACTTCATGACACAGACGCAGTTCTGTGAGACACAGACGTGACTACAGAACGCAAACGCGTTTTATGAACACAGATGCGGCTAAAAATATCACAGATGTGACTTTACAACACAAACGTGCTTTCCTAGAATCTACAAAATAAAATATTGCCAATAACACAGATGCGACTCCAGATGTCGCAGACGCACCAGAAAATCAAAAACGCGATCCGAAAGTATGCAGATGCGGAAATATCAAAATGCTGCCGAAAACGTCAGATCTGCAACTTCAAAATACAAAATCTGCAACAAGGAAGTTAAATGCAAAAGGGACAAGAGTCCCACATGGCGTACCAAAATGTATATGGTGAAAATGGATAACAATAATAGCAATATTGAAAGGCTAAATGAATTCAACCACAAAACCCTAGTCTAACAACAACAAATATCCACCATAACATATGAAGATTACCTAAGACCATGCAAATCAAATGAAATCACAAAGATTATACCATCACATGTCCAATAGGGTTTTTGATCTCCATTCTTCCTATCTCCATTGATCTTGCTTGATATATTTTCTCTCAGATTTTATATGCACAAGAGCTCAACAAAGAACGGAATGTGGTTGCATGTAGGATCGTAGTGTAGTCCAGTGCATAAAAGATGATTAGAATGCATTATTAGGGTTTGATAATGAAGGAAGCATCTCTTTATATAGAAGACACTATATGAAATGGAGGGATAAGATTGAGAGGTGTAAAAGGAGGTCGGCTATGATTAGAGGGTAGGTAAAAGAAATAATAAAATAATGAAAGGGGTAGGTAGTATATGAATTAAGAGATGAATGACATGTGTCATAGGTAGAAAAGGTTAATGAATTAATTAAATAAATAAATATTTATTTAATTAATAGAAGAAGTGGGATGATTAAATAAATAAAATATATTTATTTAATTTAGGAAAAAAGATAATTTAAATAAATAAATGTATTTATTTAAATGAGAAATAAGGCTAGAAGAGGATAAATGAATTAATTAAATAAATAAAGATTTATTTAATTAATAGAAGAATTAGGCTTAGATAATTAAATAAATAAAATATTTATTTAATTAGACATGACAATTTTAGGTGTCTACACTCACATTTAGAGATTTTTTCGTGATTTGTTTGAATGTTGTTAAACATTGCATTTGTATTAGATATTTAATCTTGGGAATCAAGTTTTATGGGAACATATCCACTTGCTCTATTTCTAGGATAACTATTTTGCACCTCCTATAGAGAGCTCTTGTCGTGCCCAAACTTTAGGGCACAAAAACGGAACAACAAATTTTTTTTGACATCAAGAACTCGCAATATATCCTAATAATAATATTAACTTTATTAGAGTTTTGTCTTATCTAGGGTGAGAATAAAATTGTTTACTAAGGTTGGGTTAATTAACCAACTCGAACGAGCGACTAGTTTAGTGAAGATTAAATTAGTATCACGGATTATTGGCTAGCTCAATTACCTAACTCAAGTTGTCGCTAATTAAAAACAAAGGTTAAATGGTTATCTTCGAGAGTTTAATCATTCCCATTCATATAATGAGAATACCAATAATTAATTGATGCTCATGCAAAATTTATTATTTAAATCCAACCGATGAGGGTTCGAATTTCTATAAGGTCATTTGCCCACTAAGACCGACAATA
Source organism: Cryptomeria japonica (assembly GCF_030272615.1). Lineage (NCBI taxonomy): Eukaryota > Viridiplantae > Streptophyta > Pinopsida > Cupressales > Cupressaceae > Cryptomeria > Cryptomeria japonica. The sequence goes on along the minus strand of NC_081415.1, from coordinate 731,322,759 downwards.
AGCTAAAGCCAATTCTAATTTTTCTAACCCCTTAATTATGATGATTTAATTAAATTCGGCCCAAACTGGTCACCAAGGGCTTATGGTCCATAAAATTAATTCTACAATTTCTCCTTTTAAATTTTCCTAATGTCCAAATATATTGGGGAAAATCTATTGATTAATTAAATAAATTAATCATTTTAATGTATGGTGTATCCAACTATAATAACCCCTTCATTTTTAAATCCCTTTAATTTTACTATATTAAAATTTTAATCCCCTAAGGAATAAATGGACATATAATAATTCCATTATTAAAATAACCCCAAATATATATATTAAAATCAAAGTTTAAAATTCCCATTAAATAAACTCCCCTCTCTAATTTTAATTTTTTTTTTCCCCTTTAAATAAAGAAATCCTTTATTAAAAAATGCCAACCCTAACCCGAAATTGGGTTAGGGTTGCATTTCTATTTATTTACCCTTTGTTTAAATTTCTTATTACTTTATACCCTAACCCGAAATGAGTTAGGGTTTATTATACTACTTTTTTTTGTTTAGTATGAGTGCAGGTACGGAGGCGGATTAGGGCACGGCAGCCATGGCAAGGCGGCGGTTTTCGCAGAGGGGGGGGATGAGTGGAGGAGGCGGCGTGGGGCTTTCCCAGACGCCACTGTGTTTATACACAGTGACGGCGGTGCCGTCCACTGTGTATAAGCACAGTGGCGGCCGCGGACCATCCACTGTGCTTACACACAGTGGCGGCACCTCCCGTGCCGTCCACTGTGGGTAAGCACAGTGGTGCGGCCCGAGCCCCGTCCACTATGGGTAAACACAGTGGCACGGCCCGAGAGCCGTCCACTGTGTTTACACATAGTTGTTTGGCCTGTGCTACGATCCCTTTTTTTTTTAATGATATTTCTTTTTTTTTAAAAATTTATCATTAGGTAAATATATATATATATATATATATATATTTATAAATCAATATACATATTTTTATATATGTATTTGTATATCTCCATTGTCATGTTTCAAGTCTATACATATATTTCTCCCACGCAGGGATATATATATATATATAGGGTTAGGATTAAGAAGTTTATTCTGAATTATTTTTAACACAACAGTATATAATCTTTTATATATTCTGTAACAAGGATGCACAAGTTCAGAATACATCTCTTCTTTTGTTGTTGCAGGGGTATGCACATATAGCAGTTTATATATATATAGGTATATATTTTTCAATATATATACTTATATATTTATAGATATATATAAATAAATGTTGAAATAATAGGGCTGAAAACCCTTATATGGTTTGAGATTTTAACCATTAAACATTATGTTCTTAGTCTTCTAACAGCATTAAGAATAGGTCTTGTTTATCTTCTTATTTAGCAGTCTTACATACTACTTTCTACAGCAATAAAAATACTAGTTCTCTTTTTTTTAACAGTCATAAAATAACAGTAATTTGAACTATGCAAGTAAATCATGAAAGCTAATGCATTTTTTTTTTTTCCTTTTCTTTAATTTTGCAATAACTAAACAAGTTAACATACCAGATTTAGATGTAGTCTATAGCAACATCATAGACATCAAAAATTAAATAAAAATTACATTGCCTTCCAGAATAATAAGTTACAATAGCCCATATATAAAAATGGGTGAATAATCTAACCAGTCTTCCCTTTTCTTAATCTTTACACAGAGAATAAAAGAATACATTTATTTAAACAGAAAAGAAGAATCAACTTAAACCCTATATTTACATATGCACTTTCTCTTTCTTTTTTTTTTTGCTACAAATCATAAAGTTACATTTTCTTTCTTTGCTTTGCTGCATTTAAATAGAAATCTGAATCTGAAATATCTACAACCAAACCAACTGCAACTCCTAGTCTTTTTCCCAAGCCACCTGCATGTAAGATTTAGGACTGTGACCATGGGATGCTCACCTCCCAGCCTAGGCTTACCAGAAGCCACCCCCGAGCTAGGAGAATCAAGTTCTAGACAGGTTACAAACAAGCATACAACACAACAATAGGGCAAATACCCAAACATACACCTTCCCATCCCAAGCTACACTTTCACCACATTTTGTGATGATCAATCTACGGGTGGAAGTGGACCAAGTACCATTGGGGAGACTGCAGCCAAAATACAACCCAAGCCACCTCATGGCAACACAAAATACACAATAGATTCATCCCACACACCTTATGCCCCCCAAAGGCTCAAAGCCATATTCTCTCCCCTTATGACCCCCAAATGCATACACAAGGCTATGCAACAAGGGTCACAAAGGACACCCTTGAGATCACTCTCCTTAAGGAGAGCCTCTCACCCAAGGCTGTCATGCTTCTTCCACCCCAAGATAATCCTACTCCCCCAAGAGTAGGAGATCTTGGACACTCCCAAAGCAAGAACACATAAACAAACAAAAAAAAAAAAACATAAAAATGAAACTTACATTTCTCTTTTTTTTTTACAACAATCTACATATACACAACTCTTTTCACAAGCATTTCTTTCAAAAGAAGGAATAATTTAAACAACATAAACAAAGATAATACAACCAACCTTAATCTGCCAATAGGTATGTTAGACTTAGTTGGAGATGAGCTACCCAATCCACACAACTTTCTGCAATTTCTTGGCCTCCAAATTCCTCTATTCCTAAAACTGGTTTTTCCTCCAAAGTTTTTCCCAAAAATCTCCAAGGATGGAGAGTGGGTGATTAGCTCACTAAGCTTCCATTCTTAGCCTAAGAAGGCCTCTCTCACTCCTTCCAACCTCTTGGATAGAGTGAGGGATCTCCCATTGGATTGGTCTTCCCTAGGTCTTACATCCTCCCTAACCTAGGTACCTAGAGAAGGGAAATGGAAATGGGGAAGAGGGATTACTATCTCCAAGAAGGTTATCCTACCAAGGATGGCACTCCTATAGATGGAATTCGTCCATCTTGGGAAAACCACTTTTTTGGGTGGTTAAACAAGTCCTAAGGGAAAGACACATGGCCAATTTTGGCCTTCACCCATAGGTACCCCATGAGGCCTAATAGAAAAGCTCTAAAATTGACTCTAGGAGTTGATTTGACCTTCAGAAAGTCCACCTGAAGTTAACCTACGGGTCAACTCTGAGTTGACCTTCCTTGTGGCTCTCTAACCTAGATTTCTTGGTTCCTTCAAGGATAATTAGGAGATATAACAATTAACAAAAAATAAAACTCTCAAAAAGGTGACATGACAAATTGCCAACACAACATACTACATAGGTGTCAAGTGACACTACAAAATAATTCCACATCACAATACACACATGGCAATTGTCCCTTAAACAATTTAAACAATCCAATAAATACCATTTACACTCATGCAACATTTTACATTTACGAATAAAATACAGTACATATGGGGTGTTGTCTCTCCAAATAGACAACCCCTGGTTTTACTAACGCACATTGGCCTAGGCTTGATTCTTCATAATATTTCCATGGTCACATGGATAATTTCCTGCACATCTCAATTAAAGCATTAGTACTTCCCAAATAACCTCATATAATATATAACACATAATTAGAATACAATACATTCATTCTGCAAAGGCTCGTCATTATAAAATACGATTTATCACAAATCAAAGCAATTTATTATAATCCTCAAAATTTGATCCATCTACAAGATATGCAAACATTTTTCTAACATTATAACAAATTCTGAAATTCAGATAATAACCTGCATCATCACAATATTACCCTAATCTAGAATCATATAATATTCTATAATCCACAAGGCATAGAAATGAAGCATCCATATATATCAATGTTACCAAAATCATGGGACCATGTAAAGTTCTCTATCCATAGTGTGTCAAAACTAGCATCTAAAATAGTTCCAAAATGAAAATAGCTGAAGAGATAGGATGGATCGGGGTAGGGTCTCACAGCTCTCCATCATTGTATGAAGGATGCAAATTTTTCATTCTTATATTGTTTAGCGGCACACAATTCCATCAAAGTAACTAGGGTTTCAATGTTATGTGAGAAGTTTGCAATAAACTTTTCAGCTACAACCTCTATACAAGCCATAAAAAACTCTCTGAAATGGTCTCTAGGATCACCCTTCCCTCGATGTCTATCAAATTTAGGTGTTTCAAAATGATGTGGGAAAGGCGACATGTATAATGTGTGATTGAATGGATAAGGACGTAAGTTTTGCATTGTGTAGCTCTTTTTATCATTACCGGTCTACATGGTCATCATTTGTTGTTGCAAATTTTGTAATTGTTGTGTCAAAATATCTATTTGGGTCAAAGATACACCTTGTGTTTGTGTATGTGTAAAGCGGAAAATCGCGATCGAACCCTAGTTGTTCTCCCCTCTTCCAACTTCGAGGAGAGAGAAGGGAGGTTTGCTAGGATTCGATGGTTTTCACTTAGGGGAGAGACTTTACATTCAAAAGAGGGGTTGAAACTCATAAGATCCAATCCCACACAATGTAAGATTGGATGCTAAATGAATTTCAAGGGTTAGGAAAGCAAGGCTACCCTCTTTTGTAAAGAATGTTGTTAAGGAAATTAAGCTAAGAATACATAGAAAGTCATAAAGATTCGCTTATAAACTGAGTTCGGGTTATAGGATGAAGCTGCGGACCTAGAATTAGCAGTAGAATGTCGATATGGCGCTGTCCTGCAAATTTGAGCAAAAGTTGTCGGGACGATGGTGCCCGACGCCACGGTCCTCCGAAAAATCCGTGAAACGAAGGGGGATCTGTTCGTCTCTGCACAAGGATTCCACATCTTCAATTTCAGCCACGTACCTGCAACCTACACACAGAAAAGCGAAGACGATTGGGGGGTTAGGGATTAGGGGTTTTCCTTTAGGTCAAACCCCGGTTTTGGAATTAACCAAGAAATGAGCAAGAGCTGTAAATGTAAATGACTGTAAAACAAGTACTAATACCTTGTTCTAAGGATGTTTGTATCCTTATGTGCGAAGGTATAGATGTTGTATGTTGTATGTTGTAGCATGTAGTATGTAATCTCCTCTTCAATGGTTGAATCCTTGACTTGAATGCAACACTTAGCCTTGAATGGAGACTTGAAATGATCAATTGCTTGAAGGAATGCTTGAATGCTTGAATGCTTGAATGCTTGAGTATAGTTTCCACGCTTTTTCCATCATGTCGAATGAAAGAGGAAAATGTAGTTTATATACTTGTCATTTAGGGCTAATAGACTGATTTTCCCGACCTTAGGCCGACCAGGAAATGTAATTTCCAAATTGCAAACAAAAAGACCCAAGCCCCTTAGGAGACCGGGCCCAAAATAGGACCCAGGGACCAGGGCGCTGGGCGCCATGGTCCTGGGGACCAGGGCGCGCCCTGGTCCTGAAGGACCAGGGCGCTGGGCGCTCTGGTCCCACCTCCCGGGACAGCAGGGTGCAAGGAGGTTTAGGCCAGGGTGCTTGAAAAATGCAGTTTTCAGTGTCGCGAGCAAGTTTTGGGGTCTCCATTCAGGTTGCGTGTTGCGTCGCCATCGTGAAGACCGAAATGCAGTCGAAATTGCAAGTGTCGCAATTTTAGGACGCTACATTTAGCCCCCACTTTAGCGGGAGTATGTATGCTCATACTTCTGGTAAAGTACAAGGAAACAATATTGAAAGACTTTCACCACGTCAAGGAGGCAAGATACACCAAGCCCCCAGTGGACTAAGGATCTTACGACTTCGATTGATAAAGTAAAAGGGAAGATCACGAGGGAGAACCATGACTGTCAGTAGTAAGATTCCCTCACTATGAGTCATGCAAGAAAGATATCAAAAATTTTCAAGGCAAGGTTAAATTTACCAAGAAATTTTCAAGTATCTTAAAAAGATATGAACGGGATGTATGCCCCCCTATGTTAAAGCGATCGCACATGCCTCACCGGGGGTGATTGTTTTAACGTAGTGATACACATAAGAAATGAGAAAGGAGCACGTTATCGCAAGGATTTAGCCCCCAAGTGTGAGATAAACCCAAGGATAATAGACACAAAACATAAAGCACGAGGTGACTTCACTTTCCTCGGGGTCAGTATGCTGTATGATAATTCATGTATATATATCATATGTATGTATGCATAATTGTTCTTCATTCCCCAATCAAGGAAGGTCACCTAGAAGAAGGGAACACATGTGTCTTTTGAGTCAACATGAGAGAGACCGAGAGATCTCAATGCTTTGCATCGTCCTCAAGTAGACAACACCAAGGACAACAAATAGAAGAATGAGAATAACATATAGAAGAAGTAACAAAAGAGAGGGGGAGAGAATCTGCTATGCTAATGTAACTAGTCTAGCACGCCATCTACCCCCCGATCTTGCTGATCAATGTTTCGGGAAGGTAGGGAACACGCTAGAGGAGGAACATCCAACACAGCAGATGGAGCTATCACAAGATCCAAACAAGGGCTATGTTCATGTTCCGAGCCACATTGTTCTTGTCTAGGAGCTAGGATAAGTGCTTTAGAAAATTCATTAGATAAATGGTTATCAACATCAACAAGTTCATATTCACTATCAGAAGCAAGAGGAGTAACATTTTCATCATGCATAAAATTTTCATCTATATCGTCATCAAGATTTATAAAAATAGGATCTTTAACTCACACAGGATCAAGACCATCATGCATCTTATGTTTAAGAGATTTAGGCTCAATGTCTGGCTAAGGAGAAAATGGAATAATGCTTGTTGAAGGTGTTTTTGGAGATTGCAAAGTTTGAGAAGCGGCTGCTTGAGCTCTAAGACAACGCTTTCATCGGCGTTCACGTGCAGAACGATTTCGTCTAGTCTTAGTAGGAAGTGGAGAAGATTGAGGAGGAGGAATGTTCTCATCCTTAGCACTTGGGTGTTTAGGTTGTGGTCTCTTAGGCTGGATAATAGGAGAAGAAGAAGGTCTCTTCTCTCTATAAAAAGAAGGAGGAGGAACTGCTCCATATAAGGGAAGAATATTTGGTTTAGGGAGAAGACCAAGTCCATCATGACGAGGAGGTATAGGTCTACTCTTAGGAAGTTTATTAGGTATAGACATAGTCACATCCATAGGGATGGGTTGGGAATCTTCTTGAGGAAAGACATTAGTTTTATCTTTCAAAGGAAGAACTTCCTTCTCAAGAATGATAGGAATGTCAAGTTTAGGTGTTCTAGGTTCACTTAGAGATAAGATCATATCTGTTTTCCACTTTGGATAAGATTTGAAAAGATGATCACTTCATGGAGGAAGAGATTGGAATTGTTTAGGCCAAAAGTAATCTATAGGAACACTAGAAGTTCTTTTAGCTGGTTTAAAGAGACTATGATTGACAGTAACGACTTCACCATTATGGGGAAATTTCAAACACTTATGAATAGGAGAAGCAATAGCTTTCATGGAAGATAGCCAAGGATAGCCAAGCTTCACACGAAATTGTTCGGAAGATGGAATAATAGCAAAGTTCACATCAAGAGATTTATTATGGACCTCAATAGGCAATGTAATAGAACCAATTGCAGGAGAAGAAAATGCATCAAATAGTTTCACAATCACATCTGTTTTGTCATATATCACTTGATTCAATTGCAAAGTAAAAAGGAATTCTTCAGTAATAACATTAACCATGCACGAAGGATCAATAAGCACTCCACGGCAAGGTGTATTCTTAACTTTTGCAACTATGTATAAAGGACCATCAGGTGCCCTAATGGTTTCACTGGAATCAAATGTGATGGAAGGTTCTTTAGGGATTTCTTGCTGCTCTACAAAGTTAATCACATTCGGGGTCATAGACACAAGACCATCAAATGAAAGAGAGGAATCATTAGCCTCAATTGCATTAGAGGTATGAGAAGGCAATGGATTAGTGAAAATCTGAAGATTTTGGTTAGGAGGAGCTACAAATGTGTTGCCTTTATAATTCACTCCAGAAACAGAAATAGTATTATTATCAATCAAATCCTGAATTTTACCCTTTAAAGAAAAACATTTTTCAGTATCATGACCAGGCTGATGATGAAATTGACAAAAGGCTTTGTTATCAAAATAAGGTGAAGTAATCTTTGCAGGATCAATTTTTCTTATAGGAGGAAGAGTAAGCACATTTTGTTCCAATAACTTACTCATAATACTATGTAATGATTCATTCAAAGTAGTATACTTTCTTTCTTTCTTGAAAAATTTAGAAATAGGAGGCACACCTGATGCTGCATTCACATTGTTGTTGATGATGTTTTCATTGAATTTGATGGAATCTCTGTTTGGTTTAAACTTCCCAAATGGTTGTTGACTGCTATCACCCTTATCACTCGGAGCCATAGGATGTGATTGTTCCATTTGACTCACAGTCAATTGATAATTGTGAAGAGTTGCACACAACTGTTGGAAAGAAGTAAACTCAGAAAATAGAAGTTTGTCTCGAATAGCTTTTTGTAAATTAGAAATAAAGATTCTTTGAATATCATTGTCAGGCACTGGAAAAGAAATTTGAGCATACAAATGCTTATATCTACCAATGAAATCAGTCACTTTTTCTTTAACACCTTGTTTACAATGCATTAAATCAATCAAAGTAACTTTAGGACTTATATTGTTTTGAAATTGTTGAATGAAAGCATTTGCAAGTTGTTCGAAAGAAGTAATAGAATAAGAAGGCAACGAGCAATACCATTGTAGGGCTTTGTCTCTTAATGTTCTAGTAAATAGTTTTGCAAGCAACCTTTGGTCATAAGCAAAATCAGTACAAATTGTTTGAAAAGTCTTAACATGTGTTAGAGGATCTCCTTTACCATTATAAAGCTCCAAATGCGGGATTTCAACATGTTTAGGAGGGATAGCTCGAACAATGTCAAGAGAAAGTGGGCTCGCAACATCAAATGTGGGCACACTGAACTTAGATTGATTCATAGAGGCAATTTGTTGCTGTAAAGAAGAGACAGTTTGTGCTAGATTGTTAATGGTCGCTTCAGTCGAAGAATTCATATTGGATGTGTTATATTGAGATGGAGGTGTTATGTTATTGAAAGAAGGTAAAGAGTAAGGTGGTGGGACTCTATGATAATTAGTCATAGGAGATGATTGGACAAGAGGAACACTACAAGGAGGAATGGAATGGTTAAATGAATTGCCCCCTTGCGTCATGTTCATTTGTGAAGATGTAATAGGAACACTCATTAGAGGAATGAATGAAGAAGTTGGATTGAATGAAGGAAGAGGGTTAATTGAAGAAGAAGGGTTGCCCCCATGACTGGTGATCATAGGAGGAATGTCTTGTGTTGAAGTAGTCATTATGTTTGATGTAAAAGTAGGTATACTAGCAATAGGAGTCGTCAAAGGAATAGAATGATTGTCTTGGGTAGGAGGTTGTGTATAACCTAAGGTTTCGACACAACTCTTCATAGGCATCACATTTGAATCCACAATGTGTGCAATACCATGCAAAATATCAATTCCATTCTTATCACTTTGAAGCATACGTTTTAGACCCTCAATTAAAGGAAGAGCTTGACTATCAGGGTATTCTTGAGACATCCATTGTCGAAAATCGTCAAATTGGTTATCCAATTTCGAAAGTTGTTCTACAGAAACCTCATGGAGAGCTTCTTCATCATTAGGAGGATTAGAGGAATTACCCATGTCCTCGTTAAAAAGGCTATTCAAATTAGGTTCCATCTCCTCAGTAGTTAAACCTCGAAAAGACTTACTTCTACGGCTTCGTCTAACGGGAATAGTGTAAGTAGGGCTTATTGTTGTAAAACTCATGCACTAGAAAGAGAGAGAAGATTTTGAATTTAGAGGTAGCAATTTTCAGTAAAATCAGCCAATCTTCTGGATTTAAGCTGTTAAATGCAATCACAACAGTCTCCCAAAATTTTGAAAAAAATGTCCGGGACCGTGGCGCCGGGAGTGCAACACGGTCCTTGCAACTTTTTTCAAAATTTGCAGGGATGAAAGGTATGATGATTTTAGAGCTAATCTGAAAAAATTGAGTGATTTTACGATCTGTAGATAGGCCAAATTAAAGTTGCAAATTCAAAATTGAACCCTATCAAGATTGTCGAAAAATGCAAAATTTGAATTTTGAAAAAGAGAGGGAAACTGAAATTTTGAATTTTATGATTTTAGAGGGAATGTCAAGAGCAATGCAAATTTTGAAATTTGAAAATTGACTCAATTTCACGCAAAATTCAATTTTGAAAGAGGAAATCAAAGTTGTTGTAATTAAGCACTTAATTTCAAAAGTCACAAATTGCAAGAATTTGAATAAAGCACTGAAATTTCGAGTGAATGCAAACACAATTTTCAGATTTATGATAATAAAAACGCAATTTTGACACAAAATTTTAATTTCAATGATTTTTGAATGATTAGAAGCCTTAGACCAAGCAATCGCAAGACCAACTTTGACTGTAATTTTGAAAGTGTTATAATTGACAAAATCAGCCAAAATTCTGGATTTTAGCAGGAAAATACAGCAAGATCTCGCTCCCGAAATTTTGAAAAAAATGTCGGGGACGATGACGCTCGGAATGCAACACGGTCCTCGCAACTTTTTTCCAAATTTTCAGGGATGAAGGATATTGTGATTTTATTGCAGAATCCAAAGTTACAGCTGATTTGGAGATGTTTTGATTGGTCAAATTGTCGGACAAAGGTTGAATTAAGAGGGTTTCAAAAATTAGGGTTTTGACATTTAACCACTTAATTTTCAGAATTAAAGCATAAATATGAATTGAAAATTTGTAATAGAAGGGCAGATCTGAAACAGGCATTAACATTTAGACATTTCGCAAGTTCAATTACTAAAAGTTAAATTTAGGGTTTTTATGCAATCACCTCTAAAATTTTGCAAAAGATCAAACATGGAAATGTAATCAATTTTTTTTTTCAGATCTAAGCATGAAAAATCAGAAAGGATGTTCACGTCGGGTTCACCAAAATGTAAAGTGGAAAATCGTGATCGAACCCTAGTTGTTCTCCCCTCTTCCAACTCCGAGGAGAGAGAAGGGAGGTTTGCTAGGATTCGATGGTTTTCACTTAGGGGAGAGACTTTACATTCAAAAGAAGGGTTGAAACTCATAAGATCCAATCCCACACAATGTAAGATTGGATGCTAAATGAATTTCAAGGGTTAGGAAAGCAAGGCTACCCTCTTTTGTAAAGAATGTTGTTAAGGAAATTAAGCTAAGAATACATAGAAAGTCATAAAGATTCGCTTATAAACTGAGTTCGGGTTATAGGATGAAACTGCGGACTTGGAATTAGCAGTAGAATGTCGATACGGCGCTGTCCTGCAAATTTGAGCAAAAGTTGTCGGGACGATGGCGCCCGGCGCCACGGTCCTCCGAAAAATCCGCGAAACGAAGGGGGATCTGTTCGTCTCTGCACAAGGATTCCAGATCTTCAATTTCAGCCACGTACCTGCAACCTACACACAGAAAAGCGAAGATGATTGGGGGGTTAGGGATTAGTGGTTTTCCTTTAGGTCAAACCCCGGTTTTGGAATTAACCAAGAAATGAGCAAGAGCTGTAAATGTAAATGACTGTAAAACAAGTACTAATACCTTGTTCTAAGGATGTTTGTATCCTTATGTGCGAAGGTATAGATGTTGTATGTTGTATGTTGTAGCATGTAGTATGTGATCTCCTCTTCAATGGTTGAATCCTTGACTTGAATGCAACACTTAGCCTTGAATGGAGACTTGAAATGATCAATTGCTTGAAGGAATGCTTGAATGCTTGAATGCTTGAATGCTTGAGTATAGTTTCCACGCTTTTTCCATCATGTCGAATGAAAGAGGAAAATGTAGTTTATATACTTGTCATTTAGGGCTAATAGACTGATTTTCCCGACCTTAGGCCGACCAGGAAATGTAATTTCCAAATTGCAAACAAAAAGACCTGAGCCCCTTAGGAGACCGGGCCCAAAATAGGACCTAGGGACCAGGGCGCTGGGCGCCATGGTCCTGGAGACCAGGGCGCTGGGCGCCCTGGTCCTGAAGGACCAGGGTGCTGGGCGCTCTGGTCCCACCTCCCGGGACAGCAGGGTGCAAGGAGGTTTAGGCCAGGGTGCTTGAAAAATGCAGTTTTCAGTGTCGCGAGCAAGTTTTGGGGTCTCCATTCAGGTTGCGTGTTGCGTCGCCATCGTGAAGACCGAAATGCAGTCAAAATTGCAAGTGTCACAATTTTAGGACGCTACAGTATGTCCCACAAAAGGACTCATGGTTGCATAGCTATGATCTTGCTGGAAGGTACCATGATTATAATTTTGTGTGTTGTGCATTCCACTAGGTACCATAAAATAAGTGATATGCAACCCCATGTTTGGTTGAGTTGTACTTGTTGTATTGGTAAGACCTAGATTTGCATTTTGGTGACCATATGTCGATCCTATAGAATAGGAAACTAGAGGCTGGGTTGCACTTGTTGCTTGTGTTTGAATAGGTGTTGAGACACTTGATATTATCGGTATGCTTTGTGTTGGTATACTAACATTGATTGCCGAAGATGATGGACTTGTTTGAAAGTTTGTATTTGTATTGACATTTGTTTAGATAGGTACATTTTGAGGAAAACTAGAGGTCGTTGCTTGCATTTGTGTTATGGGCAGTGTTTGACTGTTATCTTGACCTAAAGTTTTTCCTAGTGGTAAGATCTTTGTGACATCAAAATCTTCAGATAGTTTTGCCCCATTTTGTAATAACAACTAGATATTTGTCCCTATCACTATGTATAAGTTTATCTAAGATCATAAGGATATGTGGATCTTGTTGAGATGACTCAATTTCTTCTTTTGTTAAATTTTGTTGTAATTCATTTAGGATAGACATTGCCTGAGAACCTGATTGTTGACTAGTTGATATGTCCATATTCCAAGTTGGATCTACAGACTGGTTGTTGTTTGGGTCCATTATACCTTTTGCCTTTTGTGACCTTGTGATAGGCATTTAAGACTACTATATGAGGGTTGTTTTATGCAAGATGATGACTAATGCTAGACTGTAGACGTAGGTATGAAAAACTAGACTAGACTCTCTATTGGGGATTTTTATGCGAGACCTATTGAGCATTTCTAGATTTTGTAATGCAAGTTTTTCCATGTCTTCTCTTACACATTCTGCAAGAATTTCTCTATCAATCCTATGGGCGATTTTACACTCAATATTTATCTCGTATTTGACTCCTATATACTGAGGTCCGTTTCTCCTTGAATCCCAGTCTCTCTTACCCTGAAGATCCAAAGATCTTATCACCGAGGGATTTTTGTCTCATAATGTAAGGTACATGAGGGGTATCTATGGGGTACGATCTACACTCCTAGAATCATTGAATGTAGGATTTTGGCCTGCTAAATTGGTTCGTAGTATAAGGTTTTGAGGGGTCTCGATCCAATGACAGATTCTTAGAGCAAGCCACTTAAGAATTTAGTTGAGCTTATTGGTGTAGGGAAGGTCCCCACATACATTGAATTCACTCAACACTCTAGCTGCCTGACCAGTATATTTATATAGCGGCTCAAAAAACCAACTTGAGAGTATGCTGGGAGAGATGATATCCCCAATGCATCCCAATTTAAAGTACCTCTGTGGGGTGATGAAATCCCCAGTCAAAAATACCCCTCACTACATGAAATAAAATAAAATTGGATGTCGTTGTCACCTCCTTCCTTTCTCCCAAGACCCCAAAGGTGGGTGGAAATTTAGTTAATGCAATAGTAGGTCCACCCCAAACACGATAAAAATCTTTACCTTAAGAAAATGAAATATGATTTAATCTAATGCAGCCCGATTCACATTCATTTTATAGCCAAAATTGAGGTGTTGAATATGCATGTGCATGCCCATTTTAACACCAAATTGAAATATGAAGGCATGCATGTCAATTTTAACCATTGTTGATTTTAAGACCAAATCTAATTGTTATACATGCATGTCAATTTTAGCCAATGTTAATTTTAAGCACCAAAAGACAAAGTGTGAGATTATGCATGCATGTCCATTTTAACTATTGTTGATTTTAAGAACCAAAAGATGAAGTGTGAGATTATGAGTGCAATTGATATAATACTAATCCGATCCTTTTTGTAAATTTTCCATAGGCTACAAATAGATGATTAGCAGTCAAATCAAATCAACAAAAGATAGAAAATAAAAAATTGACAGAAACGAATGCATGACAATACCTGCATGATTGCGTGACACTGATAGACCCAATGCATGAACATAACATAGCGAATGCATAATTATAATAGATCGAATGTGTGACAATAACATATCAATTGCGTAATCTAAACAGGATGATTGCATGATAGATAGGCAGCCAACACAAAAAAAAATTAAAATTTTTTAGCTAAACTCGATCAGAAACCTGCAAAACCAATTGTGAGGCCCTTGCTAAATCTCTCATCATCCATTCAATATTAATTAGATAATATTTAACTTGATATGAGAGAACTAAGCTATTATATCTATAAAAGGTTGGTTGATCTTCCCAATCTTGTATCTTCTTTTATGCTTGGAGAACCCTTTGATAGCATTTTGCCTGTCTTCTTTGTCCTTTGTCCTTCTAGTACCTAAGATCCTGAATTGTACCTTGCGTGCCATAAACTATTATAATAAAATCATGCAAAATAATCTATTTCTATATTTACTCAATTTTAGATAGAATTAAACATATCAGAGAACAGAAAGGATATGAGAATAGAAACAATCAAAGATCAATTTTCCCTGCAAATGCGTGATCTATAAAGGACGATTGTGTGACCCTATATGGTTGAATGTGTGACCCCAAAGGGTTGAATGCATAACATTGTTTATGCAATTGCATGATGATGTAAGCACGATTGCGTGATGAAAAATCTATTATCGAAATTCGTGCAAAATATGTAAAAAAATGAAAAAATCCATACAACTTGCAAAAATTACATAGAGAACAGAGAAGGTAAATTAGCTGTTTTTTACATTGGGTTCACCAAAATGTGTGCATGTAAAATTAATCTTATAAAATATCAATTAGAATCAAAGGGAAATCACAAATCCCTATCTAATCAAAGAATTCTAACAAACAAACAATGAAATAATACAATCAAGCAAAATAGGGTTTATAAATAAAATCAATTAAAAAGTCATGTTCACCAAAATTTCTACATGTAAATTTCATCTTATAAAATATCAATTAGAATCAAAGTGAAATCACGAATCCCTATCTAATCAAAGAAATCTAACAAACACACAAGGAAATAACACAATCAAGCAAAACTAAAATCAATTAAAGACTCCCTATTTTGTGACTACGTATAACTTCAATTTCTCTTCTCTTCTCTATGGTATGATGGCTCTCAGATATTGTGCTGGTAACCTACAAGTGACACAAAGATTCAAAGTTTGTGATCATTGAAAATGGAGGTTGAATGCTCAATTTATAAATTTTTGGATGAGATTGATTGAAAGGTGGAACATAATGATCAAGAGGTGGAACTCAGGTAAGCTCAAATGTTGTTTGATAGTTGAACTACTAATTTAGAGGTGCAACATAATAGATTGAATAGATTAATTGAGTCAACTGATTGAGAAAAAGCTAACTAAAAGAAGAAAAAAAATGATTGGAGGAAATAAAGAAGATGACAAAGAGAACTAGAAGATGAAAATAGAGACTGGAGAGATAAATGATTTAATTAATTAATTGATTGAATTAATTAATTTAGCATGTGCTTGCATTTAGACTTAGATTTTCAATTTAATCTTTTCATGAGATTTTAATTCAAATATTATTTAATTCAATTTAGTATTTGAATATATTTAGAACTTGACTTTGATTTTCCATTTGGTTTTTGAAATCATGCACATGTAATTGAATTTGGAAGAAATTAGAAGAAATAAGAAATTAAATGAAATTAGAATTTGGGGATTTGGAAATGGAAGAATTAATTAGTTAATTAAATACTTTAAAGAAACTATTTAATTATGCTAGAAATGGACTATAATTAAATAATAAAGATTATTTAATTTAAAGGGTAAAATCACAATTAATTAAATACTAAATATTTAATTAATAAAAAGGGTTAATGATTAGATGATGATAGGATTGAGATAGAAATTAAGAATTAATTTATTTAAATAATAAACATTATTTAAATTGGGGAATTAATCATAATTAATTAAATAATAAATATTAATTAATATTTAGAAAATGATTAAAATGATTAAATGGTGATAGAATAGAATAAAATAATTAATAAGATGATGAGGAAATATGAAATTAGAAGAAATAGTTAATTAAATTAATTAAAGAATTAAAGAATTATTTAATCAATTAGAGGAATAATTAGTGCATGATCAATGAGACATTTTTAGGTCTCTATAATACCCTATACAAATTTATGCCTTATGTTAGCTTACAAGGATATATACAATATCATATTACATGTCGGTCATATAACATAAATGAATAAGCATGAAAAAAAGTTGTCGATGTCGGATCTAAGATGTGTCGGCCTCTAATATCGATGACCTTTACCATACCATGTTGCCCTGCATTGCTGGTGACCAAACAAATCTCTTATCCTGTCAGTGTCAGTGCTGGTGCCGATGTAGAGTCTGTGAAGTGCCTGTCGGTACACCATATGAAGCTGGAACCCAAAATCATGTTGTCATCAATGACAACATAGTGAAACCAGCCATTAGCATGTCAATTGTCAACAACATGAATTCCCTGAGATATTTGCTTGGATACATTCTGACATGCCTGGCATAGATCCTAAGATTGTCACTCATAATATTGTCCTAATTCCTGATGGTAAACCCATGAAGCAAAAGATTTGAAAGATTCACCCTTAAGTGGCATTACTTGTTAAAGTAGAAATTGAAAAACTATTGGATTCTTGATTCATTCATCCTATCGATTATTCCCCATGGATTTCAAATGTTGTGGTTGTGGCTAAAGATGAAAACAAGATTAGGATGTGTATAGATTTTTGCTATTTAAAAAAGGCCTCTTTAAAGGATGACTTTCCTCTCCCAAATATCGATATGATAGTGGATTCGGTAGTAGGGCATGCTTTGTTATCCTTTATGGATGGTTTCTCAAGATATAATCAAATCTTCATCAATCCCCAAGATCAATATAAAACTTCTTTTACAATCCCTTGGGGTACGTTTTGTTGGATTGTGATGCCTTTTGGATCGAAAAACGTAGATGCAACCTATTAGCATGCTATGACTCTCATGTTCCATGACTATATGCATAAAACCTTAGAAGATTACGTTGATGACATCTTAGACAAATCCGTTCTTCGTACAAATAATGTTAAGATCCTTCGTCAAATTTTTAAGAGAACTCGTAAGTATAACATGCATTTGAATCCACGAAAAATGTGTTTTTTGTGTGGATAGTGCAAAACTATTAGGATTCATAGTTTCACATCATGGTGTTGAGGTGGATACGAAGAAAATAGATGCTATTGTTAACATACCACCTCCTAAGAATGTCTCCCAACTAAAAATTTTGCAAGGAAAGATCCAAGCTATTTGTAGGTTTGTCTCTCAACTTGACAATCGTACCTTTCCCTTCACATAATTGCTTAAAAGGAATATCACTTTTCAATGGAATGAGGATTGTCGTCAAGCATTTGAAGACCTAAAAATCTATTTAGCCAATCCTCCTATTCTTCAACCTTTTGATCCTACTAAGCATTTCCTTCTATACACCACTACTTCCCCTCAAGCTCTTGTAGCCCTATTGGCACAATGTCATAAGGATGGTAGAGAATGGCCTATTTATTACATAAGACACACTCTACTCGATTACAAAGTCCGGTATTATGCAATAGAAAGACAGTCCCTTGCTTTAGTCTTTGCAACTCAAAAATTGAAGCATTATCTCTTGAATGTTGAGATCCATGTTATCATTAAATTCAATCCTCTTAAACATCTTTTCTCCAAAACTGACCTTTCCAGATGTTTAGCTAAGTAGGTAATGATGTTGATCGAGTTTGACCTTAAGTTTGTCTCACAAAAGGCAATAAAGGGTCAAGCATTGTTTGACAACTTAGTTGATGCTCCTTCACCCTTCTCCCTACCTAATCCAAAGTCTTTTCTTGATGAATACATTTTTTCCATTGAGGTTGATGAGACTTGGGAACTGTATTTTTATGGCTCTAAGTGCCATACAAGATCAGGGCTAGGGGTGGTTTTAATCTCTCCTAAAAAGAAGCCTATTTCTTTATCATATTGTCTCAATTTCTTATGTACCAACAACATTGCTGAATACAAAGCTCTTATAGTTAGAATCAACACAACCTTGGCATTGAATGTGAAACATTTACATATTTGTGGAGATTGTCAACTAATCATAAGATGAGTGACATCAATTTATCAAGCTAAGCAAGAAAAATTATCATAATATAGAGATCTAGCTTTATCCTTGTTGCAAAACTTTGATTCTTATACCATGGAGCCTGTTCCTCAAAAAGATAATCAACATGCTGATGTGATGGAATGTGTTTCCTCTCTTGTGTTTCTAGAGGACCCCTTGGTAGATCTTAAATTCACTATTCACAACCTCACTACCTCAGCTATTGCTAATAATCCTAGTGATGTAGCATATTATTGCATTATAGATTTTGATGAATGGTACTCGCATATCGTAAGATATTTGAGTCATGGTACCTTTCTTGACTCTTTGAATAAGAATACTAGGGATAGGATTCACAAATTGGCTGCTAGATACATTATCCTTTCTAGTGTTCTTTATAGGAGGGGTTATAATGGTCTTCTTCTTCGATGCTTAAACATGGCTAAAATCCCTATTGCTCTTGAGGAAGCACATTTAGGTGTTTATGGGGGGAATTTTGGGGGTAGATCTTTGGTTCAGAGATTTCTCCAAATGGGATATTATTAGCAAACCATGGAGAAGGATTCCTTTGCATTTGTTAAAAGATTCATCAGTTTTAGCAACATAGCTATTTGATCCATGCCCCTGCCCAAGAGCTTCGATCTCATGTATCATATTGGCCCTTTTCTACATGAGATTTGGATCTTGTTGGTAAAATATCTCCTCTCTAATGTCAAGGACATAACTTCATCATAACTACCACTGATTACTTTACGAAGTGGGTGGAAGTCGTTCCTCTTCGATCCACTACCGCTGAAGTAATTTGTCAATTCATTTTGGAAAATATTATTTCTCGATTTGGGATACCTTCCGCCTTAGTTTCAGATAATGGAACATCATTCGAAATTAAGGATGTGAAGAAGTTTCTTGAGAAATATCATATGCAACATAAATTTTCTACACCTTATTATCCTCAATCAAATGGTCAAGTTGGGTCATTTAATAGGATAATTGAACAAATTCTTCAAAAGGTTGTAAACACACATAGTAAGGATTGACATACACAATTAACCTATGCTCTATGGGCTTATCGCACGAGTGCACATGTTACTATGGGTTGTACTCCTTATAATCTTGTTTATGGTATCGATGCAATTATGCCTTTGGAGTTAGAGACTCCTTCTTTGTGAGTCTCTCTAAGGGGTATAGTGGATGATGATTCCTATAGAGAGAAAAGACTTCAAGAGCTTGAGATGCTGGATGAACAATGCATAAATTCTATTAGGTCCCGGGAAAAACTGAGAGGCGGGGGGGGGGGGGGGGCCTGAATCAGTTGTCCAATAAATTTAAACCAAATACAATTCAACCAACTTAATGCTTAATACCAGTAAAAAAGTTAAGTATGTCGGTAGACAGTTATAATAGTTAATTGCTATATCGGTAAGGATTAGTGCATGAAACATAAACACAAAATCATCCACAACACATAACACAAATATTTGTATGTGGAAACCTTGTAAGGAGAAAAACCACAGTGGGAAACCTTACCCACAATTAGATGATACTACTATAGATAGTAAGGGTACATAAATGGGGTTTGCACATGCAGAAAGGCCAACAACCTAGAGCTCACTTCTCAATCACAAAATGGGAGTCACACTGACTACAGTTGGATGGTTAAATCCAATAAGAATGTGTTGGCATTTGGCATTTGGCATTATAATAGACAAGGAGAGATTGTTGGCATTTCAATAAGGATATTGAGAAAGTTGTTGATGATTATGGATATAACTGATTAAGGATGTTTACTATCTTAATATTATTATTTTGTCATTGATGTCAAGAAATTGATTTTCTAATTTAGTATGATGTTGCCTTATCTTGAGAAGTATGATTTGATGAGTATAAAGATGTTGGTAAAAGACACTGAAAGAATATGGTGAATAAGGGGAGAAATAAGTTATTCAATGGGCAACTATTATCGAGTTAGATAGTGATGAGATCATGATGTTTAGATTGTTTTGATATCCTACATATGTTATTGATTGAAAGGTTAATACTATAATATGTTACCAAGCAAAGAACCTAGTCGGTAAACCCTAAGGTTATCGCTATCGGTTAATGAAGGCAAAATGTCTACCGAGTGAAGTTTAGTATTCACCGAGTTGTAACCGAGCTGTAACAGAATGCATTAAATGATTACAAGCGTTATTTAATGAAGGAAGCTGATGAGCTGGCCATGATTAAATGATTGGTATGTCGTGAATGAAGTTTGTTAAAGAATCTATGGCAAAGGAAAATTGGCAGGAAGATCTATAGCTTAGATTGAACCGCAATACCCTAGCACAAGTTCCAAGAAATGTATGCAAGTTCCAAGTCAGGGTAAAACATTTTTCAGATCAAAGGATACATTGAACCTGGTCAAAGTTTGAAGATCCAATGGCTATGATTGATCATGGGAAATGTGATCAAGGAGATTAAGCGGTTGGTGAATTATTTATGAATAGGGAACTATTGATGAACAATGTATGCGAGCAAGTGTATGCACAGGGATGCTACACAGTGATTACCAAGCACAGAAGCTTGAAGACCTATTTTGAATAAACAGAGTATAGAGCCCAACAGATGGACAAGATTAGTTCTTTGTCTATATTGTATTGAGAAAATAAGAATCTGCTTTAGCATTTTAGATGTGAAGTTGCAGATAGATTTTTATTATTGTTATTTTGTGAAAGCGACATAAAATCTCTTAACCGAGTGGACTTAACAGTCTTATTTGTAAAACCCTCTAGCAAGGTGACATTCTGATTGAGTGTTTGAAATACTTTAACAAGGTCACTTCTAACAAGGTGAAGATCCTAACAGATCTGAGGGAAATCCCTTAATCAGGTCACATCTAGCAATGTATTTGTAATCTTTAATAGGATTTGCTTTTAACCGAGCATACTCTAGAAGAGTATATTTCTTAGTGGGTCTGAAATCCCACAGTGGTTTCTCCCTATTTGGGTTTCCACGTTAAATCTAGTGTTATGAGTGTTATGATGTTTATATGCTTTTGAGTTTGCATGTTTAGCAGTTTTGGTTATATTACTAAAGTATATGTTACCGAGGTTGAATCTGATGTTTTTATGAAAGATTAAGGTTGTATGATTCACCCTCCCCCTCTCATCTTATTAGCTTGACATTTGTACTTATCTTTAAGTATCAGAACTATCAATTGGTATCAGAGCATTGGACTCTGGAAGGAAAAGTTTAAAGGTACTTGAGGAAAAGATCCAAAGATGTATAAGAGAGATGCACCGAAGCTGAACAAGTCAAGTTTCTCTACATGGCAGAAAAGGATGAAGCTGCACCTATAAAGAGTTGGAGAATATGCTCTATATTATTTGGAGAATGATTTCATCACACCAAGCACCTATCCATTGACAATGGAAGAGATAAAAGAAAAGCAAGAACATATCCAAGCAATAATTGAAATAACATCTACATTGACCGATTCAGAGTTTAATGAACTAGAAGGCTGCAATGATGCAAAGGCAATGTGGGACAAGGTCATATCTGTGTACAGAGGAGATGAACATGTTCAAAGAGAAAAAGTGGATAGTCGAAGAGGACAACTTGAATCTATGAGGATGAATGAAGGTGAGAACATAACCCAGTATAGTACAAGACTAAAAGAGATTGTCAATCAAATCAAAGGAGCAGGTGGAACTATTGAAGAAAAGGATATAACAAGTAAGTTGTTAAGAACCCTTCTACCGGCTTATGCAATCTGAGTCTTTGCAATCAATGAATTGAGGTCTTTACCTAATATGCCAGTTTCTTTAGATGCTACTATTGGTAAGCTACATGCATTTGAGTTAAGTAACTTTGATAACACTGGGTCATCAGTAAATAAAGTTGAATCTGCATTTAGTTCTTTTCATATTGGTGAATTTGATGATTACAATGATAGAATGAGTAAGTACACTAAAAGGGATCACAGTGGAGCAAGTGAAATATTTTGCAAGAACATGGAGGAAGTACACAAATTATATGAGGAAATTAGAAAGCAATAAGAGTTTGAAGCACTATTAGCTAGAAGGTTACCGAGAGGCAAAGGTAAGTATAAAGGAAAACTACCTTTGAAATGTTTCAATTGTGATAAGATAGGACATATGGCTTCTAACTGTCCTGACAAAGATTCTACTAAAAAGAGATATTACCGAGATGATAGACAGAAAGATAATCATTACAGAGGACACTGAGACTTCTGAAGAAGAGATAGAAAGTCATGCTTAATAGATGATGAAGAATCCAATGATGATAAATCAGATGAAACTAATTCAGAGGAAGTAGTTTATGTGGCTATCAAAGATTTATCAGATGAAGAAAGGTATGAAGAAAAAGCCCTTATATCTCACATAAATACTAATGATTCTTGGATCATAGATAGTGGATTCTCACATCACATGATAGGTGATAAACATAAGTTTGTTATGTTAGAAGGCTATGATGGAGGCTATGTAAGATTTGGTAATGATGCACCATGTTCGGTAAGAGGTAAAGGATCCATAACACTTCTTGACAATGTAAGATGCAATGATGTTTATTGGGTTGAAGGTTTGAAATATAATTTGTTGAGTGTAGCACAACTAAACAATACAGGATACCGAATACAATTTTAGAAAGGAATTGTCAAAGTTCATGACAAGCATGGAAAGTTAGCTGCTATCGGGACACAAAAAAAAGGTAACACATTTCACCTTGACTCAACTCAGAATAAATGTTTGTATGCAAAGATAGATGATACCTGGTTATGGCATAAAAGGTTTTGTCATGTAAATTTTGATAATATGATCAAAATAAGCAAGAAGCACCAAGTAAGAGGTCTATTGAGTCTTGAAAAACCTGAGAATGCTATGTGCCGAGGATGCCAGATGGGTAAAATGACAAGATCAAGCTTTACAAGTAAGTCTTACACTTCTAAGGGAATTTTAGATCTTGTGCATACTGATCTTTGTGGTCCTATGAAAGTTCAAAGTTATTATGGTGACAAATATTTCATATTATTTGTGGATGATTACTCAAGGATGATGTCAGTAATGTTTTTAAAAGAAAAATCAAAAGCTTTTCAAATGTTTAAATGGTACAAGGCAAGAGTTGAAAATGAAACAGGAAGACAACTGAAATGTCTTAGATCAAATAGAGGAGAGTTCACATCTGATGAGTTCAACTTATTTTGCAATGATCATGGTATAAAAAGACAAGTCTCTGCACCGAGAACTCCACAGTAAAATGGAATTGCTGAGAGAAGAAACAGATCTATTGTGGATTGTGCCAGAACCCTGATGATTGAAAAGAAAGTGCCACAAACATTTTGGAGAGAAGCAATAAGCACTGCAGTTTACACCCTGAACTGAGTACAACTGAAGAAAGGTACTTTGAAGACACCAAGTGAAATCTGGTATGACAAGAAACCTAATGTAAGTTATTTTAAAATCTTTGGAAGTAGATGCTATGTACACAAGGATGATAGAAATAGCAAGTTTGATCAGAAAAGTGAAGAAGGAACATTTCTTGGGTATTCTTCTAAAAGTAAAGCATTTAAATGTCTGATCAAATCATCTAACAAAATAGTAGAAAGTGCAAATGTGAAAATTGATGAATTTATAGAAAGAAATGATGAAGGAAATTCTAAGGAACCATAAGATTATGATAAATTTGTCTATGTTCAACCGACAAGTCCTACTGAGAAACCTGTAGAAGAAAATGAAGAGAATATCTAGTTACTGAGTGATGAAGAAGATCATACAAAGCCTACCGAGCCTTTATTAGCCAAGTATGTTAGAAGACATCATGCACCATGTCAGATTATAGGAGATAAAGATGATCTAATGATGACAAGGAACAAACTGAGACAGAACACATGTCTGATATCTGAATTTGAACCTAGAATAGTGAAAGAGGCATTTAACAGTGAAGATTGGATAAATGCTATGATAGAAGAGATTGATCAAATCAAGAAGATTGACACATGGACACTGGTCTCAAGACTGAAGGATAAAAATGTAATCGGTACAAAATGGATTTTCAGAAACAAGCTGAATGAAAAAGGAGAGGTCATTTGAAATAAAGCAAGACTAGTTTGCAAAGGTTATGCCCAAGAAGAAGAAATTGATTATAGTGAAACTTTTGCACCTGTAGAAAGACTTGAAGGAGTAAGAACATTGTTAGCATATGCTACTTACAAGAATTTCAAGGTATATCAAATGGATGTCAAATCTACATTTCTTAATGGTATATTAGAAGAAGAAGTTTTTATTGAACAACCTAAAGGATTTGCTGAAGACAATAATAAAGATAAGGTATGTAAATTGAACAAAGCTTTATATGGTCTGAAACAAGCACTGAGAGTATGGTATGAAAGATTGCACTCTTATTTAATCAAGATTGGTTTTATAAGGACAAGTGAGAAAAACAATATTTACATGAAGAATGATGAAAATGGAATACTCATCTCAGCCATATTTGTTAATGATATTATATTTTGTGGAAATGAATCTCTATGTAAGAACTTTGGAAATGAAATGAGCAAAGAATTTGAGATGTCATTAATTGGTGAGATAAAGTATTTTATAGGTTTACAGATACTACAAATGAAAGATGAGATTTTCATTACTCAATCCAAGTACATAAAGGAAATCTTAAAGAAATTTGGAATGGAGGATTCAAAATCAATAAGTACTCCTATGACTACCAACTGTAAACTATCAAAGAATGATGAATCTGCATCTATTGATGAGACACTTTACCAATCCATGATTGGAAAGTTGCAATATGTTGTTCACAGTAGGCCAGACATAGCACATGCAGTAGGTATAGTTGCAAGATTCTCTGCAGATCCTAAGGAAACACACATGATATCAATCAAGAGAATTTTTAGATATTTGAAAGGCACTGAAGATTATGGCTTAGTATATCAGAAAAGAAATGATTTTGATTTAAAAGTTTATACTGATGCTGATTGGGCAGACAACATTGATGATAGGAAAAGCACAAGTGGAGGAGCTTTATTTTTAGGAGAAAGACTAGTGAGTTGGCTTAGCAAGAAAGAAAGATGTGTTTCACAGTCAACAGTAGAAGTTGAATATGGTGCTGTAGCATTGAATTGTACCAACATAGCATGGATTAAACAATTGTTGGAAGGTATAAATGAGAAAGTTTATGAGCCAGTAACTATATTCTGTTACAATACTAGTGCCATTAACATTTCAAAGAATCCTATTATGCACTCTAAAACAAAGCACATCTCTATCAAATATCATTATCTTAGAGAAGAAGCTCAAGAGAAGAAAGTGGTGTTGGAGTATGTTAGCACAAAGGAACAAATAGAAGATATCTTCACCAAGCCACTACCAAGGGACACTTTTGAGTATCTCAGAAGTAAGTTAGGGGTCCTATCCCTATCTTCTACTCACTGACCTAGTTTGGTGAAAGCATCAATTTGATGACTCTATAGAATATCTTTTTAGGAGTTCATGTTGATTTACACACTTTAGGAGGTTTCCTAAAGGTGTATAGGAAACAATATAGGAAATAATACAGGGAACAAGAATTGAAAACAAAATGCTCTGACTGAGACTAAAGTTGACACATAACAGCAGAAAATCACTTCATACAGGAAGAAATTATGTTTTAGTTCTTTACTTTTTGGCATTGTTGTCAAAGGGGGAGAAGACTAATGTATGGGGGAGAATTCTGATGACAGAAGAAGAGCATTTCAGCACAACAATCCGAATCAATAAGGTCAAATCAATTGGTTTTGCCATCAATGCCAAAGGGGGAGATTGTTGGCATTTGGCATTTGGCATTATAATAGACAAGGAGAGATTGTTTGCATTTCATTAAGGATATTGAGAAGGTTGTTGATGATTATGGATATAACTAATTAAGGATGTTTACTGTCTTAATATTATTATATTGTCATTGATATCAAGAAATTGATTTTCTAATTCAGTATGATGTTGCCATATCTTGAGAAGTATGATTTGATGAGTATAAAGATGTCAGTAAAAGACATAGAAAGAATATGGTGAATAAGGGGATAAATAAGTTATTCAATGGGCAACTATTACTGAGTTAGACAATTATGAGATCATGATGTTTAGATTGTTTTGATATCCTACATATGTTATTTGATTGAAAGGTTAATACAATACTATGTTACCAAGCAAAGAACCTAGTTGGTAAACGCTATTAGTTAATGAAGGCAGAATGTCTACCGAGTGAAGTTTAGTATTCATTGAGTTGTAACCGAGTTGTAACCGAGCTATAACAGAATGCATTAAATGATTACAAGTGTTATTTAATGAAGGAAGCTGATGAGATGGCCATGATTAAATGATTGGTATGTCATGAATGAAGTTTGTTAAAGAATCTATGGCAAAGGAAAATTGGTAGGAAGATCTACAACTTAGATTGAACCACAATACCCTAGCACAAGTTCCAAGGTAGGGTAAAACATTTTTTAGATCAAAGGATACATTGAACCTGGTCAAAGTTTGAAAATCTGATGGCTATGATTGATCATGGGAAATGTGATCAGGAGATTAAGCGGTTGGCAAATTATGTATAAATAGGGAACTATTGATGAACAATGTATGCGGGCAAGTGTATGCATAGGGATGCTACACAGTGATTACCGAGCATAGAAGCTTGAAGACCTATTTTGAATAAATAGAGTATAGAGCCCAGTAGATGGACAAAATTAGTTCTTTGTCTATATTGTATTGAGCAAATAAGAATCTGCTTTAGCATTTTAGATGTGAAGTTGCAGATAGATTTTTATTACTGTTATTTTGTGAAAGTGATAGAAAATCTCTTAACCAAGTGGACTTAACAGTCTTATTTGTAAAACCCTCTAGCAAGGTGACATTCTGATTGAGTGTTTGAAATCCTTTAACAAGGTCACTTCTAACAAGGTGAAGATCCTAATAGATCTGAGGGAAATCCTTTAATCGGGTCACATCTAGCAATGTATTTGTAATCTTTAATAGTATTTGCTTTTAACCGAGCATACTCTAGAAGAGTATATTTCTTAGTGGGTCCGAAATCCCACAGTGGTTTTTCCCTATTTGGGTTTCCACATTAAATTTGGTGTTATTAGTGTTATGATGTTTATATGCTTTTGAGTTTGCATGTTTAGTAGTTTTGGTTATATTACTGAAGTATATGTTACCGAGGTTGAATCTGATGTTTTTATGAAAGATTAAGTTTGTATGATTCACCCCCACTCTCATCTTATTAGCTTGGAATCTGTACTTATCTTTAAGTATCAGAACTATCAGAATGTACTGCACAAAATTAGCGTCTTCATATGCTAGATTTAGTACCGGTGTAATGCTGATATGCTTTCACAAAAACCTAGCTTCACCTTCATATGATGTCTTCATGTATAACTTTGCTTAATCTCGCATATACCTTCACACAATCCTTTTTCGCATTGCACACATGATCTTACAAATAAGTTCTTACATTTATATCATAACCTAAGACCAATTTTAGTAGGTCATCTCTACAATATATTACAATAAAAACATTTTATAATAAATATAATATCCGATGCAATAACCAATTGAACATGTCGGCTTAATGCATTTACAACAACAATTAATCATCTCCATACCATGCCATGTTGATCTAGAAAAGATAAACCTACCGGTGTAACCCTAGACCTATTTGCCGGTAATAGCAAATATGCAACTATGAATATACCAATGATCAAAACTTCAAGATAAGATGTCCAAATGATGTTTTTGAGATAACCATGTGTCTTCCATGTTACTACTTATCAAGTTGCCATTAATTTTAATGTTCAAAGTTATTTTATATACTCTAGTCAGTTATCTTTACCGAAATATTCAGTCAGTATGCACAGTCCAGTCGGTTATAGAAGAAAGTAGTCTCAAAGTGCAGTATGCACTGAGCTGTCTACCAAGTATCCTTCCATGTGTATCGAGCAACAAAGATGACACACTGAGTTGATATACACCAAATGAAACGTGTTACCAGATTCATTGAACTTGGACATACATATGAAAATGTGTTACAAGATCAAGGTACATAGAACCGTTATCACATTGGAAATTGCACTTAAAGATTGTGTATGATTTTGAGGTCATCTAACCAATGAAATAGTTTGCATGGTTATTCATTCGATAAAACATGTTTGTAAGATCGAAGTAATGAATGGATCACTGACATAACAGATCTATTTATAGAAAATGGAGTAAGATCAGACATATACATGTAGCATGATAGAAGGGAAGATATAGAAATATATGAAGCAAGACATGTGAAAGCACTAAGTGTTATGACTGTCACAAAGACACAGAGGTCACCGAGAAGGATTTTAGAGAACAGTCAAAGAATAGAGTAAACAGAAGGGTTTACCAAGTTACTATATGGGTTACCGAGGTATGCTATAAGCAAGGTAATCTTATTCTGAGCACATAGAATCTGCTATAACATTCCAGATGTAAAGTTGCAGATATTTGTAAAGATTTTATTGTAATATTTTGAAGTTGTAAGAGAAACCTTTAACAGGGTAAAAGACTCTAATCAAGTCTATAAATTGTAAAGCCTCTAACCAGGTGCAACATTTAGATTAAGTGTTGTAAAATCCTTTAGCAAGGTAGATCTAACAGATCTTGATACTCCTAAAAGGGTAAGCTATCAGAAATAGCTAAACATGTAGCTCTAACCGAGCAACCTTTATTATTGCAGTAGTGAAGTTGTGGGTGCCATCCCCACCGTAGTTTTTCTCTCTAACCAAGAGTTTCTGCGTAACCAAAATATGTGTTATGGAATGAATCATGTATGATTGTTATCTATTTCTTTTAGCTTTATATTATGTTATTGCACTATTCGGTTTATGTATAATAGTAAATTTATTGTTGAAGAAATGTTTTGAAGTACTGATTCACCCCTCTCCTCTCAGTACATTAGCTTTCCATATTGGGCCTAACAATTGGTATCAGAGCTTCAATCTTGGAAAAAGGTTTAACTACCTAAAGAGAAAGATCTTATCAATGGAAGGCTATAAACAATCTCGGAGGATTGTGTATTTGCAAGAAGAGCTGGACCATCCTAATCAAGTGATTGCAAACATGCAAAGGCAAATGCAAAAATCACTGAAAGTGAGAAGAAGATTATCTAATGATTTGCAGGACTCTCAAGAGTTAGTGGAACAAATTGAGACATCATTTGAGAATAGTATATCTAAAGAGACTGAAGAAATTATTGGAGTATTGAAAGAAAAGAACAAAGCACTGGCTGATCAACTAAAAGCAATGAAAAGAGAACATGAACATTTCAGCACACAGATGACTGAAAATCTTGATGCATTGAGAATAGCTGAGGACAAGGTAAGAGATCTAGAAAGAGAGAAACAACAACTTGAAGCCTTAGTATCTGATGAGAATGATGAAATCACAAGGATGTCTGGAATTCAACAAAACCTGTTAGATCAACTAGGTTATGCACATCATGAAGCAAATCTGAAAGATGGTGAGAATCAAGCATTGAAACTTGAAATATCAAGGTTGACCAATGAACTTGAAACAGAGATGAAATCCAAAGAAACACTGAAGAAGAGTTATGAAGCATCAAAGATGTTGGATAAGTAACTAAATACAAGAAGACCCAACAAAGATGGAGGACTTGGTTACAAAGGAAAAGACTCTACCGAGAAGGGAATCCATACTACTGAGAGAGGAGAATCATCAAAGCAAGCTGGAATCAAGAAGAACATCAAAAGAAAGAAGCCTATTTGCAACTACTGTGGAAATCAAGGTCACACTGCCAACATGTGCCAAATCAGAAAAGGTAAGAAACCGAATGTCACTAAGTCCAATGGTTATTGTTACAATTGCAATAAATATGGTCACACATCTAATCAATGTAGGACAAAGTCTGTTAACAATTATCAGAAGGCAAAATTCAAAGGGTTTTGTAAAAATTGCAATAGATATGGACACAGTGCGAAGAAGTGTTGGCTTAAGCAAAAGAACTATATGTGGTCTACACACTGAGCAAATGCTAGAGGTTACTGAACTCACACAAATCTTTACTGACAGTATTCTGCAGTACCATGGGATTACAATACAAGGATATGGTGTGAATGTTGTGGAAGATATGGACATATAAGTGCCAAATGTTTTATAATGTTTGGGATGAACAACTGAAGATCATGGAGAAATATTGGTATAACATGTTTTCATTGTTAGAAAGTTGGATACTTGGTTGGAGATTGCAAAGATCAACCTAGAAAAGACATTGAGGAAATAAAAGAAAAATTAAAGATGATTTGGAAAAGAAGGAAATTGTGTCAAATGAAGAAAGCACCTTACCTACCGAGTTAGGTGCACCTATTCCAAATTAATTGGTAAAGGTATGAAGGGACTGCATTCTCTCAAGGTTAAATCTTAACAGTTCCTATTTTATTATGTACTTAAGACAAAATCTCCATAATTAAGATGTAGTAGTAAGTTTGAAATTCTATCAAAGTCTTTTGGAGCACTATATAGGAAACCTGTCAAGTTGGTGAATATAGGAAACCTATCAAGTCGGTGAATGGAGGAAACCTGTCAAGTCGATAAATGAAGGAAGTTTGGTTACTCGGTTAAAGAGCAAAAGGAAAGAAAGTTTAGTGGAACCAAGTGCATTTAATGTTTTTGACCTAACCTGTACGGAGCCCGATAAAGTATGTTGTGTACTTAAAGCATTTACATGGTCATTTTTAGTTACCAAGTTTTTGAGAGAATAGAGAAAAGCAATTCAAAGGTGATCAAACCTCCTACAAAGAAAAATTCAAGGTATTTAAATCAATCTCAATGCATTGTTAAGCTGGTTTACCGATCTTATCAAGTAATTATTATCTGCTAAGTGTGAAACGTCTGCCATTTGAAAATCCTCAAACCCTAGGGATCTTTTGTTAGTTTTTATCTGAAATCTACAAATGGCACCTAAGTTCCAAGATCCCATCATTGTTAAGAATGTTGAAAACCCTCACTAAAATTCTCGTTAACTCTCAAAGTTGCATCTGAACCGGATGACAAAACCTCATTCTCACTCATCCCGGATAGAGTGTTACTAGTCGAGGATGTGAGATTCTTCACCAAATGTCATGTTGAAATCAAAGACACCTATGATAAATTGTGGACCGATGGTAAATTGGATAGCAAGTATGAGCACATTAAGATCAAGGGATTAATTGAAGCCCTAACCTATCCCCATGTGTTCAAACCCCAGTGGGTCAAGTTTGTTCTAAGCAGAGTTCATGATGATTTCATATGGCTAGAAGAGCAACCGTTTAAGATTACCAAGGAAATCATTCATCTGATTACCGGTTACCCTATTTATGATCATGCCCGAGCTAAAAAGATGATATCACATAAGGAATTGATTAGCTTAACTGGAGTAGAATCATATTGTAGAGGACTGAAATTGAACAATGTCACTGATGCAGAACTAAAATTTTCTATTAGAGTAATAGGTTACTATTTCTTCCAATCGGCAAGGGAAAATAGTGCACCCTATGCAGCAGTAGACCTAGCATACAAAATTGTGAAGAAAGGCATGAAAATTGATCTATGTGAGGTGTTGCTGAAAAACCTGTTTGAGAATCTGAACACCATCAGGAAGCCGAAGAAGAACAACTCGACTAATACACTAAAGTTTGGATCACTACTTGTATGCATATTTTTCAATTTTGAAAAATTCTTTCCATCAGTCAGTAAAGTTGTTTGGGAACTACACCAACCAATCACCCATCAGATCAATGACTTCATTAAGAAGCTAGGTGATAATTTTAATGATATTATGGATGATTACTTTAGTAAATTTCAAGAGAAAATGCATAACAGGTACCGGATTCCACCCAAGCTAGTGGAAAAATACAAAGATGACATTTGTTTTGAAGTAGACACTGATTACCGTTATGTGAACATTGTGGAACCAAGAACTTAATCTTTGTCACCTATGGGTTACGAGATTGATTTTGACATCACACAACAGCAAATTGATGCATTTCTCACATTGCCAAGGCATGCTACCGAGCTGAGGTATGGAACCTACGAAGAAGTGAAGGAAAAAGTAAAAATGAGCATTGTAGTACCCAAAGCTACAAGAAAGGCAACGAAGTTGATAAAGGCATTATTAGAGAAATTCGGAGAAGATTCTTCCTCCACACCTGTCAAAGGCACTATAGCCATTACCGAAGAGGAATTTGAAGCCCAAGAGGCAGCTATAACACTAAGCATTGAATTGCCTAAGGGAAAAGTGTTGAAAAGAAAGAAACAGGACACATCAAAGGCCTCACCAACTCCTCCAGCAAAGCGACCTAACACTAGAGCATCTGCAGCTTCACCGAGTAAGAAAACAAAAAGTGTTACTGTTCCTAAGGTAAGAAAGACTTATAAGAAATCTACTCAGAGACTCATTTTGGCAAAAGAGTCTAGTGACACTGAATCAAAGGATGCAAGCAAATTTCAGATTGTCAAGAGCAAGAAGGTAAATGTACATAGTGTTGAAATTTTTGTACTAATTTGAAAGAATATGGTGGATTTGGCAGATTCTGGTATGTTAAGTATGAGACCAGAAATGTAGATGAAAAGAGACAAATTGAAGAAGCTGTCATCTGCAGACTTCTAAAATTTTGATTGGTCCCATTAGAAGTCTCTAATTCTCTACCAAAAGAATTATATGCACATATTGATAACAGGTGGCAATATGCCCTGGACTTGAAGAAACGGATCAGAGAAAGAAGTTTGGTACATCTCTTTCCTGACATGTCAGTAGCTGAAATAAAAGAACATATGACAACCTACCACACAAAGTTCCTCATCAAACAAAAAGCCTTGAAACTGATGAATGGGTTGTATATTGAAGTGGAAAATGAGACAAAAGAAAAGTGGCAGGAAATTTTTAGAAACAAGGATGTCGGTGAGCAAGCTGAAGTGGAAATAGTTGATGTCACCAAGCAAGATCCTAATGTTACTGAGCAAGATCCTACTGACACCATTCAAATAGATGAAGATATCATGGATACAGAGGCACTAGAATAGGAAATGATAGAAGGCAATGCATATGCAAAACTTGTATCCAGTGAATTAGTCTTGGAACAAGTTCAGCCTTATCCACCAGTCAATCAACCTATCTCAACTGAAACCCCTCAGGATATGGATAAAGGCACCGAAGATCACAAGTCTACAATAGGAGAAGGTACTACTCAAGAACAGATGTCTTAGGATCCTTCTAGCACTGTAAATGTTGCAACTAAGACACTGAGTACCAAGACACCAAAGGATACTACAGAGGCTAAAGAAACTGACCAAAGTGTTGCCTCTACCAAGCAACCTACTGAGGGTCATCAAGCCTCACAAGCCCTTGTCTTAGTTCAATCGGTGAAAGGTAAAGAAAAGAAGATGAAAAAGCATAGTTTCAAAGTAGATTTGTCAAAACCAATAGTGTTGCCCAATGTTGATATATCCAAATTAAAGGGGCAAGCACTCATTGATTTTGGTGAACTATGCAAAGCAAAGGCCGAACAAGAGAAGAAAATGGCCATTCAAAAGAAAAATAAAGTACTTTAGAAGGTGAAAGCACTCTTAACAGATATGCTACCTGAAGCTGCAGTGTCAAAAGATGCAGCCATCCACATTCAACTGGATGAACTCCTAACCAAGATAGAGACATCTGGAGTAGATGCATCAGAATATTTGAGCAAGCTAAAAGACAAGGAGCTCACTGCAAAAATGATAGAAGAGGTACAAAAAGCTATAGCTATTGGCAAAGTCAAACTTGTCAAATTTATTGCTGAGTTGACCCCTCAACTCAAGCACATTCATTATTTATTTCAAAAACTTTGTACATTTTCTTTATTCATTGAAGACATCAAAAATAAAACTGAAGCAATTGAGAAAGAGATCACCGATCTCTCAAATAAGTTGACCACAGAGCCCAATTTAGTTTAGAATTTCTATACAAAGTTACAATAGCTCATGGCTCAACAATTGGACCTAAGAAATGAAGAACACAAGATCAGGATGGACATAATGACACTTCAGACATTATTCCTTCCTCATCTTTCATCCATCCAAGAACAGATCAACCGAGCCACATACTTGTCTACTATAGAAGAGGGAAGCACTTTAGATGGCTTAATATCATTATTGGCTGATATTCAAGCACATAATTCCTTAATGGATAGTATAGAGGATGCCCTCTCTGTCGCTATCACCAAAGCACGGACAAAGTATAAATCCATTTTTGACCAATTACCACCACCGAATGGTAACTAAATTTTGATGTTTGCCAAAAAGGAGGAGTGATATAGTATTCAAAGCATCAAAGTATAGTATCAAGAAAAAGGAGTGTAGTATACAGGGGGAGTATACCGAGCAAAGTAAGCAGAGTACCCAAGAGCAGTGAACCGAGCATTGAATAGAACAATAAGAAAAGATCAAGTTCAACACACCGAACATCGATCACCGAGCATGCCAAATCAGAGTTTTGTACTCTATATCGATAAGGGGAGTATATCTGGATATATTATTTCATTGACTACTGTATATACTGTTAGTATAGTCAAATTTTCAAAAGTATATAGATTATTGAGTTATAACTTTGAAAGTAGTTTTTGTCAAACATCTCAACTAATGTCAAAAGGGGAGATTGTTACTACTTATCAAGTTGCCATTAGTTTTTATGTTCAAAGTTATTTTATATACTCTAGTTGGTTATCTTTGCCAAAATATTCAGTCGGTATGCACAGGTCCAGTCGGTTATAGAAAAAAGTAGTCTCAGAGTGCAGTATGCACCGAGCTATCTACCGAGTATCATTCCATGTCTACCAAGCAGTAAGATGACACACCAAGTTGATATACACCGAGTGAAATGTGTTACCAAATTCATTGAACCTAGACATACATATGAAAACGTGTTACAAGATCGAGGCACATAGAACCATTATCACATTGGAAATTGCACTTAAAGATTGTGTATGATTTTGAGGTCATATAACCAATGAAATATTTTGCATGGTTATTCATTCGATGAAACATGTTTGTAAGATCGAAGCAATGAATGGATCACCGATATAAGAGATCTATTTATACAACATGGATTAAGATAAGACATATACATGTAGCATGACAGAAGGGATGATATAGAAATATATGAAGCAAGACATGTGAAAGCACTAAGTGTTATGACTATCATAGAGACACAAAGGTCATCGAGAAGGATTTCAGAGAACAGTCAAAGAAGAGAGTAAACTGAAGGGTTTACCAAGTTACTATATGGGTTACCAAGGTATGCTATAAGCAAGGTAATCTTATTCTGAGCACATAGAATCTGCTATAACATTCCAGATGTAAAGTTGCAGATATTTGTATAGATTTTATTGTAATATTTTGAAGTTGTAAGAGAAACCTTTAATAGGGTAAAAGACTATAATCAAGTCTATAAATTATAAAGCCTCTAACCAGGTGCAACATTTAGATTAAGTGTTGTAAAATCCTTTAGCAAGGTAGATCTAATAGATCTTGATACTCCTAATAGGGTAAGCTATCAGAAATAGCTAAACATGTAGCTCTAACTGAGCAAACTTTATTATTGCAATAGTGAAGTTGTGGGTGCCATCCCCACCACAGTTTTTCTCTCTAACCAAGATTTTCTGCGTAACCAAAATATATGTGTTATGGAGTGAATCATGTATGATTGTTATCTATTTGTTTTAGCTTTATATTATGTTATTGCACTATTCGGTTTATGCATAATAGTAAAGTTATTGTTGAAGAAAAGTTTTGAAGTACTGATTCGCTCCTCCCCTCTCAGTACATTAGCTTTCCATATTGGGCCTAACATTCCATGCCATTCCAAGTATCAGTGATTATTATATCTTGCTGGTGTACCATATACCAGTAACTAGGCAATAGTTACTTGCTTATCGGTGAATGTTGCTGGATCTCCAAAGTGCTAGTGTTTTAGTAGGTGTTGACATTAATGACAAAACCATACCAAAATACCAACAATCTCCCCCTTTGGTATTGATGGCAACACAAGATGGAAAAACCATCAAAGTGCCAAAATAGAAATACCAAGTATCAAAAACCAACAATCTCCAAAAAGATCATAATCAGAAAATAATCTCTCCTAAACAACAATCTCTCCCCCTAGGAGCAACATGCATTTTCCAAAGTTTTTCAATACTAATTTCTCAAAAAGATAATGTGTTTTTCCATAGATATCTCTCCCCCTTTGACATCAAATGTCAAAGTTATAATAAAGGCAAGTCCATATACAAAATACCAATGAATTCAATATACCAACTACTCCCCCTGGGAGGTAGGTTCCTCATCAAAGACCAGAATAAAAGATTTCTTTGTTAATTCTGTCGGTTGATGACAAGCATCAACTATCTAAGTCTCTACCGGTGGTGGTATGACTCCAAGGTGATCTCTAAGATACTCAAAAGTCTCTTTAGGCAAAGGTTTAGTGAAAATATCTACAATCTGCTCTTTAGTATTCACATAAACCAGTTTTATCTCCTTAGCTTCAACTTTTTCCCTTAGAAAATTCAGTTTGATAGAAACATGTTTGGTTTTAGAATGTAATACCAGGTTCTTAGATATATCAATTGTTGCAGTGTTATCACAATAGATAGTAATAGGTTCCTTATATTTTACCTTTATGTCTTTCAACATTTACTTAAGCCATAGTACTTGTGTACAATTAATTGTTGCTGCAACATATTCTGATTTTGCTGTTGATAAAGATGTACAACTCCGTTTCTTACTCAACCAAGAAACTAAACTGTTTCCAAGAAAGAATGCTCCATCGGTGGTGCTTTTCCTATCATCCACATCTCCTGCCCAATTTGCATTTGTGTATGCACATAGTTCAAAGTTTTCATCTCTAGGATATCATAATCCAAGATTTATAGTGCCTTGTAAGTATCGAAAAATCCTTTTTACTATTGATTCATGATTTTCTCTAGGATTACTTTGAAATCTAGAAACAATACATATTGCATTCATAATATCAGGTCTGGTTTGTGTCAAATACAATAAACCTCCTATCATAGATTTGTATCTAGTTGGATTAATAGGTGTAGATTCATCCCTTTGTGATAATTTGTCATTTGTTGTCATAGGTGTGCTTACCGGTTTAGAGTTCTCCATCCCAAATTTCTTTAGTAGCTCTTTTAAGTATTTGGACTGACTCAAGAATATTCCTTTATCAGTCTGTGAAATTTGCAATCCTAAGAAGAATTTTATTTCTCCAATCATAGACATTTCAAATTCTTACTGCATTTTATTGGAAAATTCCTTACATAATCCATCTTCTCCTCCAAAGATTATATCATCAACAAATACTTCTATAATCAAGATCTCATCATTAGTTACTTTATAATATAAATTGTTGTCTGCATTTCCTTTAGTAAAACCAATCTTTAAAAGATATTTATCTAATCTTGCATACCGAGCTCTTGAAGCTTGTTTTAGTCCATACAGAGCTTTTCTTAACCTACAAACCATATCATTGTCATCTGTCAAAGAAAATCCATCAGGTTGTTCAATGTATACTTCCTCTTCAAGATCTCCATTTAAAAATGTACATTTAATATCCATTTGATAAACTTTGTAGTTCTTGTGTGCTGCAAAAGCCAAAAATAATATAACTGCCTCAATTCTAGATACTAGTGCAAAGGTTTCATTGTAATCAACTCTTTCTTTCTGAGAATATCCCTTACTCACTAGTCTTTCTTTATTTCTGACAACCTTTCCATCTTCATTAAGTTTGTTTCTAAATACCCATTTGGTTCCAATTACATTTTTATCTTTAGGCCGGTGAACTAATGTCCAAGTGTTGTTTTTCTCAATTTGTTCTAATTCTTCTTCCATAGCTTTAATCCAAAATTTATCTTGACATGCCTCATTAATAGATGATGGTTCAATTTGAGAAATAAGACATACCTTTTCATTTTCCAATCTTCCTCTTGTCATAACTCCTTTAAATTTGCTTCCAATTATCTGATCTTTAGAATGATTCAGTCTTACATATCGGGGTGTCTTAATTTGTTGTTGTTCCTCAATTACTATGGAATCCTCAGATGGTACCGGGGTAACTGGATCTTCATTCTGTACCGGTGGATTTAGAGTAGGTTCATTTGTTAGAATTTCTGTTGCCTGTTCAGGGTCTATATACCTTGAAGTTCCTCTGAATTGTTCATCAATCTTTACATTTGTATTCTCAATAATTTTCTGTAGTCTCTTGTTGAAACATCTATATGCCTTTCTCTTAGATGAATAACCAAGAAATATTCCTTCATCACTTCTAGGATCAAATTTTCCAATATACTCATCTCTTCTTATATAACATTTACTTCCAAAAATTCTGAAATACTTGAGAGTAGGAGTATTACCAAACCATAGTTCATGTGGGGTCTTACCGGTTTCACCTTTGATGTGAAATTTGTTAAATGTAGACTATTGTGCTAACTACTTCTCTCCAATACACATGTGGTAGGTTTTCTTCTGATAACATACTCCTTGCTGCATCCAAGATTGTTTTGTTTTTCCTTTCAACAACTCCATTTTGTTGTGGTGTCCGAGGTGATGATAGTTGTCTTCTGATTCCATTTACTTCACAAAATGCATTAAAATCCCTAGATGTAAATTCACCTCCTTGATCTAATCTTAAACATTTGATTTTCTTATTGGTTTCATTTTCAACCATTGCTTTGAATAGTTTGAACTTTCCAAATGCTTCTAATTTTTCTCTGAGAAAAGTAACCCAAGACATTCTAGAATAGTCATGAATGATTAACATGAAATATCTATCACCTTGTAAACTTTTAGTTTTAGTTGTACCACATAAATCAGTGTGAATCAAATCAAGAGCATTGTTTGATTTTTCTGGAATACTTTTGAAACTAGTTCTAACTTGTTTTCCAAATTGACATTCCTTACATACTGTATTCTGAGGTTTGACAATTTTAGGTAAATCTCTAACTGCCTTAGTAGTCCTGATCTTTACCATGCAATCAAAGTTTACATGACAAAGTCTCTTATGCCATAACCAACTTTCATCTAATTGTGTAATTAAGCATGTCTTTCCACTGTTATTCAAATGAAAGATATTACCTCTAGTCTGATTACCGGTTGCAATTTCCAAACTAGTTTTGTTCATGATTTTGCATTTTCCATTTTTGAATTGTAACTGAAATCCTTTCTCAACTAATTGACCAACACTCAAAAGATTATGCTTTAATCCTTCAACATAGTAGACATTGTTAGTGTTATGCTTACCATCAAGAGATATTGAGCCATTACCTTTGATTGAACAAGCTTTGTCATCTCCAAATCTCACTAAGCCTCCATTGTATTCTTCAAAGTTCAAGAATTTACCTTTGTCTCCTATCATATGGTGTGAGCATCCTGAATCAATGATCCATTCATCTTCAACTTTAGCTACCAGGGCCTGTACTACCAGTTGAGCAGTAGGTGTTGGTTGATCTTTTGTTATAGAAACAAAAACCCATCCATTGTCTGTCGGATCCTCATCAAAATCATCAGTCACACCTTCATCAGCAATGTAACAAGATTTGTCTTTATTCTTCTTAAATCTATATCTCTAATATTCAAGGTTAGGCTTGTATGTTCTTCTATCTTCTTCTCTTAGTCTAGCATCTCTATCAGGGCATCTTGAAGCCATGTGACCAATCTTATCATAGTTAAAACATTTAAAGGGTGCTTTACCTTCATAAATACTTCCAACTGGACTATTAGGCATTTTCCTTGCAAATAGTGCTTCAAGTTCTTCATTTTCTTTCCTACTTTCTTCAAGTTCTCTTGCATAAAAGGCTTTCCAATCAGATTTGTCAAATGATGGAGTAGATAATGTTGATGCTTTAAAGGCCAAATCTGTCTTTATAGTAGCAACAGGACCAAATTCTTCAATTTCAAAAGCTGAAAGTTTCCCAATCAATGTATCCCTAGTAACTGATGTATTAGGCATTGTTCTTAACTCATTTATAATAGTGACTTTCATTTTATATGTCAGTGGCAATCCTCTTAAAACTTTTGAAATAATTTCATCCTCACTTAAGGTTCCTCCACAACATTTAATACCCAAAACAATTTCATTTACTCTTTCCATAAAACCAGAAATCCTTTCATCTTCTTCCATTTTCAGATGTTCATACCTGACTCAGAAGCTTTCAAGTTTTGAAATTTTGACTATGGAATCTCCTTCGTTCAGTGTTTCCAAATGATCCCAAATAGCTTTAGCAGTAGACCTATCTGATAATCTCATTATTTGTTGATCTGATAATGCGCTCAAAAGTGCTTATGTTGCTTTGCAATCATTTTCCTCATCTTTACCTAAGGTAGGTGGATTAAGCTGACCGGAAGTAGCAGCAATATAACCATTCTTTGTAACTTCTCAGATATCTTTTCCAATGCAATTCAGATGTGTCTCCATTTTGATCTTCCATATTCCATAGTTGGTTCCATCAAGTTTAGGACTGTTCTTCCTGAAATAATTAGTAGATATTGGATCTCCTCAAGCTGTTAAGCTTCTTGCAAAAGAGGACAAAGCTCTGATACCAATTGTTAGGTCCCCGGGACAACTAAGAGGGGGTGGGGGGGTGAATCAGTTGTCCAATAAATTTAAACCAAATATAATTCAATCAACTTAATGCTTAATACTAGTAAACAAGTTAAGTATGTCGGTAGACAGTTATAATAGTTAATTGCTATAGCGGTAAGGATTAGTGCATGAAACATAAACACAAAGTCATCCACAACACATAACACAAATATTTGTATGTGGAAACCTTGTAAGGGGAAAAACCATGGTGGGAAACCTTACCCACAATCAGATGATACTACTACAAATAGTAAGTGTACATAAATGGGATCTGCACATGCAGAAATGCCAACAACCTAGAGCTCACTACTCAATCACAAAATGGGAGTCACATTGACTACAGTTGGATGGTTAAATCCAATAAGAATGTACTACACAAAATTAGCATCTTCATATGCTAGATTCAATACCGGTGTAATGTTGATATGCTTTCACAAAAACCTAGCTTCACCTTCATATGATGTCTTCGTGTATAGCTTTGCTTAATCTCGCATATACCTTCACACAATCCTTTTTCGCATTCCACACATGATCTTACAAATAAGATCTTACATTTATATCATAACCTAAGACCAGTTTTAGTAGGTCAGCTCTACAAGATATTACAATAAAAATATTTTATAATAAATATAATATCCGATGCAATAACCAATTGAACATGTTGGCTTAATGCATTTACAACAATAATTAATCATCTCCATAGCGTGCCATGTTGATCTGGAAAAGATAAACCTGCCGGGGTAACCCTAGACCTATTTGTCGGTAACAAAAAATATGCAACTATGAATATACCAACAATCAAAACTTCAGGACAAGATGTCCAGATGATGTTTTTGACATAACCATGTGTCTTCCATGCCATTCCAAGTGTTGGTGATTATTATATCTTTCTAGTGTACCATATACCAGTAACTGTGTAATAGTTACTTGCTTGCCAGTGAATGTTGCTGGATCTCCAAAGTGCTAGTGTTTTAGTAGGTGTTGACATCAATGACAAAACCATACCAAGATACCAACAAATTCCCTTGAACATATTTAAGCATATCATAAAACTTTGCAACGAAGCTAAAATGATAAGGTTATAAAATGTTCCTTCTTAGTAGGGGATTTAGTCCTTTACGAGAATCAACCTAATGTGAATGCCTTACCTGAGGAGAAAGTAAAATTCAGCCCTAATTGGCTTGGACAATACATTGTTGTCTAGGTCTATGGATCAGGCACTTACAAGATAGTAGATGTGGAAGGTATGCCTCTCGAGGAACCCATAAATGATATGAACCTTCGTAGATACTATGCCTAGTTCTCTTTTTCTCTCTCTCTTTCCCTCTTTCTAGTCTACTTTTTGTTCTCTCTCTATATATTTTTCTTCATGATTGGATAATACATTAGCATGTCTTCATTGAAGTATGTAGGATTAAATAATGTAATATTGTTTGATCTACCTTACTTGATTATTGACAAGCATGTTTCATTACTTCATTATTTGTCTTGGATTCTTTTATGTAAATTGAATAGATTAACATGTCATATATGCTAGCATATTATACAATTTCTTATGTGTTAAGTAGAATTATATCATGTTGTGTTTAATTAGAGTTAATTAAAACACACTATTCATATAATTCTCATGCTTAATAGATTTTTCTTTTACATCATTAAAGTAGCATTTGATTAAATACTTAGCTATTTAATTAAATCACACATGTATCAATTTAATCATGAAGCATTGAGAAATCAATCACATGGAAATTAAAATTAGATATAAATGTTTATCACTCAATATGTTACTTCTAATCTAAGAAATTCATATATACTATATACATCAATATATCGAGATCATCTCCTATCCCTAGGACTAGTAGCCGGAGGATAGTGGCTAGATGCCCGCTCCTGATTTGGCCCTAGGGATGGCCCCATGGGGGTGTATTGTGATATGGACCATGAGTGACACTATGAGGAGCTCCTGCAATCCCTCTCCATCATGATCCCATGGTATGTGATGCCTCTGTTTGTGATGCAGATAGGTCATGCTCTATCTATCATAATCTATATTGTAGGATCTCCATCTGAATAGGCGAGATAAGGTCCTCATGTCATCTTGTACTTGTCTGAGATTTGTGTGATATTTGTGAGGAACTAGGAATGTGAAGAGTCACAATGAGGTTTGTCACTACATTTTGAATGAGAGAACGCCACTCTTGGATGATAGCTGCAAGAAAGAGAGAAATTTTTTTCATCAATAATATTCTATATCATCAAATCTAAAACAGGAAAGATACATAAGTTAATCAATAATGGGACACCTTACCTGGATCTCCCTCTCACCAGTAGGGATTAGGGAAAGCGACCGCCTAAGGCTGGGATTCACTAGGCTCTCTGCACTCGTACTATCTCTGTACAATACATGTGGGCCAATGAGGACTAGGATTAGGACCCCTTATAGACTCCTTCTCCGCTTACAGTGGGAGACTTGACGGATCTAGGGCTATGATGTCCTACTCAAAGTGATGAGGAACTGCATCTGACTCATCCTCCTCCTCCTCCTCTTCTCTGTCCTCCCGATCTTCTCCATCATGATTTCCCTCTCCAATATTATGATTGTCTCCATCTCCGCCCACCTCCTGCTCTCCTGTATCATTAGCTTGATCATTTGAGCCCTCCTCGGATGTATGGGGTCCCTCTTCATCACCTAATTGTCTCCATGGATTGGGGTTCTCTCCAGGGAAGTCTATTGGGAAGATGGCTCTAGGGTATGTCCTCCCCCACCATGTGATGTACCATTGGTACTCGCTCAAATCATCTCTATAGTTTGTCACTATGTCATAATCTGACCCATCTAAATCTGTGATGTTGATCTCATCATTGGTAGACATAGGAATGGCTCCTATCCTCAGTATCATGCATGAGTGTTGGATGTACATAGGCACATTAGTAGGAACACACTTCTAAAACTCAAACTTCCACTGAACTTACTCAAAGTAGAAGGGAACGACTATGTGGTTGTACCCCCCCTCTAGTAGATGGTTCCTCTGCATGCTAAACAATTGTCTATGTATCCCTGCCCATATATACATCCTGAGGTAGCGTCTCCATATGACTTTTCCCATTGTCAATCTATCTAAGCTCAACCTCCAATAT
This sequence comes from Cryptomeria japonica, assembly GCF_030272615.1. Classification (NCBI taxonomy): domain Eukaryota; kingdom Viridiplantae; phylum Streptophyta; class Pinopsida; order Cupressales; family Cupressaceae; genus Cryptomeria; species Cryptomeria japonica. The sequence goes on along the minus strand of NC_081415.1, from coordinate 731,278,588 downwards.
AGGAGATCATCGAATCGCCACTCATGGGTAAGAGGATAAGAAAGTACCCTAGGCTGCTTTGGGACTAGCTCTATGAGGGCTCCAAAAGGCCTCATGCAGGTAATATGCTCAAACATCCACACCTGTAGTTGTGTGCATGCCATCAAGCTACATCCTTGTCCAAACACATACTCCCCAAGGTTGTGATAGAGATGCACAAGCATGCTCTGACACCAAGAGTACACCCTCCTATGTCTCTCCATCTCTCGAATAGCATAGATGAGTCCTCCATACATATGTGTGTCATGCCCATTAGGGCACACGACTAATGCAAGGGTCACAATCATGAGTCACCTCACTAATGGAACCTTGCTCATCATGTGCAGGAGCCATCTGACCATGATACGACCCCTCATCTTGTAGAGTATCACTCTCCCCACAACATATACCTACTCTCTTCTATAATCCTCCTCTGTCCAGTCAGATTGATATCTCATGGTCTCTCCCCTAATGGGAAGGCACAGAATGTGGTATACATCCTCAAGGGTGACCATCATCTCCCCCACAGGTAATGAGAACATCGAGGTGTCTGTATCCCACCTCTCCATCAATGCCATCAACATCGTAGAATGGAATCAGATGTCTAACATAGTCATCGCACCCCACAAGCCCACTGCATGTAGAAAATCCCTCTTTCTCGTTGTCAGCCTTGGGAGCTACTCCCGAAGGCTACGAAAGGTGAGATCAGTGGTATGCTCATGAATGTATGGTAGTGTTTGTAAAACATAAAACATTCTATCATCTATAATCAATCATCATCACTAACATCTAATCAGTGCAATCATTCTATCAGGTCTAACATTCATCATCCGATCCCGTGACACCGTAGGTCACCCCGAATAGGGACCAAGGCGCCCTACTAGGACCAAGGCGCCCTACTAGGACCAGGGCGCCCAGGTGGGACCAAGGCACCCAGATGGGACTAGAATGCCCTAGGAGGACCAGGGTGCCCCCTTCAGACCATCACTTTAAATTAAATGTAAGGTCACGTTTCATCACTTTACATATCATAAAGTTGGGCACTTTACCCTAAGTGTGCCCCTTTAATCATAAAATCTTATTTCTCCAATGAATCATCTAATCATAAACCTTGATTATGTCTTATTTTGACCGTTTAGGCCCGATTTCACATATATAAACATCTCAAAATCAGCTATAACTTTGGTATGCACTCTAATATCATAATATCTAATGGACCCAAAAATTTGGTGAAAATTTGGTCAGACTGTGGCAGGAATGCACATGGTCCACAAATTTTTCCCCAAAATTTTAGGATCACAATCCTATGATATAATAATTCTTCACCCCAAAATATCAACGGGAAATTCAAATCCTAGGTTAGCCTAAACATGAAATTAAGATCTAGGGTTTCATACTTAAGAGCTCTCTTTCTTCATTTGAAGGGGTTTTCTTCTAAGAATCCAAGAGAAGGTTTTTGGAGCATTAGAGCCTTCTTTGCAGCAAAAGAGTAGATCTTTAAAGTCTTCAACAACATTCAATATTCCTCCATCAAACATTCATCAAGCACCATTTTATCAATTGGGGTCTTTTGAAGATGTAGAAGAACAATAGGAGATCACTGAGTGACAATTGGCTTGTACCTCTCCCTTGGGCTTGGGTATGGTTTCATTTTGTTTTCATTTCTTTGAATACAATTCATTTTCATTCACGATCATGCTTTAGATCACTTTGCATTGTGGATTTAGAGTATTTACTCTGTCAATTATAAGCAATTAGGGTTTACTCTTTAGAGTTCCTCTAGGTTATTTACTTTCATTCTTAAGATCTTGCACACACATTTTTCAGTACATTATCGACTATTCATGGAGGTAGAAATCACCTGTTAGAGTAAAGTAATTAATTAACTTTGCTCTCCTCTTAAGATTTCCCTTTATGCACATATTAGTCATTTAATAATTAATATTTAATTATTAAATGCTCACACCTTAGGGTTAGGTTTTCCTTTTGGTGTTGATCTCCTTTATAAGGATTGATCTCTTGTATTATTCAGATTCTTGATTCATATTTTTCTCTGATAATATCTTTTCTCTTTGTCAGAGCCAAAACCCTTGTATTTGTTCTCTCTCTTTCTCTGTGACAGGTTTCTTGCATGCAGGTTTCTTTTGGGTTCTGTGGATTTGTATTTCTCAAATCCTACATGGTATCAGAGCTGGATCTGCTGCAGCTTGTTCAGAATTTTGAAAGATTTTGAGATCCAGGTTTTGGTTGCATCAGATCTGTGTTTGTCTTCTGTTTTTTTTATTTTGGAATAGGGGTATTTTTTTTTCGGTGCACTTTGAGCCCAAACGGACCTCACCGTTGAGCTCGTAGCGCCCAAAAACCCCTATTTCCATATAAAATTCGTCCGATTTGGACACAGTTGCACCAGGAGGCAAATTTTTTTTGGCCCCAAGGCCGTACGGCCCTAGGGCACGACAACCGAGGCGAAAATTTCAAAAAAATTAAACAAAAATCTTGTTTTTTGTTTAAATTGGGCGCAACCTCTTTTGGAGGCACGCGCAGCCCGGCGGCCACCGCCGCCGGCGGTAACCCCCGCCGCGCCCCCGCTGCACCGCCTGCCGCCCACCGCGCCGCCCACAGAGAACCCCCGCCCGAGCGCCGCCCGCCCGCAGCCAGCGCGCCGCCCGCCGCTAGCTGCGCCGCCCCAGCGCCGCCCCCACACCGCTGCCTCCTGCGCCAGCCCCTGGTCGCCCAGAGGACCAGGGGCTTATTTTTTTTAAGCCCTTGAGGGCTTAAAGGGCCTATTTGGGCTCTTTTGGAGCAGTTTTACTAAATCGGGTATAACTCGAGCATTTTAGCTCGGATTTTTGAATGAAAATAGGCGTTGGAAAGCTGGTTCCGAGCCCGATCTAAAAGATGCAGATCTTTTTTTCTGATTTTTCCGTTTTGTAGTGTTTTTTGCAAGTCGAAGTCAGAACAAGTTTTTTGCACTCCAGGAGCCATATCTTTTGCATACGGACTCCGTTTTTCAAAAGCGAATAGGCGTCGAAAAGGTGGTTCTGTGCTCTTTCCAGATCTACAGTCTATTTCATCAGAAAAATCTTCAGGTGCTCCAAATTTTGTCTCAACCCGTTATTGCTTTCTATCATTTTCTAGCTTTCAGTTTGTACTGGGGATTAGTTTTTTGCATTGTGGGGGGGTGTTTTCTCTTGCTTTCTGTTATTTACATCAGAAAACTAGAATTTACAAACACCAATACAAAAAAAATCAAACCCCCTTCTGCATCTTCTGTCTAGTTCTGAAAGACCACTTAATAATAATTAAAATTTCAGAGCAGTTGAGGCACAGTTCACAGGATGGCAGACAGACCTATTGAATCTCTCACACCGCATAATTACCACACTTGGAAGGGTCGCATGATGACTCTTCTCCAGTCAAAAGGGTTATGGTCCTGTTTGGATGAGGTTCAGCCTCAGTTGACACGTCCTTTTGAGATTATGCAGCACAGGAACAATATGGATCAGGCTATGGGATTGATGGCTTTACACATTTCTGACAGTCTTCAGTTTCATCTTGAGGGTTGTCTCACTCCTCGAGCCATTTGGACCAAGTTTGAGGGACTTTTTGGTACTGTCAACGAGTTCAGAGCTTTGCAGCTTGAGGCAGAGTTAACTTCCTTGGTACCTGATTCATTTCCTTCTATTGAGGACTTTCTGATGAAGTTCAAACAGCAAAGATCTATCTTGCAAGGTTGTGGTAAGACTAAGACTGATACAGAGTGCATTTTCCTGATTCTCTCTAAGCTTTGGGGTCCATTTCAGATCTTCTCTTCGACCTTCTATTCCACCATGGATGCCTTGGGTGCTCGACATGTCATGCCTTCTTTTGAGGTCTTTTGTGATCGTCTGACTCGTGAGCAAGCTAAGCTTAAGCAGTTGGATTCACTTTCAGGTTCACAGAACCAAGCATTGGTAGCCCAACCCTCCAAAGGAAAACAAAAGCAGAAACCGAAGCCTAAGAAAGATTCAGAGGCTAGTGAGAATCCCTCCAAGCCACCACCTAAGTCTGATTCAAAACCACAATTCAATTCTAAACAGGGCAAATCTTCAAAGTCTGGTGAGTCTTCCTCCAAGACTAAGAAGAAATCAGGTGATCCTTGCAGTTTTTGTGGCAAGAAAGGACATCCCATTTCCAGGTGTTGGAAACGTTTAGAGGCTTTGGAGGAAGCCATGCAGCAGCATAATATCAGTGCACCACAGCCTCCTTCACAGCCCACAGGGAAAGGTCATGCTCTTTCTGCACGAGCATTGTCCTCAGCGTCCACTTGGATTCTAGATTCTGGTGCCTCTCACCATATGACACACACACAGGATTTGGTCACCGCTCTTGCTCCTACAGGCACTCGACATATTGCAGTTGGTGACTCAGCACAACTTTCCGTTCAGGGTTCTGGTATTGTTTCATTGGATGGTGGTTGTCTTCAGGATGTGCTTTTGGTTCCTGACATTTCGACAAACCTTCTATCTATTTATCAGATTTGCCACTCTGGCTCTGGTAAGACAGTTGAGTTCTCTCCACATGATGTGGTTATTCGAGATCTTCATGATCCTGACTTGGTTGTGGCTACTGGGAGTGTGGATTCTGCATCTCACTTATATAGTTTTGATGGCTTTGAGAGTTCAGACACTGTTGGTTCCTCTCTTATAGCACATGCAGATTCAGTGAGCAGGCTTTGGCATGAGCGTTTTGGTCATGTCAATTACAGATATCTACAGTAGATGAGTACACAGGCACTTGTGATTGGGCTTCCACAGATTTCTTGTACAGATGGTGTATGTCATGGTTGTGTCCTTGGCAAACATCATCGAGATCCTTTTCCTAAGGGTCGAGCCTCTCGTGCTAGGGCAGCCCTAGAGTTGGTACACAGTGATCTTATGTCCTTTCCGACTCCTTCTTTTTCAGGGGCCCGTTATGTACTCACTTTTATTGATGACTTCTCCAGACGTACATGGGTGTACTTTCTTAAGTACAAGTCTGATGTCTTTGACTCTTTCAGGAAGTTTAAGACATTTGTGGAGAAGCAATCTGGACTTTCTATCAGGAGGATACGCACAGATAATGGGGGGGAGTATGTAAATCAGGCTTTCAGAGATTTTTGCACTGAGCATGGTTTATAGCATCAGTTTACAGTTCCTTATACCCCTCAACAGAATGGTGTTGCTGAGAGAAAGAACAGAACCTTACGGGAGATGGAAAATTGTATGATACAGTCTCGAGCTATGAGTTCTTCATTTTGGGCTGAGGCAGTCAATTGTGCCAATTATATTCAGAATCGGATGCCCCATAAGGCATTACGACATATAACTCCTGAGGAGGCTTGGACCCATGTCAAGCCTGATGTTTCTACATTCCGAGTTTTTGGTAGTGAGGCTTGGGCATTTATTCCTGATGCTCAGCGGATAGCCATGGAGAGGAAGAGCCGACCACTCATATTTGTTGGCTACTGTGAGGATGTTAAGGCATACAAGTTGTTTGATCCTGATTCTAGAGAGGTCTTGTTTCGGCGGGATGTCCAGTTTGATGAGTGCTATCCTCAGATGGATTCTCCATCACCAGCTTCTCCCTCATTGCCTACTCCTTCCTCTTCATCTCTTGAGGATTACTTATCTCTTGAGGATGATGTAGATCATGATCCACCATCTCCACCACCACCAGTTGCTCCGTCTTTGCCGAAGTGGGCCCGTGATACTGTTGATGCAGCTGGTTCTTTGGCAAGTGATCCTTCAGATACTCGTCGCACTCGTGCTCAGACATCTGGTTCTAGTCTTTTGATTCATACCCTTTCAGATGATCCTCAAAAGTTTTCAGAGGCGACAGGACACCCAGAGTGGGATAGGGCCATGGATGAGGAGTATTCTTCTTTGATGAAGAATCATACTTGGGATCTTTGTCCTCTTCCTAAGGGAAGAAATTTGGTTCGGTGCAAGTGGGTGTATCGTACCAAGTATGCTGCAGATGGTTCTATTGATAAGTATAAGGCCCGTCTTGTTGCGAAGGGGTTTTCTCAGATAGAGGGTATTGACTACTCTGAGACCTTTGCTCCTGTCGCCAAGATGAATTCTATATGCCTGGTACTTTCACTTGCAGCTTCACAGGGATGGACAGTGTTTCAGATGGATGTGAAGAGTGCCTTCTTTCATGGAGACCTACATGAGGAGATCTATATGGAGCAGCCTCAGGGTTTTGTGCAGGACACTTCTTTGGTTTGCAGACTTCGACGTTCATTATATGGTCTCAAACAAGCTCCCAGGGCTTGGTATGAGAAGATGGACTCCTTCTTGCTTTCCTCGCACTTCACACGCTGTCATTCCGATCACACAGTCTATATTCAGTGTCAGGAGGGTGATCTTTTGATTCTAGTGCTATATGTAGATGATCTCATCATTACAGGTAGCTCATCCTCCATGATTCAGAGTGTTCAGAGAGCTTTGATGGAGCAGTTTGAGATGACCGATCTTGGTCTCTTGCACTTCTTTCTGGGTCTACAGGTTATTCAATCTTCGGATGGGATTTCCATTTTTCAGGAGAAGTATGCTCTTGATATGCTTCAGCGATTTGGCATGCTTGATTGCAAGTCTGCCCCCACTCCATTTCAGTCAGGTGTTGTTTTGTCTTCCACTTGCTCTACTCCTTCAGTAGACCCCACTTTATACAGGCAGTTGGTTGGCAGTCTGTTGTACCTGACACATTCTCGTCCTGATCTTTCCTTTGCAGTTGGCCTTGTCTCTCGGTTCTCCCATGATCCTCATGAGAGCCATTGGCAAGCAGCCAAACGTATTTTGAGATATATTCGGGGCACCACACATTATGGCATTCACTACTCTTCAGGATCCCCTCATATCATTGGCTTCACTGACTCCGATTGGGCTGGTGATGTCAATGATCGGAAGTCTACTTCTGGCTTCGTTTTTTGCCTTGGTTCTGGTCCTATCACATGGTCTTGTAAGAAGCAATCTGCTATTGCATTATCATCTACAGAGGCTGAGTACCGTGCAGCAGTGTTAGCCAGTCAGGAGGTTTTATGGCTTCGGCAATCGATGACAGAGTTTAGGTTTCCTCCAGATTGTCCCACTATTCTTTGGTGTGACAACCAAAGCGCCATTCACATTTCACGCAACCCAGTGGAGCATCAGCGGACAAAGCACATTGAAATCCACATGCACTTCATCAGACAGTTGATTCAGGATGGTTCTCTCATCTTGGAGTATATTCCTACAGAGGAGCAGGTTGCTGACATCTTCACTAAACCTTTGGCATCTCCGCGCTATCTTCAGTTGCGCTCAATGCTTGGGGTGAAGGAAGTTGTCCTTGGGGGGTCTCAGTGAGGCCTTCCTTCCTTCATGTTTTCTTTTCAACATGATTCTTTATCTCTTTTTGGAGAGGAGTTTTTTCCCACTGGGTTTTCTCCTTTACTCCACTTTATAGAGATTTTCTTGTATTTGGGTACCTCATCAGGCCTTGTTGCCGGGACCCTCTTTTGCATTGTAGTTCCTTTGCTTTCTTCTGCATTGTTTGTAGCTGCATTGTAGCTCATCTTAAGGGGGGGTGTTAGAGTAAAGTAATTAATTAACTTTGCTCTCCTCTTAAGATTTCCCTTTATGCACATATTAGTCATTTAATAATTAATATTTAATTATTAAATGCTCACACCTTAGGGTTAGGTTTTCCTTTTGGTGTTGATCTCCTTTATAAGGATTGATCTCTTGTATTATTCAGATTCTTGATTCATATTTTTCTCTGATAATATCTTTTCTCTTTGTCAGAGCCAAAACCCTTGTATTTGTTCTCTCTCTTTCTCTGTGACAGGTTTCTTGCATGCAGGTTTCTTTTGGGTTCTGTGGATTTGTATTTCTCAAATCCTACATCACCAACATGAGGGTTTCACAAAGGAAAAACCCTATATATCCACCCCAAACCCTCTTTTTCAACTTCAGGTACAGGTTCGGATCTGAGCATCACTAGAAATTTCGAGACCAGAAGAGCACACAGGGAGAGTTCTAGGTTGTAGATCTTGGCAAAAAATCCAAGGATAGGGGTGTGGCACCCTGGTCCTTCCTAGGACAATGGCGTGGCTACATGGTCCTACCCTCTATCAGCTAGACTTGGCAGAACAACACTTTGTAGGCTCCAGAATCCCTCCTGTTAGTTGTAGCTCTAGAATTGTAGAATCAAGATAGTGGCATGGCACCCTGGTCCTAAACATTTCTTCTCAGATTTTAGACAAAGGTGCACCTCTAAATTGTTCTTCTGATTTGTACTTTGCAGCAGTGTATCAGTTGTTCTTTTATTTGCATTATCATATTAGGGTTTGCTTGCTTACTTGCATTCTAGGTTAGATTGTATTTTGCATCATTCCTCTCTCTCATTTGCAACAAAGGAATACAAAATCTAAGGGGTAATCCATGACTCTATCTTTCTCATAAGAATTAGCCGATGTGCATTACCTCCCTAGGCTCTTTCGTATTCCATGAGTGTGTATGAGGGTGGGATTAGGATTTCCATACTTAGTCTCACTTTTTCCCCTACACATGAGTTCCCCTGCCCTACTATATATGAAGAACAATATTAGGATACTGACATACAAGTTTGATGATATTTCATGGGGATATTTTAACAAATTTCGAAAGAAAATTCATGCTAGGGAACACATACCAACAGAGGTAGTCAATCGGTATGAAGATTCTATCTGTTTTATGGTAGACACAGATACATGCTTGATGGAAGTTGTTATTCCTAGGACCACATGGGTTATGAAGTAGATAAAGATCTACTTGTTGCTTATGCTAATCATTTGTTAGCTCAACCAGTCAATACCACTACTGAGAGGTTTGGAATGTACAAGGAGAAACTACTAAAAGTGCACTCTGAATTACAGGAACTGGTAATAGAAAAGAAAGTGAGGAAAGAGGTGGAGGCCTTTGTTGAACATGATAGATTCACTAAGGAACAAATAGCAGTAGCAAGGGCCAAACATGAGGCTAACATAAGGTGGAACTTCTAGTGTACCATCCGGTACCTCCACTAGTAAGACGAGAGCAACCAAAGCAACAAAAACTAAGAAAGTAGAAGAAACAAAGGTAAAGCCTACTTAATTCCAAAGAGGTAAACCCTCTAAAATACAATTTTGGAGGAAAGGTAAACCTGTTGAACCTCCTGTTGTGCCTACCCAAACCGGTAAAAGAAAGAAGGAAAAGGCCCATAACTGGCTGACAAATATATAGGACATAGAATCAAAAGAAGATAAGAGAGAATTAAGGGCGAGTGCTAAGGAATAGAAGACTACTGGTAAAGGTAAAGCATCTAAGAATATATTGACACTTGAATATTCTTTCACTAGAATGGTTCGAATAATTAAGGAGTATGGGATATACAAAGGTTTGAACATATTGTTTACTCATTTGTCAAAAAGCCAACAAAGAGAAATTGCAGACGCAGTTATATTGTTTACTCATTTGTCTGAAAGCCAACAAAGAGCCCTCATTGAATTACAAGGGCAAATTCCTGATTCTTTATATAATTTGATTGATGCAAGGTGTCAAGGGGCAACTAGCGTAGATAAAGAATTTATTGATTATACACTTCAACACTTGCAACCAGAAGTAACTAAAGAGGAAATTGAACAGATAAAGGTTAATAGAAAAGCATTGTTCAGATCAAAGAAAAGATTAATAAGAATTCTTGTTGGAGAGACCGAATCAATTCAAAAAGAGACTGAGATTTTGATGAAAAAGGCTTTAGCTCTCATCCCCAATGAAGAAGAGGAAAAAGATGAAGAAATTAAGGATAATACCCCTTTAAAGCCAAAGTCAGGATAACTTCCTAAAGGTGTAAAGATCACATATTTTGAACTAGACAACAAGTATATATATGATGACCTTGTTGATACTAAACCGATAGATATAACAAATGATGATACCGGTGATGTTGATAATGTTACTAACACTACTGACAATGTAGATGTTTTTGAAGTTGATCTACAGATGTTTGAAACTCAACAGGAACAGGAAGGAAACAAAGATGGAAAGAAAGCATAAGACAAGTGCTCAACTAAGCAACCAGTGAATGCACAGTCAATAGAGACTCAAACTACACTAGTCAATGTAAGTGTATATGCAAATGTAAATGTTTCTACTGAGGATGATCAGAAGGATACAATTGATAAGGAAGAGGAAGCACTTGTGAAAGAACAAACTATTGAAAATTCACAACCGGTCAAAGACACCACTAATGAAGAGAAGACAAAAAAAGATGAGGAAGAAAAGAAAACATAGAAGGTGGAAGGGGAGAGGAGAATGGAAGAAATAAAGACAACTCCTGAGGTACCTCCTAAATCCAAACTGAAGAAAAAAATAGTTGATGATGATGATGACTCTATGAGCATTAAAGGTCCTATTAATATGAAAAATTTGAGTTCTTCAGAGTTAATGGATATTTCTATTGCAATGCAATCCTGTGCACAAAAGAAAAGATTGAAGGAACAAAAAAGAGAAGCAAAGACTATGAGGACCATTGTTGATTTTTTTTCAAGTCTCCTACTGGAGACCGATACAGAACATTTGGCAACCCCTATTGCCAAACTTGGATAGTTAGTTGTTAGTGTCAATGAACAACTTAAAACTCTTGAAGAAGTTGCACACATTTTTGTTGAAAAGGATTAAAAGAAGAAAAGGGGAGAAAAGTTAATGGTTGAAATAGATAAAGACAAAGTATCCCTAAAAGGTGAATAAAGACTTGTTGAAAACCAGTTGTAAGATTTTAGCTAATATTTTCCAATTTTCACTATTTTGTGCCGACTTGAGAAAGAAGAGAGCTGATACTAAGAAGGAGTTACATAAGTTAAGTGAAACATTCATACCGATACATGACTCAGTGATCACTTTTGGTAGAAAGGTAGTTGATCTACAACACCAGTTAGAACTTTGTGAACATGAACAAGCAAAACAGGTCAGATTAGTGAAAGAACTCCAGACTCAGCTATGTCCGAAAGTAGATATTCTTTAGAGAACATTCAAGGAGTCAGAGGAAATTTTGGCTACTCTTGAGATGAGTATAGTTGATTCTATGGAGGAGTTAGCAGCACAAATCTTGATACATTTTGAGATTACCAAGACACCATTAGAAACATGGGACAATTATCTTAAACAATTGAAGTTTCATTACGGTGATGTTTTCTTAAGAATTGCATTGTAAAGACCTTAACACTTTTATCTCCATATATACATGCGGTTTTGATGACAAATTTTGATTTAATGTATGTATTTTACATCTTTATTTGACATTGTTGTCAAAGGGGGAGTAATAGTTAAGAGTTCAATCAAAATTTTGTATGTACTGTTAAGAGGGAGTTGTAATACCCTAAAAATAGTCATCTAAACCATGAGCCCCTAACCTTGACAACGTCACCAAGGTCCTAACCAAAGGCAATTAAATCAATCTTGAGCACACAATTAATTTCTAAAATCATCAATGTCACATGGCAAAATTAATCACTCAATATTAATTAAATATTTATTTAATTAATTGATCATTCCAAGTAAATCATTTTAAACAATTATCTTATTTATTTTATTAAATATCCTAGTATATTTAATTAAATAAATCAATTTTCCATTAAATCATCAAAAAGAGGAATTAATTTAAAAAATAAATAAAAATTGCCATAAATCTTCAAAAAAGGAAACAAATCAAGAAAGAGGAATTGGAAATTATGAGCACAAATCTTCAAAAAAACAAATAAATCAAAAAATGAATTAATTGACAAAAAAAGAATTAAAATTTGAGAAAAGAAATGAATTGGAGATAATCTTGAAAAAATAAATTAAAAATTGATAAATAATCTCAAAGAAAGTAATTAAAACAATGAAATATTAAAATTGAATGAAATAGAGAATAAATCAGTTTTTTCTTGATTTTATCTTAATTTTAGTTCAATTTCCTTTAAAACTAAGAAAGAATCCAGTCACATCAATTCACCTAGATTGTGCTTCCTCTTGGAAAATCTTGACCTCTCATCATCATTTGATCTTAGCCTCTGGTTTCTTTCTGAATTTTCTATAAATTCAAGGTCTCATCTCTCATTAAAAGATCGTGGAGAATATATTGTTATTATGTTATTTTTGCTCTAGGTTAATTGAGAATTTGCATTGAGTTATTGCATACATATTGTTTAAATCATTTAGCTTAAATATTCATATATTGCTTAAATCATGTTAGATTAATCTTGCATATCTAGCTTACATCTTGCATCCATTTAGCTCATATTCATGCTCATATAGATTAAATCCTTCGTTTAGGTGTTGTCTAGTCACTGGATAGCTTAGCAATCTGAGAGAAATCTAAACTCACATCTACTAGAAGGCAATGGGTCACTTTGTAATGGTTTATTATTTAATTATTATTGATTTACTAACCATGCATCTAATGACTTAATTGAAGTGTTGTGTATTCCAGATACAGCTATAGGTCCACTTTTCACACACATATTTTTGGTGCCCACCATGGGGCTTGAACCCGTGACTACAATATTTCTAATATTTCTTGAACAAATTATTTGTTTGGTTTTTATAACTAATAAACATATGTTAAATTGGCAAATAAAAATCTTTCTTTTAGCTTGTTCTTTGTGACAGTAAAAAATGGTCTCTGTTTGGAGGGCATAACTTTATATTGAAATGTTGGATCTAAACCAATTTTTGATATGTTGTTCAAAACCAAGTTTTCTATAGTTTCACGAAAGCGATTTTTCTAAGAATATCAGGTTTGAAAGTTAGGAATGACAGAGTGCAGTACTATCATTTTACTTATTCTTTTGTGACAATAAAAAATGGTCTTGGTTCGGAGGGCATAACTTTTTATTAAATTGTTGGATCTAAACAAAATTTTAGTATGTTATGTAAAACCAAGTTTTCCACATTCCTATTAAAGATATTTTCCAAATTAGGTATGGTGGAAAAGTTATAAAGGACAGAGTGCAGTACAATCAAAACTGTTATAAATAGGATAGTCATAAAAAATTGAAATTCTTGTTAGATTAGTTTAATTTACATTGTGCATGGTAGAATTTTCTTTTGATGATTTTTTTTAATATTATTTTGGAAACTACTTTTGGGCTTTTAATGTTTGCAGGACGCTTGTCAAAGAATCTATCAATCAAACATATGCCTTCCAAAGAATCAAGAAGAAAATGACTACTGACATATTGGTTTTGCAGGTTGCCTAAGGAGAATCGCCTAAACATTATGTATTCATTTAGTATTTTCTTAGGCACTTAAATTTCTATCTGGTGAAAGAACAAATCTGTCTTTTGTGTTTTTCAAAAAAAATTGAGAGGTAGGAGAGTATGCTCTTGTCTTTTATAGACAATCAGAAATCTAGACCCTTGAAGATTTTTCAAAGTTTTGAGATTTGTGTACCTGTAGCGGAACTATCACAGTGGGAAAAAGTAATCACCCTATGAGAACAACCCAAGTGAGTATAGCTGGAACTAAGAATTCCAACTCACTATAATAAATAGGCCTCTAGTGATTAAAGTCTCAGAGGGTGAGTTTTCTCTATGAGATCTCTCATATCGAGTATTCTGTAGGGCCTCATGGTCTCAATCATGTTTGTGTGACTACAACTTTTTTTGGTACCTTGTTAGGCTATAGGCCTCAATCATGCTTGTGTAACTTCAAGGGGTAATTTCAAACAAAATTCCTAACTAAGAACTATAAGATAGAAGCTACCCGATTCACCTCCAAAAGGGGGATAATCTTTGTGCAAGAGATATAGTAACTCTCCCAAGACACTTGTCATATCATGCCCCCATTAGCATTTGGAGTTGGCTAATACGGTGTTGAGAATCCATTGCGTGAGACTTAGTGGTTGTATTCTGATTAGCTATTGGGTGTGTACATAAGTCAGCAAGCAAAGGTTTTCTTCTCTAAGATAACTTCCACAGGGTTAGTGTGTTGTGATTGAATTATTATATATCTTGCATATTTTTTGTGTTTTCATCCCTAAAACTGAAACTGAAATACTAAAACTGGAGAAAAAAAATCAAACAATATCAAACAATTCAGTGATAGCATCAGTCCTTATCAAAAACTGGTAGTCGTCAGTCATTGAAACTCTGTTTGTTAGAATCTCATCTCTGTCTAATCCTCTATCGTATGAAATCCTAATCTTGTCAGTCAAAACAGACAAGATTTCCTAGATCAGTCTACAATGAGCATAAACTGGTTATCATCCTCCTAAGCATAAACAACCTTGATAGTGTACCCCTACCACTGCGTTGCATGATTTTATCGATCATCTCTCAGCTAGTTCAAACAAACATCTTATCAAACCTAAGTTAACTTAGATAATGCCTTACACAAGATAGATCATTCTTGAAACTAGACTAGATCTTAGTAACTTCTCTCAATCACTATGTTAAATGAATAACTAGCTACAATTTGATCTTGACTTCTGCAACACATCTAGCTCTCGGTCCCGTCGGCTGTAAATACGTGTTCAAACCATAAGCACTTCTAAATTTTTTGAGAAAAGTAAGAATCTCATGGATACCTTGGGTCAAATGCTTCAAGATATCAAGAAAGAAATATATGACATAAAAATCCACAAAATAAATCAATGACTCCATTTGAAAAACAAATGCATGATATCAAGAGTGAGAAACTTCAAGGAATGCTAAAACAATTATATGATTTGACAATCAAATACCAACAAATAATCGACGATGAAAAGCCAAATCTCAAACAAGATCATTAAACACCTTCACCAAGACAAAAAGACATCTATTCTCTAGATAGACAATTTACACCTTTGGGGCAATCTATTGAGTCAGCTTTGGAAGAGCTTCTTAAGAACAATCTTATTATATTGCCTAAAAAGACCACATGGGGACGTGTAGTTTTGAGTAGTTATTGTGTATATCATAGGCATAACAAACATAAGACTTCAATGTGTATGCAATTAAAACATAAGATTCAAGATCTCCTTGATGATGGTGTCATTGAAATTGAAGATCCCAATGACTCACCTAAAGAAAAAGAAGGAACTACTTCTAAGCATAATCAAAATCATGAACCTATGTCTAGCAAGGCTCCATATGTAGCCTCCATCCCTTCCATGATACCTTCATCTCCTAAACCTTCTCAACAACAATCCATACCATCTCCTTCAAACAATGAAACTTCTGATGTTGACCTTCAAGGACTATCTCCTATGGAAATCCAAGTTAATGCCAATAATACAAGTTTCTCTAAAGATTTTAAAATCTCAGATTCTATGCCATCATACACTTCAATTCTAAACATACCCACTCTAGAGAGTCCCACTCAAAATGCTTCCCCATCTTGCCAAAATATGGGGACCTTCCAAGAATCCCCTACGCCTATGCAAAATCCTATCCCTTCCTTAGAAGCGACTCCATATCAAGAGGATAATCAGGAAAATGAAAAAATAAGTCCTATCATAAATCAAAATCAAGACACCAAAACTATCCAATCCCATTTAATGATTGAAAAAGATCCTATTTCACTAGATTCCCATGATGATCCTCTTATACCTTTCCATTTCTTCCAAGATGACCCCCTTCCATCTCAAGAGAAAACCATCCTTCCATATCCCATTCCTAATCCACTTCCTAAGCAAGATCATGATGCGTCTTCCACCTTTTCAAATGATCCTATTCAAAATGAAGAGTCAAACGCCCTTCCTAATCTATCCAATGGTCCTCTTCCATGTCAAGATCAATGTATCTCTTCGTCTCCTTGTCATAATCCTCCATTTTCACCTCAAGGATTCATCATGCCTACAAATTCCTCTCCTGATCCTATCATTCCTTACATTCAACCTTCATCTCATAATGGACCCGTGCCTTCTTTCCAAAGCATAGTGTATCCTACACATCAAAATATTTATAAAGGCAAAAGGGTAAATCTCCACAAGAAAGAACCCCTCCATATTAAAGAAAATGTTAAAGGTCATGGCCTCAGGGACATTTCTCAAGATGTTGTTATCTCTCATAAATCCTACATTTCTCCAGTTAAATCCAAATATACGCCTTCTCCTTCGCCCCTTCCATCCATTCTAGGTCCCTATATCCCTCCATCCCTTATGTAGGATCAACAAAGGCACACATCTTTGAGTACCTTCCATCCATCTAAAAGACCTCCATATCATTCCTATCTATCCACACATTCTTTTCTCCCTCCAAGCAATTCTGATGCCAAGCATAAAAGTCATAAATCAAGCAATTCACATGTATTCAAGGATCAACATGTCCCATCTAATCGACATGTCAAAACAAAGAAAAATATGATCGAAAAGAAAAAGAAAAATACAAAACGCCACACAGGCCCACAAAGAAAGAAGAAAAGTCAAAATTTTTATGGGTTCCTAAGGAACTTGTACAAGCAATACGCTCTAAGGAACTACAAAAGTATGAAAAATCAAAAACCATGTGGATCCCTAAGTAAATTCTTGAAGAACAATAGTCTAAAGAAAAATCAAAATCGACATCCAAAATTGTTGTTCCTCCATCCAAACCTTCCGAGTCTATTCCTCCATCACCTCCTTCATCCATTTTGGGTTCTTATGCCCCAAAATTTGTTCTTGCATCCAAATCTCAAAACCTGAGATTCACTTCTCTTCCATATGTCCACCATCCCTCAAGGTGTGTGCCAATGTTGATCTTTCCAACATTTCCATCTAGCCATACACAATTATTCCAACATCCCATCCATTATTCAACACCTCTTTTTCACCCTTCTATCCCTCTTATCCAATCCTTTGCATAAGTCCTTGCCTTAGTTTCATTTCATTATCCTGCCAACATCTTTGAGCATACCTTCATAGCCATGGTCTATTGCAACTCATATTCTAATGGTACCATCCAAAGTAGCGAGACATTGGGGTCCTTCTTCCATCCCCTATCATGCCTCCAATATCTTCCAAAAAAGAAAAATTATGAAAAAGTGAAAAAAAAAATCAAAAAAAAAAAGTGAAGAGAAATAAATTCGTCCTTGTGTGAAAACCACTTCTTGTGGCGCCTTGGGCAAGTACCATGATGAAAACTTGGCAAATAGGCATGATGCATAATCCATTATCCTTTTGCACTTTACACTGGGGCAAGTTTCATCCATGTACATCCATCTACTATCCTTCATCCTCCATTATCCCTCATTCACTCTATCTACATTCATATCCATTTTCCACCTTTGATCTTGACAAGGTTAAGGATCTGTTGTTCTCAAAATCTGATTCCCCTTTCTTTGTGACCTCTTTTACAAACATGGAACCTGGCTCACCTTGATCAGTATCTCTCTTGGTGCTTCTCAGATTGTAGTTATGTTTAGCTTTGGCGATTGCAGCCTTAGTGAGATTTCTAACCTCTTCTTCACTAGGCCTCCTAAGATGAACTTCTTCATCTTCAATTGTTACCACATTCAATGTAGGGTGCCAGCCTAAGGCTAACTGCCCTTTTACTGATCTTTCATTATCTAACGCATCACTGCACTCACTTGGCATAGATTCCTCATCACTTTCTATGATAGTTTCAAACATATTAATATCAAGCTCTGCTTCTGGTCTCATGGATTCTTCCAGAGCTTGAGCTACTGCACACTGGTGAGGAGAATGTGGTCCATCACAAGCAATACACCAGGGAGTATTTTCTATATTATTAACAGTCTTGCCTTTCAAAGGATCTGGTGTGTCTTGGCTTTGGGCAATTTTAGGCTTCTCAACTTGGGGCTTACCATCCTTCCAATTTGCATTGTATGGCATATCATGTAACCTAGGAGGTCTATCTTGCCAATTGTAATGAGGTTTATCATTTTTGTTAACCTTAGCAGTCAAATCTTTCATAGCAGTGACCAGTTTTTCTATTTTATCCTCTTCCTTAGCAACTTTGTTAGGTTGCTGTTTGGTTTCATGCCATAATCTTCCATCTGTCCTCCTTCCTAATTTGCCAGATGCCTTTCTATTACTTTCAACATTTATGGCAATTCTAAAGGCATCCCTCAAGTTATGAGGATTTTTATCTCTGAGAATGTAAGCCATCTTAGAATCAAATGCATTATAATAGGTGTTAAGGCACATATTGTCATCTAGCCTCATCACCTGATATAATCTATGCATAGCCTTCTGGAACCTAGCATTAAAATCAGTGACTATTTCATTTTCAGATTTTCTAATGTTATTGAACTCATTCAGCATGAAACTCACATTAGTCTTATCACCATACTGTTCTTGAAAGCAATTTTTGAATTCCTCCCATGAACCTATGCTGGCTACTGGAAGACCTCTATACCAATCTCTTGCATCATCAACCAGGGATTGAACAAACAGTTTCATAATCACATCTTCATCAACTATCTCATAATCATTTATCAAATCCCCAAAAGATTTGAGATGTTCCTCAGCACTGACTGCATTGTTCCCGGCAAATTTATGGAGTTTGTCTCTTAACTCAGTGGGAACATGATTTGGATATCCTGGGATCCCATCAAAAAACAATTGCTTATATTGTTCTAGATTAATCGGCCTTCTTTGAAAAGGGGAAACAGTATTATTATTCCCCATAATCATCTTAGCCTTTGGGATTGGGGATTGAGATGTTTGGGTGTACTGCTTATTTGAAGGTATGTGGCTTACTGAAGCAATGTTAGTGTGCCCTGCTGGTTGGATATTGACCTGAGGGATAGAAATTTGTTGGGGATTAGGCTTACTAAGATCTTCTGATGGGAATGTAATAGGGGGAGCTTTTAGGTAGTTAATCTTTCTCTTAACTTCCTAATTTGCAGCCTCTAACTCAGCCTTTTCCAACTCCATTTGGAGGTCTTCCTTTTCCTTCCTCATCCTTTCCATCTCTCTCTCATGTGCTAGGATCCTCTGAGAAATCCCTTCTGCAGTTTTAGACTCTACTCCATCATATACCCATATCTGTTTCCCTTTGTTTAAATTAACTTTAGGGAGTTGGGAATCATTAGGGACTTCTTTACTTGGCTGGGCTACTGACTTAGGAACTGGTCTGATCTTAGGGGTTAAGATTTCCCTGATCACCGGGCCTTCTTGATCACTCTTTTCTTTGTCTTTGGCAAGGACTTCAAGATCAGCTATCTGTCTAAGAAGCCTATCTCTCTCCATCATTTTGGCTTTAACTTCCTTTTCCTTATTTGCCTCTTTTTGGGCCCTCAAGGATATTAAATGATGAACCCTTTTATTTAATTCTTCAATTTCTTGAGACATCTTATCCTCATCAGGATAATTTTCTTCAGAATCCGATACATTAATTTGATTTATATCAATCAAACTAATGTTCCCATCTATCGTCCTAGGAACAGAGTGCCTAATAGCATTTGAACTAGTTCTATCTTTTGCGGAAACACTAGCATGTGATAAATCTCGACTTAAAATAGGCATATCATCAATATTTCCAAACAATCCTGAATGAAAACCTAAAATATCCTGATCCGAATCTCTTGAAGATGAATTTGACTTTGCATAAACAGGTCGGTCAGGCATCTTACCAGTATTGTTGTTTTTCTGCACCCATGCAGCATTTGACGGCTCATGCATCACAGATCTCTTCTGGCCTCTTCGTGATTGCTCTGGCAGACCTTCTTGGAGGGTCTCACGAGGATGTTTCTTCATGAATTATCTTGTATGCTTATTTCCTTGCATCTTGTTCGTCTTTATTTTAGAGAGCTTATATCTCACAAGGACTGGTTCAAAAATAATAGAGTCGCCACCCACAAAACTATGGGAAATATAAACGCAAGCTGTCTTACTCACAAACACAACAATACTTTCCACAAGCTTGGCACAGATTCTATGTCTATATCTTTGTGATAACTGTCCCCAGCAGAGTCGCCACTTTTGTTGTTCTCAAAATCTGATTCCCCTTCAATGCCTTTAATAATATAATCTAAAATGGGTGCCGAGAAGACATCAAGGATAAAAGGATTTCAGAGACAACATATGACAAGGTTTGGTTAGACCTTCTACACTTCGGGCTCTTCCTTAAGCCCAGGCAGGTATACCCTTTGTGAATTAACTTCACATTCTTAAGCAACAAACCCACAGCAAACCAGTCCAGAAAACCAGTGAGTTTATTCACCTTGAAAAACAATTGAAAAACAAAGAATGAAACAATACTCAACTTCAGTATATTTGATCAACAAAGCATGCAATAAACAGCTTCGATTAGTACCAGTGCTTTATCCAAGGCTACAGAGTCACTCAAACTCAAATAAAACTCTTGAAATAAAACATCTCTATACTTCCCATCAACTTGGTCTCCATTTATCCCTGTAAATGCCTAGCATCAACAAGAATTTAATCACTTCAAAATAAGCTATGGTCCTCAAAATTCAAAGTTTATCCTAAAGTATTTACTGGTAGAGTGGTCATGCCTGTTTAATTTCCCTCCTAAAGAGAAAAGCTAGAAACACCCATACTGAGATTGCCTTACAATTCCATTCAAACAGAAAAATCCTAGACTATTCTGAATGAAAGAATAAATACAATTAAGGACAAATTTGAAGACGACACAGAGCTTTACTCAAAACTGACGGTCTGTATATTGATATTCATTTGAAAAAAAGATTTTACAAAAGTCTGATTCTCCATTAAACTTTGGAAAAGCTCAGATAACATTTCTGCAGCGTTTTCTTACAAAAATTTTGTGATCCCTTTCTCTCTAGTCCTGGTATCCATTTATAACAATATGGATGCACAAAGCTTCAGACTTCTTGAGGAAAGTTTGTTACAATTACTTCAAAAATTGAAGAAGTTACAATTTCAGTTATGTGCTCTTTTCAGCTTCTTCAGCAGTCTGTTGGACGGGTTGTTCAGTTGCAACCTCTTCTGGCTCTTCAGGGACGTTCTCTAACTGCTCCGAATCTCGAGTGGAATATTTAATTCCCCACTCACCATACGTCTCCTTGGTCGGCCATACAAAATTAATCACATCACTTTTAACCTTAGTCAACCCTTTCCAAGAATTCCTCAGTTTGTTGACTTCTGAGTTAAGAAAACTGTAGTGTGATTTAATTCTCTCTATTTCCTGTATGGTTATAACAAAAAATGAGGTATCATCCAGATCAATAATTCCCTTGACCCTTGCTGACAATTTAGCATTTATCTCATTGAGCCATATCTGCTTATCTTTCAGCTGATCTGGATTGGCAAAAATTCCTGGGAGTAACTCACAAACCTGATCAGTGTATTCCTTTTTAAGCAATTTAACCCTTCTTTCCACATTATCCACCTTTGTCGCCAATTGCAATAAACTCTTAGTGATATCAGAAGTGGATTTGATAATAGGGTTAGCTCTTGCTTCATCATAGGAAACACACATGAACTCCAAATCCTGCTCCCTAGGCCTCCATCTATCAAAAATGGGTGTCAATATGACTTTATCTCTTATCAACTCAGTCCATATCTCCATGACTTTTCCTACACTATTGTGAAGGAGTGAAGCATTTATAGTGTCTGCAAAACTGGAGACTGTGGCCTTGATCTTTTCTTCATACTTCCCTGCATAATAGGCCTGAGTTTGCTTAAGACTCTCCAATTCTTGGGGAGTTATCTCTATCATCTGAGAGCTGGAAGGTGCAGGAGATGGTGGGAGCTCAATAATGGGGCTAGTAGGTGGAGGTCTTGCAGGAGAAGAGGTGATCATTAATGTTGAAGACTCACCTTGTTGACGTTGTCCTGCTAACTGGCTCTGCAATTTGGCAATGATACTCTCCTTGCCTCTTATTTCCTCCTTGGCAATGTCATAAGCTTTCAAGACTGTTTCCAATTTGAGCTGGAGAGCCTCCTTTTCTTTAGCATCCTTCTCAGCTACTGCAACACTAAATTTGGCAGTCTCCAACACTGTGCTAGCAGCCTCTACTACCCCTGTACTTTCTACTCTCCTGACCATCAATCCGCCAATGTGACTTGTCCCTGTGGTGTCTTTACCCTTCTTGTCCTCATTTCTCTTAAGGGACCACATGAATAGAGCAGCATTGTCTTTACTGAATGTAACCCCTTCCATGGGTTTGGTTTCTTTCCTCACTGCATCCAGCACCAGAGCATTAGCAATATTCCATTCTGGCAAAATGAGCACTCTAGCTTGTGCTACTAAATCTCTCCCCTGTTCAGGAGTTTTCAGAAGAGGTGGGCCCACGGACACGCCACGGACACCTGGCGCCCTGTCCTGCTGACTATGGCGGCCTATGCCACGTGTTACCTTATAATACGCCAAAAGAAAGCCACGGGGCTCCAGCTATCTCTGACAGTTATGCCTTCCACTTACCCTATCGTGACACATGGACGACCGATATTCATTCTCGCTATTTCACAGCCTTAAAGGGTGAGCACTTAACCCTTGCGAAATAGCGCTGACCGTCGGATCCTTTCTCAAGTTGATCGGCATTTAAACCCTGTTAGGAGCTTTCAGAAGAGGTGGGCCCACGGACATGCCACAGACACCTGGCGCCCTGTCATCTTCGAAGCTGACCTGTCGACTTTTCATTCGCTGGAAGGAGCCACGGGGTCTCAATGAATTGTAAGAGCTATCCCTGCCAGGTCACCTCCACCTGTGAGATGACTCATCTTTGGGGCCCACTTTGATCTTTAATCTTAAAATGCTGACTGTGGCGGCCTGTGCCACGTGCTGCCCTCTAATACGCCAGAGAAGACCACGTAGAGGGGGCCCCACCTTCTTGACAGCCGCAACCTTCACTTCCTCCGCATGACACATGGACGGCTGATATTAATCCTCGCTATTTCGTAGCCTTAAAGGGCAAGCACTTAGCCTTTGCGAAATAGCGCCAACCATCGGATCTTTCCCCAAGTTGATCAGTGTTTACTGGGCCCGGCACTTTAGAAGGAAATAATAAAAGGTGAAAAATTTTCAAATAATTAACATGACCGCCTAGGGAAATAGCAAGGGGGGAACACTTCTTACGACCCCGCGACCCATGACTTAAGTGAAATAAAGTAACGACGGAATAGAAACCAGGGGATTCAAAACAAAAGATAAAGCGCAAAACTTAGAAAAGCCTTAAACCCTCTAGGTTTAGAATAAAGCTGAAGCATTTGGGGCCACATCTTATACAAATTTTTTCAAAAACCATAGCCAAATATGGGGAAAGAACCCAATTTTAAAAACAGCGATAACAGGATCTTTACAAGTTTTGTATGTCCTATATATTGCACTTGATCTAGACTCTTTAGCTCCTCTCCATTGCTCGCTTACATCCTTCATTACTCCCTTTTGATCTTGCTTATCATATCTGCCTCCTATCCAAATCTATCCCTTGATCTTGATCAACACTATGGACAAAATGCAAACACATGTTTTCCACAAACCTCTTGACATGGCCACTTCTTTGGACCATATGGCTTCGTTACGCTATATCCTTGCTTCGTTGTGCTATATCCTTTCTTTATATTGCTCAAATTCTTGCTTTACATCACTAAAATCCTTGCTTTACATTGTTATATCTGGTCCCTGTACTTGGATTAACATTGTGAGATAGTCCTTCAAAGTGTCCACCATCATTCGCTTATCCATTCATGTACTCAAAATCCCTTTTGCTTTGCTAGACACTAGGGGCAAACATTAAAAAATCCTAAAAATCAGAAAAGTCCTCAAAATCATTAAAAATCATAAAATGTCTTGAACAAACTCCTAAAAATCATAAAATGTCCTGAGAAAACTCCTAAAAATCAGAAAATGTCCTGAAAAATTCCTAAAAATCAGAAAATGTCTTGAAAAAAAAATCCTAAAAATCAAAAAATGTCCTGAAAAAGAAAAAAAAGGGAAAAAGAGAGAAAATGCCTTGGTGAAAACCTAGTAAATAGGCACCTTGGTAAAAAAAAAGAAGGAATCTCTGCCAAGCAGGTGAAAACCTGGCAAATAGGTGCCTCTTGTACTCAAGCGCTCCATCTATTAACACAATGTTGGCATTCCTACTTTCATGCATCTTTGCTTTCACCTATACATAAATTTCAGTCACTTTTGTGACATCTTGGTTCGTTGGAACCCTCATGGCTTGGAACTGATCAATGTCCTAGTCTTAAGTAATCAACAAGAGCACATTACATATCCTAAGTAGTGTCAAACAAGTCATCTTTCTATCAGTGAAACCTGGTCATCCACTCCGAGTCAGTCACCTATCTCCTGCCTACTAAAGAGTTTTATCACTGAGTAAACAAGAAAAACAACATAATGGAAAACAATCACTAAACAGTTTGAGCTATGACTGAAAATTTTCTTTGTATGTTGTCTTTTATATTGGTTTTCGATTATTATCCCTCTGAGTAACTTGAGGAAGTCTATTGTGTTGGCATTATAATTATAATGAGAGATTGTTGGCATTTCAATTAGGATACTGAGAAGGTTGTTGATGATTATGGATATAACTGATTAAGGATGTTTACTGTCTTAACAATATTATTTTATCATTGATGTCAAGAAATTGATTTTTTGATTTAGTATGATGTTGCCATATCTTAAAGAAGTATGTTTTGAAGAGAATTAAGATGTCGGTAAAAGACACAGAAAGAATGTGATGAATAAGGGGAGAAATAAGTTATTCAATGGGAAACTATTATCGAGTTAGACAATGATGGAATCATGATGCTTAGATTGTTTTGATGTCCTACATATGCTATTATTTGTAAGGTTAATAGTATACTATGTTACGGAGAAAGGAACCTAGTCGGTAAACCCTAAGGTTATCGCTATCGGTTAATGAGGGCGGAATGTCTACCAAGTGAAGTTTAGTATTTATCGAGTTGCAACTGACTAATAACAAAATGCATTGGATGAATGCATGCGATATTTAATGATGGAAGCTGATGAGCTGGATATGATTAAATGATTAATACAATGTGTATGAAGTTTTTTAAAGATCTATGGCAATGGAAGATCGACAGGAAGATCTACAGCTTAGATTAAACCACAATACCCTAGCACAAGTTCCAAGAAATATATGTAAGTTCCAAGGCAAGGTAAAATATTTTCAGATCAAAGGATACATTGAACCTAGTCAAGATTGAAGATCTGATGGCTAAGATTGATCATGGGAAATGTGATCAAGGAGATTAAGTGGTTAGCAAATTGTTTATAAATAAGGAACTGTTGATAAACAATGTATGCGGGCAAGTGTAAGCACAGGGATGCTACATAGTGATTACTAAGCACAAAATCTTAAAGACCTGTTTGAATAACAGAGTAAGAAGCCCAACAGAGGGACAAGATTAGTCCTATGACTAGATTGTATTGAGCAAATAAGAATCTGCTTTAGCATTTTAGATGTGAAGTTGCAGATAGATTTGTATTATTGTTATTTATTTGTAAGTGACAGAAAATCTATTAACCGAGTAGAATTAATAGTCTTATTTGTAAATCATCTAGCAAGGTGACATTCTAGTAGAGTGTTTGAAATCCTTTGACAAGGTCACTTCTAACAAGGTGAAGATCCTAACAGATCTGAGGGAAATCCCTTAACCGAGTCACATCTAGCAGTGTGTTTGTAATCTTTAATTGGATTTGATTTTAACCGAGCATACTCTACAAGAGTATATTTCTTAGTGGGTTTGAAATCCCACAGTGGTTTCTCCCTATTTGGGTTTCCACGTTAAATTTGGTGTTGAATGTGTTATGATGTTATCTGTTTATGAGTTTGCATGTTTTACAGTTTTGGTTACATATATCTGTTAAAGCTACTGAGGTTGAATCTATTGATTTCATGGAAGTTTAAGTTTGTATGATTCAGCCCCCCCCCTCTCATCTTGTTAGCTTGGCATCTGTACTTAAAAATTAGTATCAGAACTATCATATTGTGACTAAGAGGAGCAAGGATTGGGGGCATAATATTTTCTTTGTTTTTTGCTTGTAAGAATGATCCCAATGATCTGGAAACATCTAAATTAGTTGGGTGTCTGTGATAAGAGCATTCACATTAAGGTGAAATCGCCATACATACCTTGACTTCGCTTATTTGTATGCTATAGGGAGGTTCCCATCATTACTTTGTTTTTTTTTAAGGAATTTCTTTATCATGCAATCCAGGTCCCTGCAAAATCTATCCAAGGATATGAATGAAAAAAGGGTCATTGCAGAGAAAAAAATTAATATTGCATATGCAAAGAAATGAACTCTATTCTACTTGCTATAATTGTAAAACACTCAATGATGAAAATTAAGCTTTTCAAAATCCAATGACTAGGTTTAGGTTGCATTTTGCATATCATTTTGCATATCATTTTGCATTTCATCTTTCATTTTGTGAATTTAGAGTGATTTCGGTATGGTAACAATGATCTCTTTATCTTCTGAATGAGAGTTGGAAGCATCATCATTTCTTAGCTAAGTGGTCTCTTTTTCATCACCATTTCTCCGATCGAGTACTTGTGTATTGAGATGTTAGCTGCATACATAAGCATCTTATATAGATTCATACATTTCATTATTTACTCATCTACATTCATATTATTGCATGAAGAAAAATTAACATTTGCATTACTAGTTACTCATTCTCATCATTTATTTGCATAAAAAGAAACAAAAATAAACATTCATATTCCATTTGCATTCATTCATCTATACTGAAAAGATATGCATACATATAGAATAAAGCATATAGAATAACATCTCATAATCAATCAACACAAGTACGATGAAATCAAATCAAGAGTTCGTAAATCGGCTATCCTGAGTCCATTTTTGGGATCGAAATCAAAATATGATGTCAACTCTCTCATCGAAATTTCACAAAATTTTGACCACTTAGTGCTTTTTATCAAAATCTCATTCTCTTCTTCAATTCATGCTAAATTTCTCATGAATCAACGCTGAATCTCAATTTAATTTCTACAAATCAATTGTGTGCTCAATTTCTTATCAATCAATGCAAAATTTTCAAAAATTCCTCTGAATCAATTTGTGCTCAAATCATTATCATCTCTCAAAATTGCCTATCATCATGTACCCTCGCTATCTTTTGATTTCACACTCGAGGGGGCATACTCGTGGCCTTATGACCTCACATCTTCAATGTTGAGAAAATTTTCAAATCTTCATCAAAAGTTGAGCAAAAATCTTTTCAACTAAAGAAAATCAAATAAGACCTCATTGCTAGGGGCATCTCAACTTCATCGCTTTATATCAAGTTGATATTTCTCAGTCATTTGAATCAAATCAATCACTAGGGGCATATCATTTTAATCACTTCAAATCAAGCTGATATTTGTCTTTTATCTAAATCAATCTCTTAACGTTAATTAGTTTCATCACTTTTCCTCAAGCTGATTATTCATTTAAACTCAATCAAGGGTTTAAAGAGTATCTTTAATCACACTCAATCTAAGTAGGTGTTTGGTATTTGTCACTTTGGATCAAGCTAGATAGTTTATCTTTACTCGTTGTATCTTGATCAATCAAGTTCAAGATCAATTTTTATCATCACTCACTGTGTCTAGTTCAATCAAGTTCTAGATCAGTAAGATCTGCTTCTTGATCAATCAAGTTCAAGTTCGGTATCTTTTGTTTTCTATTGTTCCTAAGTTCAATCAAGTTTAGGATCGGTATCGCTTTAATTAGACTTCATTCAGCTTCATCGCTTTGAATCAAGCTAAACACCTCGCTTTTCATCTAGTTTGTGATCAACCAAGTTCAAAACTGGTATCTCCTACACATCACCTTTGAACGAACGCATTGCTCGCACATTAATTCAAAGAGGGGAAAATGTAATACCCTAAAAATGGCCATCTAAACCATGAGCCCCTAATCTCAACAACGTCACCAAGGTCCTAACCAAAGGCAATTAAATCAATCTTGAGCACACAATTAATTTCTAAAATCGTCAATGTCACATGGCAAAATTAATCACTCAATATTAATTAAATATTTATTTAATTTATTGATCATTCCAAGTAAATCATTTTAAAGAATTATCTTATTTATTTTAATAAATATCCTAGCATATTTAATGAAATAAATCAATTTGCCATTAAATCATCAAAAAGATGAATTAATTTAAAAAATAAATAAAAATTACCATAGATCTTCAAAAAGGGAAACAAATCAAGAAAGAGGAATTGGAAATTATGAGCACAAATCTTCAAAAAAGGAAATAAATAAAAAAAGGAATTAATTGCTAAAAAAAAGAAAAAAATTGAGAAAAGAAATCAATTGGAGATAATCTTGAAAAAATAATTAAAAATTGATAAATAATCTCAAAAGAAGCAATTAAAACAATTAAATATTAAAATTGAATGAAATAGAGAATAAATCAGTTTTTTCTTGATTTTATCTTAATTTTAGTTCAATTTCCTTTAAAACTCTGAAAAGCATCCAATCACATCAATTCACCTGGATTGTGCTTCCTCTTGGAAAATCTTGACCACTCATCATCATTTGATCTCAGCCATTGGTTTCTTTCTGAATTTTCTATAAATTCAGGGTCTCATCTCTCATTAAAAGATCCCGGAGAATATATTGTTATTATGTTATTTTTGCTCTAGGTTAATTGAGAATTTGCATTGAGCTATTACATACATATTGTTTAAATCATTTAGCTTAAATATTCATATATTGCTTAAATCATGTTAGATTAATCTTGCATATCTAGCTTACATCTTGCATCCATTTAGCTCATATTCATGCTCATATAGATTAAATCCTTCGTTTAGGTGTTGTCTAGTCACTGGATAGCTTAGCAATTTGAGAGCAATCTAAACTCACATATACTAGAAGGCAATGGGTTACTTTGTAATGGTTTATTATTCATTGATTATTGATTTACTAACCATGCATCTAATGACTTAATTGAAGTGTTGTGTATTCCAGATACAAATATAGGTCCACTTTTCACACACACGAGAGTAATGATTTATTTTTATAATGACATGCAATTTTTAAGGGGGGCTATATGTCATGAAGTCAATATTTGTTTTGCACACTTGGTTGACAAAATTTTCCTAAGTGTTGTCATCAATGCCAAAGGGGGAGATTGTTGGCATTTGATCATTTGAACTAAACCGGTAATGTGTGTTTGTTTGATGCAATCGGTTTATGTCTGTTGTGCATAAAGATTAGACTTATGTATGATGACTATTTTGTATGTTGTCATTGATGGCAACTATGTTTCTTTAAGTCATCTAAGTCCTACAGTTCAACTAGCAAGGCTTAATCGATTAGCAGAGACAATTTTTATGGGAACTGGTTATTAGGATTTCTATCGGTAAAAGACTGGTAGTCTTATATATTCTGACAACTAGTATGTGAAAATCAAGAAGATTGAGATGATGCAGTTTTGAAGTAGCATTGAAGACTATCAGATGAAGATATATTCATGATTGGATGTGCTGAATTGATTGGGTGAATGATATTTGTTTAACAGAACAAATTAGTTGATGGAGACTTAACCGGTAGTGATGAAAACCACTCAGATCGGTAAAATGATACAGAATTGGATTTGTTATGTCAGTGGCCAACATAACTAAAGTGTACAATGCAAGATTGTCTAGATGCATTGAACCTAGCAAATTGTAACAAGGTAATAGCCGACACAATGATGTTTTTAAATGTGTGATGAGGTATGAAATGATATATGTGTATGAGCTTGAAAGTGTGAAAGATCATTAGCGAATTTTGTATTTCTGATAGTGAGATGATCAGAGGAGTTGAGACATGAAGTCTATGTGATGTTGTAATGTTCTGAAGAAGATCTTATTAGACACAAAAGGTGTTATACTGAGATCATTTGTACTTGTTGTCTCCCTAATAGTTGCAGCAAGAAAATCCTCTTACAAGGTCACTCCTAACAGGATGTAGTCAGATCCTAACAGTTCTAATCATTAAATCCTCTAACTAGGTGACACATTAACTTGTGTTTGCAAATCCCAGTATTTTGGCTAGCTCCTAATAGGGATGGTCTTCACAGGCCTTATTGTATATCTCTTAACTGTGCTTAGATACTTATAATAGTGTGTGCCCCTAACCAGGTGATGTAGACCTTAACTGGTCAGATCTCTATATTGCAGATAATGGATCTTGTGGGTACTAACTCCCACCATATTTTTTCCCATTTGGGTTTACCACATATAAACTCTTGTGTCATGTGGTTTATGCTTTATGTAGTGATTGCATACTTGGTGTTATTTCTTATATGCCTATTGAGTTTTAAGTTGGTGAAATTGATAATCAGATTTGTATTGTTTTTACTATCACTGATTCACCCCCCCTCTTAGTGCCTTATACGTTCATCAGCTCGCTACTCTAGTTTTTCTTGCAAATCGGATAGCTTCATGGGAAACAATGACACCCTTAAAAATTGATCTCCCCAAAGAGAAGCCACTTTGTTGTAGACTGTATTGCAAAGAGAAATAGGTTTGTAATCATTCATGTCGAGAGTCTCTTTCTTTGTGTGAATTTATGCTAAGAAGGTGTGGTTCAAGGTCCCAAGCATGTTTTATTAATTCCCAGAATCTTCCATATCCCTAAATATATCTTCTCCTACAATTTCCTAGAAATGGTAGAAAAATCTAGCTAAAAAACCATCGAGACCCTGAGATTTATCTAGATTGAGCTAAAAGATAGCTTTACTAACCTCCTCCTTAGTAATCTCTTTATAGAGGTAGGCATTATTCTCAACATTAATTAAAGTAAATATCCTTTCTAGTATGTTGTCTCTTTATATTTTGTGATCCTATGTTTCTCAATTTAAGATAGTTCTAAAATATTTAATATCTTCTTGGTTGACTTCCTCAATCAATTAAGTCATATATACATCTTTTTTATTTCCACTATCCTTCTTTTGCATCTATTTGCAACAACAATTCTATCAAAGAATTTAGTGTTCTTGTACCCCTCCTTGAGCCAAATTTCTCTCAATTTTTGGCATCAATAACTTTCCTCTCTTGTCATCAATTCCACTAACTCCTCTTTGATGCGTTTCTCCACATCAAAGTCATATGAACTCATATATTTCTCAATCACTTCTTCAGTAAGGGCCTCTAGTTCTTTCTCCAAGTTCTCCATCTTTTTCTTCAATTTTTTTTTTAAGGGGTTCCTTATTCCAAATTTTGAGTTTGTTTTTAATGTGCCTTAGCTTCCAATGGAATTGGAAAAGTTTACAATGTTTTTGTATCCTTGCTTTGATCTACCATTGACAAACTAGAATGAATAGGTTTGGATCACTAAGCCACATGTTTTTAAACTTAAAAGGACTTCCACTAGGAAGATCCTCTAGCCTTATAGTGAGATGCATTGAAAAGTGATTAGATCTTATATAGGGTAAAATAATTGCCTCATATGAATTTGGATAATTCTCCCAATCCCCAAAGAGAAAAAACTGATCAAACTCTTCTATAATACAAGTAAAATCCTTCCTATGATTTGTCCAAGTGAACATGTTGTTCTTGGTTGGTATATCTCTTAATCTATTTTCATCTACAAATACCTAAAAGTCATGTTGGACCTAGGATATATTATGCAATCCACTAGGTTGTTTCTCCAAGTTATTTAGGGTGGCACTGAAGTCCCCTTCTATTATTCCTTTTTCTCTGGCACAATGTTTCAACCAGTTTATGATGTTTCCCCATAATTATATTTTAGCAATAGTGGATATCAGCCCATATATGTTTATGACATAAATTCTTCTTTCTTCAAAAAGGATTTTCATCTCATAGCTACCCAATTTTAATTTTCTTGTAGAAAAGAGAAAGTAGTTGTAAATGGGTTTCAAACTACACCCATGTTACCTAAAGCTTCATTAGATTCCACAAAATTCCCCTTCCATTGCCTCCAAGCATTCATTCTCTTCAAACTTTCATCTATGTTACATTTGGACTCCTGAATAAATACTATATTAGACTTGCATTGATCAATTTAATGCCTTATCAAGCACCATTTGTTAGGGGCATTGATGCCCCTAGCATTCCAAGTTAAGAACCTCATTGCCCATCAGGAAGGAGTATCTCCTTCTTTTTCCTTAATTTTTTGTTTCCTTTGGCTTTAGCAACCATTTATAGCTTTTCTT
The DNA here is from genome assembly GCF_030272615.1 of Cryptomeria japonica. Lineage (NCBI taxonomy): Eukaryota > Viridiplantae > Streptophyta > Pinopsida > Cupressales > Cupressaceae > Cryptomeria > Cryptomeria japonica. The sequence continues at coordinate 731,246,495 of NC_081415.1, read as the reverse complement.
TGTTAGATTTGGTACCTTCTTCTTCTTGAGCTTAATGTTTAGCTTTTATATTTTGGATTTTTTTTTCTCAATGCTTCTTTCCACAAATATATCCACTTCTTCCTCCTCAAAGCTCATACCCATATCATTTTCTAAATCTACACTTTCTTCATTTCTCATTTCCTGATCAAAAATATCCTCCCTTGATTCAAGTAAAGTAATATCCTTGGTAATTTCAATCTTAGGGTGATTCAATTTCTCTATGGCTTCCACCCCATTTTTAACCCAACCTTTTGTATTCGGTCTTCTTAAATCATCCTCACTTCCCCCTTCCTTCTCCCCTTTGCCATCCTTCTTTTGTTAAGGGAAATCATGTTTCTTACCTTCCTTGGGTTTAAGGTTGTCGCACCCCATCTAAAGATTATATGTTTCCATCCCTCTTGGTTCTTTCTCTATGGGAGTGTTGTCAAAATTTTCTACCAAACTTGTGTTATTTTTTTGGGGTTTTTCTAAATCCAACACTTGCCCTCATACCTTAGAAGTTACACCAGTATGAAAATTTCTTGTATTTCCTTCATAGCTCCCTTTAGGTCCCAATTAATATTCACTGGCCTTGTTAGTCTTCACTATTATCCAATAGTCTTGTTGCAGGTGACCTTTAGATTTGCATATAGGGAAAAAGGATTAATTGGTGTTCCCTCTATTTTTTTTTTCACACACCCTAGTCAAATGAATCTTAATTTCATGTGGTAAAGTAGGATGGGGCTTCAAATTGAGACATATTTTGACATATGTTCCCAAGCATCTATCTTCTAGTTTTTTGTCCATCGAGATGAAAGAACCTAGACTCCCAATATCTACTAAGATGGCTTCTTCCCAATATTCAACACAAATATTATATAAATAGATCCAAACCAGCCCCAGATCAATCTTATGCTTCCATGGATCTAAGTTGGTCTATGATATATTAAGTGCACTCTAGTGTTGTCTAAATAATGTGGTCCATTATTCAAAGCTTCCTGATTCTAAGTATTGGAAGAAAATTCCACCAAAAAAATCCATTTGACAATGCTCTTGAATCAACACCTTTTCCCCCCATTTCTCCTAGAACCACTGTCTGATTTTTCCCAAATCTATCTAACCACCCCCACATTTGATAAAAAATCCTACATCTTTCAATCTTTCTACATAATTTTTCATTTGGCTATTTTCAAAGAAAATCAATTACTTTGCCACATGAAAATTAAGGTTTTCCCAACATACCGTTTGGGTTTGCCAGATTGGATTGAGGTCCATCTTCTATAGTCTACTTCCCTTTCCCTTTCCATGGATTTCTTATTCACTCCCATCTCCCAGCCATCCAATTTGATTCATTTTTTGTTCTACCAATTTATATAAGTGTCTACCCTACATTTGTTTTCTTGTCAAAACCATCCATACTCTCCTCTCCTAAATTCATTCCTATTGAGTATATCTTAAAATTGATTACTACACCTTAGATCCAAAATCCCATATCACAAATCCTTCACATGATCCCATCTTTGATTTTTCCATCCATTTTTTCATAGTTGGGGATGCAAAGATTGTGCATCCATTCTAGTTTTCTTGTAGCTGGCCCAATGACCAAGATCTCTTGCCCTTCGATGATTATAGGCCTAGTTCATAGTTAGACATTTGTCAACCCATTTCCCGCATGTGTTAACCCATTGTGGGATGTTCTCTTCCTTATTTGATCACCATCTTTGAGTGTTTTCCCCTTTTAGCTACTCCCCTTTTTCGATATCTCTCCAATCTCTGCCTTCTAGGTCTTGAGATTTTCTTCGCTCCTCCTTGCCTACACTTTCGATTTTTCTATAATTAGGTTGCTCCAATATTAAACTTTCAATTTTCTATAAAATTAAAATATGCAATTAAAAAATTCTCAAAATAACCTCTTTCTCTACATCTACCCAAAATCATATATATGTGTTCATTTAATTTCTTGGAGAATTTTAGAAAATTTTGGTTACCTATTGGTTCCTCTAACTAACCCCTTAATAACCTCTAAATACTAGCCATATTTTATATTCACAAATATTATGAGATGGACTAGTGAACATGGACTTGATTTGAAGATTGATTCCCTCTATACTTTAAGCTCTATAAATCTTAGTGGGCTTCCCTTATAACAACATTAAATTAATTTAATAAAACAATAGCTCAATGATTCTTTATCAAATAAATTCTAATCCATTATGACAAGGATTTGTGAAATGTGTCAGGTAGAACTATGCTAATATCTTTATTTTCAAAGGCAGTGAGAGGATCATGTAGTTGACCCATTATACACTTATCCAAGTCTATTCTTTCCTCAATAGAGGAAACTTAAGAACTATAATATTTGGGAAGAGATCTAAGTACCCTTTTCACAACCTCATCTTCATCCAAGTTTCCACCAATACCTCTAATTTTGTTTACTACTTCAGTTATCGAGAGCACATAGCTATTAGTGTTTTCATATTCTAACACTATTAGGTCCTCAAATTTACATTTGAAGTTTTGCATCTTGATCTACCTTAATTTTTCATATCCTTCATAGATGATGTTAATCTTCTCCTAAACATCTTTAGTATTTTATAGTGCATCAGCTTCACAAGTTCTAAATTTTCTAATTTAGTCATAATTTCATTCCTAGATTTTCTATTGTTTTGATACAACCTGATCTCATCTACAGTAGTTGGAGTAGAAGGAAAAGTATAACCATCTTTGATATATTTTTAAATTCCAAACTCCAAAGAGTTAAAATATGCTTTCATAATTAATTTCTAAAAACATAGATTGTACAATCAAATCTAGTGATGCAAGAGCATCCCTGGTCGATGAGCAATCTTGCATCAAGAAAAAACATTTCCTTTCTTGTTTAGTTCTTTATGCAGTTTTAGTATTCTTACCAATATGTACCGATAATTTCTTTTTCTTCATGGTAAATCTTGTTTGTAGTTTCCTGGCGGGTTCTTCTCCAGTTAGTTATCGCTTCTAGTTGGATTTTTTTGGCTTCTCGGGACACTTCTTGTGCTTACCAGTTGGTTTTCCTTCATTAACTATATGATTCTTGACATGTGGATCCATATTGGGTCTTGTTCGATGTTCCTTGGCATGTGTCTAACCTTCCTACTGAACCGCATCACTTGGTTGTTATTTTCTAAAAAGATTTCTTAAATCTTAGAGCCGACCTAATTACACGTTTCATTTTCCAGCATTGGTGAATGTATTCTTTTGAGGCCGACTTGGATATGTTCTAGTGGGTGTAAAAATGATGTTATGTAATCATTTGTAGGGGCAGAGGAAGTAGAACATAGAATAAGGATTAAGATTCGCATGTTGTGATTTGGTTGATATTTAGAGTCCCGGTTGGGTTGTTTCTGGCTTGAAGCTTGCATGTAACTAGTTAATTACCATATGTTCTTTGATGATAATCTGATGATTATCGAAGGATTTTTGGAAGTTTGATGGCTTGAATATGATCTGTTTATATGAATTTGTTATGCTTTCATACTCTTTCATTATGTCTCTCTTTCTACATAAGTCGGTTGACTCTTTTCAAGGTTCTTACCGGTTATGGCTGCATCAATTAGTTTTAGAGATGGTTATGGACTAGCTAGTGGAAGAATCATTTGCAAACCTTGAGGCATTCCTTTAGGTTGATAGATCTCTAATTGGAAGAAGGTTGCATGGGTGTTCAATAGATCATCGAGGGGAGGCAATTGAAAGTGATAGTCAGATCGTCGAGTTGAGGTAGTTCACTGGAGTGGAAGGAGAGATGCCACCAAGGAGAAAAAACCCTGGAGGGTAGAACAAATGATGGAAGACTTCAAGAATGAAGTGAGGAATGAAATCTAGAATGCTTTGGCTGGTTTATAAAGAAAATATGACTCTAAGGATGAGTATGAGGAAGCCTATGAAGAGCTTGAGGAAGCTGAAGGATTGGAAAATGAGAGAGAGGAAATATTCCTAAGAGCAGTGGAACAAGGAAGTAAAGTACATAAAGATGAGGTTTCTAACTTTTCCAGAATGTTGAACCCAAAGGATCTGATCGATTGGATCAGAGAGGTGGAGAACTACTTTGAGTTTGAGGATGTCAAGGACTTGCAGAGAGTCTAGTTGGCACAAACCAAGTTGAAAGGGCATGCTGCCTTATGGTGGAAAGAGTTACAGAAAGATAGAGTAAAGAATGGTGAATTGAAGATCACTCGATAGAGATAGATGGTAGCAAGGTTGAAGGCCAAGTTCATACCAGGAGACTATGAACTAGAGTTGTTCAAGAAGTTGTAGAACCTAAAATAAAGAAACATGACTATGAAGGAATATACTGAGGAATTCTACAAGGTGGTAATCAGATCTAGACATAGAGAGATGGATAGAGAAATGGTGGCTAGGTACATCAATGGGATTTCTTTTAGCATTCAAGATGAGATGAGTATGTTGAAGGTTTCAATAGTTGAAGAAGCTTACCAGTATGCTTTGAAGATTGAGGAGAAGGTGAGAAGAAGATAACTAAATAAGGGAAAGGAGGAATGATAGTATGAAAAAACTAGTTGAAGAAGAGGATTCAAAACCTAAGTGGAGTAAAGAACCAAAACATAAGACATGAAAGAAAGGTAGCAACAGTATCGGTAGATAATTTATTGGAAAATGTTTCAAGTGTGGATAAATCGGACATATATCCTATGAATGTAAGAAAGGAATGGCAAGAATTTGTGTGGCAAGTGAAGAACTAAATAGTACCGGATCTGACTGTGCACTAGAGAAAGGAGATTCCCTTATGTTTAGAAGAAAGGATACCAGATCTACTCAGAGGAGGAACCTTTTCTAGACTATATGCAAATCATATGGTAAGTGTTGCAAGGTCATTGTAGATAGTGGAAGTACTGATAATTTAGTATCTGAGGATATGGTTAGGAAGTTTGGGTTGATGAGGCTTGAGCATCCTTATCCTTATGAGGTAAGTTGGTTACAAGATGATCAGAAGATAGAGATAAAGGAGTAGTGTTGGGTAAGTTTCAATATTGGGACTTTTAGAGATGAAGTTTTATGTGATATTGTGTCAATGAATGTTTGTCAGATCTTTTTGGGAAAACCTTGGCAGTATGATGCAGGAGCTATTTATGACTATAAAAGAAACCTAGTTACTATTGAAAAAGATGGGCAGAAGTTCACATTAATTTATTTTAAGGAGAAAGAGAAGGAGGTGAAGAATCTGAGAAACGTTGCAGGAAATCGATGGCTGAAGTTATAATGGAAGGTTTGAAAGAACTGGTGGCAAAGGTTATACCATAAGGTTTGATAGAACCGGTTGTAGAGATTATATCGGAGGGTGACATGAGTTGGCAGAAGGATTTGACAGATGAGTCTAATGGACAGATGGAATTGGATGACAGAGAGTTGATGATAACAAAATGGATAAGGTCTTGTAACAAAACCAAATCAAAATTATAGAAATAAGGGAAATGTGCAGGTCTGAAGCAAAGAAAGAGAAACAAAGAGAGTCATAGGTCAGAGAAGTAGTAGAAGCACTAGGAGAGATAGAGCAGAGATTGGAAGATAAAGAAGATGTTTGGATCATAAATGAGCATGGGATCTTCATTCTGAATCCTTTTAGATGTTCATGAGTTGCCTCCCATGGAACATATTTTTCTACCTGGGTCATCTAATGTAGGAGCATCCCTGGTCGATGAGCAATCTTGCATCAACCAAAAACATTTCCTTTCTTGTTTAGTTCTTTATGCAGTTTCAGTATTCTTATTGGTATGTACCAGTAGTTTCTTGTTCTTCGTAGAAGATCATGTTTGTAGTTTACTGGTGGTTTCATGTGGTTGATTCCAGATTTCTAGTTCATTTGGCTTCTTCTCTGGTTAGTTATCACTTCTGATTGGCTGTTTTGGGTTTCCAGGACAATTCTTGTGCTTACCGGTTGGTTTTTCTTCATTACTGGCATGATTCTTCATGTGTGGATCCATCTTGGGTCTTTTCCAATGTTCCTTAACATGTGGCCAACCTTCCTATTGAACTGCATCACTATGTTGTTATTTTTTGGAAAGATTTTTTAAATCTTAGGGTTGACCTAATTACACGTTTCATTTTCCTGCATTGGCGAATGTAATATTTTGAGGCCAACCCAGATATGTTCCAGTGGGTATAAATATAATGTTATGTAATCATTAGTAGGAGTGGAGGAAGTAGAATTGAGAATAAGGATTAAGATTCACATGTTGTGACTTGGTTGGGTTGTTTCTGGCTTGAATCCTGCATGTAACCGATTAATTAATAGATGTTCTTTGATGATAATCTGATGATTACCATAGGATTGTCGAAAGTTGTATGGCTTGAATATGATCTATTTATATGAATTTGTTATGTTTTCTTACTTATTTAATTATGTCTCTCTTGTTGCATAAGCCGATTGACTCTTTTTAGGCTTCTTTTCAGTTATGTTTGCATCATCTAGGTACCTTGTAAGCTCCATCTTGTTCCATCCTGGACCTTCCTCAAGCAATGAAAATTATTCAGAGGAACTTGTATTTGATACCAATTGTTAAAAAAGCAAAGGAATGAGAGGGGAGGGGTGAATCATGTTGGGAATATGTGTTGTCATTGATGTCAACCCGATGTGTGACAAATTTCTTTGATTGAATTGACAAATGTTATGTTGTCATTGACGATATGGTGATTGGTTGGATATATATTGTTAAAATTGTTGAAGAAGTGAGGATTAAGCTATATGTTGTAATTGATCATAGGTTTAGTATGGTGATTACTTGTGTACAGGGAGATTATTTGAAGTTGTTGTCACTGATATAGAGTACAAATAGTTAATCGTTGCACTTTATTTATGTTGTGGATGTCTACACTTTGTTTGGTGACTGATGTCTACTATGAATCATGATGATGATGATATCATATTAAGATGAGGATTAGATTCTATAAGATGAGGAATATTGAGATAAGGATTAGAAGTATGACAATAGAATGAAGATATTTATGATGCTACAAAATGGTGGTTATATTTCTTATTTGTTCTTGAGTATGATGGAGTATGTTTTTATAGGAATGTATGTTGAAGATGGGTTGGAAGAATACTCATCATTCCTCAAAATTTGATGATTTGGTCATGTTAATTTGGATAGAATGTCTATGCTATATGTATATTACACTCCTCTCTTTTTAGGTTCTTGATGTTGTAGTTGATGTGGTTGGTAATAAAATAGTTTGTTGATAGTCTGGATATTTGGTAAAATTGGTTCAAAAAATGCTTTTAATTTCTCCATGTTGATGCTCAAGGTGCTGCTACTTGGATGACATGTTTATATTTTTTGTGCTATGTCTAAATTCAAGTTTCAGGTGCTAATGTTGTTTGCAAGAGTTGATAATGATGTTCTATTCATGACTAGTTTCTCTCAACCTTCAAATATGAAGAGTTTTATATCAGTTGTGTTGTGCTAGTATATTTTTTATGTGACAATGTTAAATAAGTATTTTTGCATCTTGTTAGATGTTCAAGGAATATCCTTTCATTCTCTACATGATATTAAAAGATCTGTTTGTTGCTGCATTGGTTCTAGTATTTGTGTTTCAAGGAAACTTCTCTAATTTGGCCAATAGGATTTGTTATCTTTCTTGCGGTGCATCATTAGGCATCTCTACTTTGTATTGAAGATTTTGTTATGTTTTTCTTGTGTCATAATTTGGTATGTGGGGATTCACATTAAGTTAATTCATCTAGAAGATATTTTTTTGGGCTGACTAGTTATGTGGTGCATGGTTGATGTGCATGTTACCTTATTGCCAACTTTGGAGGATATGTGATGGTGTGTGAATTGTTTGACACAACTTATAAATATGTTATATGATGCTTTTAGGTCCTCTCTATCTCCTATAGTAGACCACATTTACCACAATTATGTTTGGTGGCCAACTTGATAGGACTTGCACTTGTTCGCTATTCTGGCCAACCTCATTGGGATTTATGATGAAGATGATATATATATAAGAATAAACTAGTATTGAGAGTGCACATGAGTGTGTATATCAATTTTTGCATTGCACGTATATGGTCATAACATTTTTTTAGAGTTATTGACGTAAATTTGAAGTAGAAGTGTGTGGTGACTATTTTAAAGTTGTCACTTGGGGTGGAGAGTCAAGGAGAGTCAAGAGAAATTATTGAAGGCTCATTCCTCTTGATTCATATGTTCATTTACCTTTCTTAGAGATTGTGAGTCTTCCAACAAGTTCTTTGCATATATCCCTAAGGCAATGTGTCTTAGGCTACAAGTTCCTTGTACCTTTCCCTAGGGTACTGCACTACATATTGCAATTTATTTAGAGAGAAATAAGCTCCATTGGTAGTGATTATAAAACATTATTGTAATCTTATTCATATATTGTGAGTTTAACCTCACCATTGTTTTTTCTAATTTGGGTTTTCTATACAAATCTTGTGTTCTCTTGTGTGTAGTGTTTATTGTTTCTAATAATATTAAGGTTGAGTTGATATTGATTTATGAAATAAAGTTTAAAGTGGTTGGTAAGGACTGATTAACCTCCCATCTTAGCATTGGGGAGCATTAAATTTTTTTTATTAGAGCAACGTTACTCTAAAATAAGCTTAACTACTTGAGGAAGGTCTAGGATGTCACAGGATGGATCATATAAGATGTTTGCATACATATTTGTTCCTTTTGAAAGAATTAAAAAAACCCTCTACACCCTATTGATAGAGACAAATATGCAACAAATAGTTGGAGAAATAGCTAATTGAATTAGCAACTTTCCTTTGAATTTTAGCTATACAACTCCCTCTTATGATATAATTGGGATTTCTTCAAGGAATTCTTTTAACCAAAAGTAGGAAAGGAAAACATGAAAGTAGAACAAAAGGAAAGAACAAGGCTAATAATAACACAAAAAGGTGACTCAAAGTTCACCCATTCATCACACATGATAAATGGCCATGGAAAAATGATAGATATCCTTCCCAGATGATGTAGATGCATCAAGACCCAGAGTTATGTAAACACATGCATCCATAATATAATAGGTAGAATGATTCAAAGAACTGATTGCAAATTTCAAAGTAATTGCTAACTAAAACAACATGAATGAATATAAAGCCTCAAACAGTTCCCCATTCTTAGAATCACGTTCAAAAGCACAAAGTCTTCATTTTCCACATACCAAATTATGTTTTTGAAAAGATAAAAAGTTGTCACTTTGCATAACTTAAATTAAAAGAACATAAAAATGATAACTGGTCAATTTTCACTCATGCATCAAAGTACAAGGAGGATCAATCCTCCCTTCTTTCATCTACCTATTGCTATATATAAATAAAAGTTTGTGACTATTCTTGGGATTATTGGTCTTTGAAAATGATCATTTTCTTAGAAGGAAACTAACAAGTTACTTTATTTAAGACCTCATAAAAGCATGACCTGTAGAACTAATAGGGTGTCATATCTTAATTATCTTGGAGTGTAGGTAATCTAGTTTCTTTGATATGAGCATTTATCATTTCAGATTTCTCTTCTTCTTTGGCTAACACTAAAGTCACCATTGTGAATTCTCTGTCACTGCCGTGGCATTCCCAAGCTATGATAAATAGATTTATCATGCCTAACTCTATGATCCCAAGCCCACAAAGGTGACAAATGTAACCAGAGTTGAACCAACCTAAACAAGCTAATTGCCGATTGATTCTCTACTTATTTTACAAGGTGGCAACTACTTTCAAATTATTTTCAATGAATAAATAGATAACCCATATGCTTTTAACCAGAAAGAAAATAAGGAAATAGCTTTTCACCAAATTTTTTTGGAAAGGCATTCATAGAATTAACTACTTTTTGAGTTTTGAGATTTCAAATAACTAAATTACCACATAATATCATTCCCAGACAATATTTGTTGTAAATGAAAGTTCAATTCATCCACCATCTCAATATGAATTCACCAACTAACATCTATTTCAAAGAATAGAAAAAAATTCACACACCATAATTCAAAGATTATGAATATATGAAAGCCATTAGTAGTTCTTCTATATCAAAATAGTGAAAATAGAAAATTAGATAAAGAAGTCTTTCTCTTAAGAGTAAAATCAAAGTTTTGCGCAAAAAAGCCCCCTCCAAAATCTTCTAAACTACCTATTTATAACCCTTTCATATTCCTATTTTTCTTGTTTCAAGAAATGGTTACTAAAGTAACAATCTTGAAAGTGACATTTTTAAAATAGAACAATCATAAATCAACATTTAAAGAAGGACCTATTCATAACAGAGAAGCTATAAAGTTACTAAACCCAGGCTCCAACATCGGGTGTCAGGTTCTGCTCTGCAATCCAGCTATTAATCTCATCTGCCTTCTCTTCTTCTTCGATCAATGTCAATATGATATCTTCAAATTCTTCCCAATCAAAAATAGTACCTCATAAAAAGTTAGACAAGTTCAAAAGAATATGTCCGTGCACTGGTTCAACATTTGGTTGCACCACGGGGCCTTTCCTAGCTTGGAGCACAATTTTGCTAAAGTTAATTATTTGGGTTTCTTCCTACTGCTAACTTGTGTTGCAAATGTTGTTCATGGTTTTTAGCTTGTTTTGCAATCTTCCCTACAACAGTAACAACTTTCCTATATTTGCAGAAATCAGTACATGCTTTCCATGCAAAAGACCATAACTGTTGAACTATATATTCTTTTTCTTTCTTTGACCAATTTAAATCTAGGTTATGTAGTGGCAACTCATCATCATAAGGCAAAACCATCCTATTGCAGACAAACTATGGCATTCTTAAAAATATCATATTTAATATTTTCTATAAAAATGATAATGTATGATGTTATAATGCATGCCACCACCTTTGCATGTTCTTAATTTATATTTATGATGATACTTTATAGATCCTATCATGATTTTCTCCTTATGACGTGTCAACTGATGAGGTCAAAGTTGACGAAGATAGAGAGCAATCTTTCTTAGTAACTTAGCAAGCTTACCTATTATTGATGACGTCCTGGGTATGGCCCACCTCTAGTCACCACTTTTCCATTATTAAGAATACTCTCACCTTGGGAATGCGAATGTCCTTAAAGTACAATCAATCTTAACATGGCACAAGGTTATCGGGAAATTGGGAGATCGGGAAAACTTGCAACTAACTAACTCTTTCAAAAGTGTCTACCAGCTCGACTCCATAATGACATCCCATTGTAGAATCCTCCCAAGAATATTGGTCAATCGGGTGTTTCTCGAAGTTAAGAACTCTGCAACAAGGTTTAGAAATGCAAAAAGACCATGACAAGAGAAAATGAGAGAGAAATAAGTAAGCGAGACATGGTGATTTAAAAGTTTAAAAACTATGCATAGAAAATAGTAAAATTGAAAAGAATATATTCCTATGGACTTTCCATTATATTATCGCCCAGCTGCATAAATGGAACAAGACCCTCCCTTGGAAACACCATTATGCTGAAGGATTACTGTAGGATGAATCTTACTATGTTATGAATTAAACAATTTCTTTCTTGTAGGAGAGGATTACAAATCTCTTCTTATCTCTTTTCAAAAGATGAAAATCATCTATACATGACCACCAACTTGTTAAGAAACCATTTTCTAGCTAATTTTATAAAAAGAGAAGAAAATAGGAAAGTTGCCAAATTTTTCTTATTGATGAACATCATTGATGTTCCATAGCAATGCAACTATTGGAAATGTGCCTCAAATTAACTTGACTTGTGTTCAGACCGATCGGAGTAACCTAGCCCGATGGAACAACTGTCGATGTGACTTGCCGATGGGCCGATGGAATCTTCTTCCTGTAATTGTTTAATAGGTGAGCAAGTCTAAGATGATCCAATGACTATCACTATACTGCGATGGGAAGATGATCAAAATTTATTCCCCATGACTTGGTGACAAAGCACATGAAAAAAGAAGTGAGTTAAAGACCGTACAAATCAACGTTGATCCAACGGTGGTCGCTAGGTCGCGATGGGAAACTGATCGTTAGAATATCCATTGCGACCCAATGAAAAAGAAGAGCTTCATTCTGGGTGGTTAGTGAGGTCATGCTAAGGTGGTAGGACAGGGACTCTAGAGCCAATCAGGAAGTGACACATGGCATAAGTGAGCAGCCCAGGTGAGATAAGAGTCATGCAAATCGAGAAGATCCAATGGTAGATCTGAGGAATATCAATAGTGGAGTAAAATTCTGGGACTATTAGCAGCTATCACTGTATTGAGATTGTGAGGTTCCCCGAAATGTTATCCCTCGTGACATGGTGACCAAGTGGTGGGAACCGACAGGAGAGTGGCTAAGTCGAGTTAAAGGCAAAGTAGATCACAAATGATCGGATGGTGATCGCAGAAGATCTGACGATGGTCACTAGGTTGTGATGGGAGACTACTCATTAGAATATCCATTGCAAACCAGTGACAAAGAAGAGTTTCATTCCACGCAGTTAGTAAGGTCATGCTAAGGTGGCAGGACAGGGACCCTAGAGCCAATTAGGTGGTGTCCAATGGTGAAGCTACATTAGTGGAGTCGATGGTTCATTAGTGGAGCTGGTTCATTAGTGGAGTCATTTCAGATTGTTGCTGGTTAATTATAACTTATCAAAGTGGATTAAGTAGTCAAGCAATTCAACCATAGTAAACATTCACCACTTGACACAATATTTTTGATGTGGAAACTCAAATGGGAAAAACCACGGTGAGATGATACTCACAAGTTAACTATCTAAATTCTTCTAAAGTTCACCCTATTAGGAGCCAAGCCTGTTAAATCTTTACAAAAAGTCCTATTAAGAATAGATCCTATTAGGGACCACCGTGTTAAGGGATTGACTATAATGTCCTATTAGAAGAAATACCTTGTGAGGAGTAACCTCGGTAGAGGATTTGAAATCCAAGCTAATGGACCACCTGTTTAGAGGATTTGAATAACACTAAGCTTGTTAGAGCTTACCCGGTTAGGGGATTTTACTACTCTAATTATTAGAAAACAATAGGGGTTTGCTAATCTATTTGGATAGCACTAAACTTGCTTATTTAGATCCTTTTCATGCTCCTATCTGCCTTTACACAAACTATAGATACATCATCCGGTTCAGTAACCCCACACTCAACTGCAACTTTGCCAACTCTAAAACAAAACAACTCATCAACCTTATAAACAAATCAATAGGTCAGTAACACAACAAAAACCTAATTCTCTCATAGAGATTACAAACAAATTAGTTCAAGTATGACCATTGGATTACATAATGATCTCTACACATCATTCAAGATAGCCTTGATTGCTCATTGATCACTCCTTCATCAAACTCTATAACTCATCACATGCTTTGCATTACATGTAATATACTTTCTCATTCCCAAGATAAAAACTATTATCTCAATGCACCAAAAACACTTTGAAACTCTTCTCATACAACATGCATATGTGCATAATCATTACCGCTTATCTTCAGATTATAAACCAATACAACCAATTCACCAAACTTAATTGGTTAGGGTTTATCATATCAATAGGTAGGGTTTACCGATTCAAGTCTACAATACTTAGCAATACCGGTTCACTCCACAAACTCACCTATCAGTTACAGTTCCCTTCACTAGCTCTTCCTACCAGTTACAAATTAACACTATAACAATAACATTACCGGTTAATTGACATCAATGACAACATAACAAATAAATAATGCAATCTTCATGCAAATTCCAACAATCTCCCTATTTAGCATTGATGGCAATACAAATATCAATACCATAGATTTCTATGAGTGTGAATAGGAATCTTGGTTTACATTTTACCATGTACTCTCCTTGTCTTCAGCTGGTAACTTACTATAGATCTTCTATCTATCAATCATAGAATTCTTCTCCCCATAATCACATAGTTATTCTCCCCCTTTGACAACAATGCCAAAGTGAAAGTAAAACATGCAAAGTCAAACTTCACTGTTCCACATCAACAACCTACAACTTGATGCTCCCCCTATGGAATAACTCCACTCATACATCAATCCTACTATAAAATTATGCAAGTAGCTCCGAGACTGATGTACTCTACATCATGCTCAATTGACCTCATGAAGGGGTACTTTCCCTAGATGACTTCTAAGATACTTGAAAGTAGTCTTAGGTAGAGGTTTAGTAAAGATATCTACAAGTTGCTCCTTGGTAGAAACATGCTCCAAGATAACATCTTTACTCTACACTTTTTCCCTCAAGAAATGATACTTCAATTAAATATGCTTGGTTCATGGGTGCAAAATAGGGTTCTTGGAAATATTTATGGCACTGGTATTGTCACATAAGATCTTTATAGGTTCTGTAAACTTCATCTTGAAACCTTCTAGAATGTGCCTCATCTAGATAGCTTGGGTACAATTCATATAGGTTGCAACATACTCAGCTTCAGCAGTAGACTGTGATATACAAATCTGCTTTTGATACTCCATGAAATAAGTCTTCCTCCAAGAAAGAATGTTCCATTGGTTGTGATTTTCCTATCATCAACATTACCTGCCCAGTCTGCATTTGTATACACCTTCAAATCAAAGTTAACTTCATATGGATACCATAATCCATAGTCAATAGTGCCTTTTAAATATCTGAATATCCTCTTGGTTGCTATCAAATGTGTTTCCTTGGGATTCTTCTGAAATCTATCAACTAGACCAACTGCATGAGCTATATTCGATCTGCTATGAACAACATAGTGAAACTTCCCAATCATTGACCTATACTCCTTTTCATCAATAGATGTGGCTTCATCTTCCTTAGACAATTTACAACCTAAAACCATTGGTGTCCCAACTGGTTTACAGTCACTCATACCAAATATCTTTAATACCTCTTTCACATACTTAGACTGTATGATGAAAATACCACTCTTTATTTACTGAATTTGCAAGCCTATGAAATTTTTTATCTCTCCCACTAGAGACATTTCAAACTGAATTTTCATTTCATTTGCAAATTTATTTCTCATGTCATCATTACCTCCAAATATGATATCATCTACAAACACTTCACCAAACAATATCTTATCTCCTTCAGATTTGAGATATATATTGCTATCTTCACTGGTTCTCTGAAAACCTATCTTCATTAGGTGTGAATGAAGCCTTTCATACCATGCTCTCGGTGCTTTATTTAATCCATATAATGCCTTTTTCAACTTACATACCATTTCTTTTTCATCAGTGAAAGCATAACCATCTGGCTGCTCAATGTATACTTCTTATTCTAGTATTCCATTAAAAAATGTTGACTTCACATCCATCTGATATACTATGAATCCCTTATGTGCTACAAATGCAAGTAAAGTTCTGACACCTTCTAGTATAGAAAATGGTGAAAAATTCTCACCATAATCTTCTCCTTCTTCCCATGAAAAACCTTGCAAACCAATCTAGCTTTGTTTCGGACTACTACACCATCTTCATTCAGTTTGTTCCTGAATACCCACTTAGTACCTATCACATTTTTATTCACCGATCTGGGTACTAGCATCCATGTATTGTCCATCTCAATTTGACCAAGCTCCTCCTCCATATATTTGACCCAATGATCATATCCAAATGTTTCCTTAGCAGTTCTAGGCTCAATAGTGGAGATCATGCAAGAATTCTCTCTAATTCTTCTTCTGGTTAACATTTCAGCATCCTTATCTCCAATAATCTAGTCAGGATTGTGATTGCATCTCACATACCTTAGAATAACATGATCATTATCTTCAGGTTCTTCTTCTTCATTATCATCATCTTCTTCTGAATCTACTTGTTTCGGTTGAACTAGTACAACAACATTCTCTTTACCAATTTCAGGTTTCACCGATTCTGGTTCCAAAAACAAAATGCAAGGATCTTTGTCCTCTTTGTCCACAATGGATTCTCCTGAGACTTCAAGATAATCATCCACTCGAACATCAACACTCTCAATGATTTTTTGTGTCCGGTTGTTGTAACATTTGTAGGCCTTACTCTTGGTGGAGTAACCAAGAAATTTACCTTCATCACTTTTAGTCTCAAACTTGCTAACATAGTCACCTCTCTTAATAAAAAATTTGCTGTGAAATATCTTAAAATAACTAACATTATGTGATCTACCATACCAGCATTCATAAGGAGTCTTATCCTTACCTCTTTTTACCAAAATATGGTTCATAGTGTAGACAGTTGTGCTGATAGCTTCTCTCCAGAAAGTTTTTGCTACACCTCCTTGTATCAACATTGTCCTAGAAGCTTCAACAAGTGACCACATGTTCCTCTCTGCAATATCATTCTATTGTGGTTTCCTTGGTGCAAAAATTTGTTGTTTGATACCATTTTCTTTACAATATCTAGTGAATTCCTCAAAAGTAAATTCATTGCCTTGATCAGTCCTCAAACACTTTATTTTCTTACCACTCTCATTTTCAGCTAAGGCCCTGAATGTCTTGAACTTACTGAATGCTTCTAGTTTATCATTTAAGAATGTGACCCGCATCATCCTTGAGGAATCATCAGTGAAGATAATAAAATATCTATCACCTTGAATACTTTTGGTCCTTATTGGTCCTCATTGGTCAATATGAACCAAATCTAATAGATGTTCCGCTGAAAAAAAATTTCTCTTAAAAGTTGAGGATGTCATCTTTCTGAACTAACATTCCTTACATAGAGTATTTACCAATTTGTCCAACTGAGGCAAACCTCTCACTATCTTGGACTTACTAACTTTAACAATGTTATCAAAATTTATATGATGAAATCTCCTATCCCAAAGCTAGCCGTCATCTACTTTAGCAATTAAATAGTTGTTGAATTTAGGATTCAGGTGAAACAGGTTACCTTTAGTTTACTTGCCATTTGCAATTAGTTCACCTTTGTTCTCATAGATTTTGCACATACCATTCTTAAACTCCAATGGATATCCTTTATCATTGAGTTGAGCAACACTCAAAAGATTGTTCTTTAATCCTTCAACCCTGTAGACATCATCTACATTTCTCTTTCCATTAAGACAAATAGTTCCCTTACCTTTAACCATGTAGGGTGATTCATTACCAAATCTTACAACTCCGCCATCAAATTCCTTCAAAGAAAGAAATTTGCTTTAATCACCAGTCATGTGATGTGAACAACCACTATCAATGATCCAATTATCAGAATTATCCATGCAAGAAAATAAAGCCTTCTGATCAGATGTTTCTTCTCTAATGGCTACAAAAAAATGTCTTCATTAGCATCATCCTCAGACTCCTCATCAGTGATTCCACCATCAACTGCAATAAGACAATCTCTTTTTCCTTTTCCTTTGTACTTCTTTAACTTCTCCCGCTTGTGCTCATTATCACCATTAGGATAGTTAGCTACAATGTGTCCAATCTTGTTGCATGCAAAACATTTCAAAAGTAATTAATCCCTATATTTACCAATACCTCTGAGCAACTGCTTGGACAACAATGCTTCATTCTCAACCAAACTATCTTCATCATCAACTTCTCTACTGGATCTAGATTCATAACTGTGACTAACATCTCTAATTTTCCTCATAGATGGGTTAGAAATTGAAGCTCTAAATGTACACTTGGATTTCTGAACACTACCATCATAACCATTTAATTCAAAAGCAGTAATCTTACCAATGATGGAGTCAAGGGTTACCTTAGTTTTGTCAATAGATTATAGCTCCTGAATGGTTGTAACTCAGATATCGTAGACCGGTAGTAGGGTTCTCAACACCTTACTAACCACTATGGTATCTTCTGATGAATAATGATGAACAATAGATACCCCAATCAGTACTGAGAGGGGGGGGGGGTGAATCAGTATAGGTAAAAATTCTTTTAACAACTTATCTAGCTAAAGTAAAACCAACTGGTTATTAGCATTACTAAACTTAACCATAGCAATATTGGTTAAACATAGTATGACACCAGACACCATAAACTAATAGGTATGAATACTTCAAATACGATCAATTATGCAACATCAACTTCACCCATAAACATATGCATGTGGTATACTGAAAATACCATAACCTATTAACCATGCATGCATAATCCTTCAACCAAATACTTCATAAACATCACATGAAAAATACATAACACATAACACACAGATTTTTCATGTGGAAATCCAAATGGGAAAAACCACAGTGGGGATGAATACCCACAAGCTTGTTTTGAATTCTTTTGAAGCTCACCTTGTTAGGAGCCTAGTCCGGTTAAAGACTTTACAATAAGGTTCTGCTAGGAACTGATTCTATTAGAGATCAGCCAATTAAGGGATGGCTATATACCCTATTAAAGGTTGAAATCTTGTTAAAGGTTACCTCGCTAGAGGATTTAAAGAACTCAATGATCTTTAGTCACTTGGTTACAGGTTTTACAATAAGCCTGTTAAAGCTACCCAGTAAAGGGATTTTCCATCTATTGAAATGATTAGAAGACAATAGGAAAAACTACGATCTGATAACATCACTACATGCCAAGGCAAATCCTTTTCTTATCCTCTACTCTGCAATCATACTCTATAGTTTACCTCTTCACTCAGATACATACACACAACATTTTCCAACAACTTTTCAATAACAAACATTATCGACCTTATAGACAATAGATAGGTTGGTAACATAAACCCTAAACCCTAAGATGATTAGGTTCACAATACAGGTGGTCCAATCCTGACTATCCAAACATATTGCATAAAGAATTACAATTTCAAATAGATCACAAGATAATCTGCATCATTCATTCATCACCGCACATGGGAATCAGTAACCCATCATGCTCTCTTCTCATACCACTAAGAAGAATGAGCATTCTTGAGGTAGACTTTAAATGTGATTGATCTTCTTATGCCTCAATCCTTCATGTGCACAAAGCTAACATGGCACCTTGATCACATCTCTTGTCTAATCCATCACAAAGTATCATCGGTTCATCGCACAAGCTGGATCACCAAATTGATAACCATAGAGCTGAGACTACCAATTGGTAATCACACTTAGTGAAACCCCGACACCGGTTCACTAAATCTCCTCATGCCTTTTCATACCGGTTCACCAACTTCTTCAATCTGCATACTGGTTTACTTCCACTTATTGACATCAATGATAACATACATTATCATCATATCAAGATACTGGTTCATCATATGCCAATGATATCCAACAATCTCCCCCTTTGGCATTGATGGCAATACTCAGTGTAGCATCGCAACTAAAAAACCTCATAGACCAGTGTATCTACATTATCAAATCTTCTCCTCCATACATTTGTCATATATCTGCTCCCCCTTTGACAACGATGCCAAAGTGGAAGCATAAGCTTCTAAAATCTACTATGTTGCTCCCTCTAAGGAGTAGCTTCCATCAACACATCAATCCTAAAAGATTTGATGCTATAGTAATTGACTAATGCAGAGCACACAACCTTTGTTGACTTCATGAAGGGGCATAACCCCTAATTTACCTCTTAAATTAGTAAATGTAGTCTTTGGTAAGGGCTTAGTGAATATATCTGCTAGCTGCTCCTTACTGAAAACATGTTGTAATACAACCTCCTTATTCTGAACTTTCTCTCTCAAGAAAAGATATTTAAGCTCAATGTTCTTAGTTGTAGCATGCAATACTGGATTCTTGGAAATGTTTATTGCACTTGTGTTATCAAAAAATATTTTCACTGGTTCAGATATAGGTACCTTGAAACCTTCCAATACATGCTTCATCCAAATTGCTTGAGTGTAGTTCATAAATGCTACCACATATTCTACTTCACCTGTAGATTGAGAAGTATAGCTCTACTTCTTTCTTGTCCATGATATTAGTGTTCCACTGAGAAAGAACACTCCACCGATTGTGCTCTACCGGTCTTCCACATTACCCACCCAATCGACATCAGTATATACTTTGAGATTATAGTCACCATTATATGGATACCACAATCCATAATCAATTGTTCCTTTCAGATATCTAAGAATCCTCTTCATAGCTACCAAGTGGGATTCTCTCGGACATTTATGAAAATGAGCTACTATGCCCACTACATGAGAAATATCTGGTCTGTGTGCACTACATAGTGCAGTTTACAGATTATTGACCGATACTCTTTTTCATTCACTAGTTCTAAATCATCTTCCTTGGTAAGTTTACAGCCAGTCACCATCGGTGTACCAACCGGTTTGCTTTCCTCCATGCCAAAGTCTTCAATACCTCTTTGACATACTTTAATTGGGTAATAAAGATACCCTCTTTCATTTGTTGAATCTGTAAACCAATGAAGAATTTTATTTCTCCTATCAAAGACATCTCAAACTCTTTCTTCATTACATCTACAAACGCATGACTCATTCTATCATCTCCTCCAAAGATTATGTCATCCACAAACACTTCACAAATCAAAATCTAATCACCTTCTAATTTCAAGTAGATGTTGTTATGTTCACTTGTTCTCTAAAATCCAATCTTCACAAGATGAGAGTGTAGTCTTTCATACCATGCCCTAGGTGCTTGTTTCAGTCCATACAGGGCTTTGTGTAATCTACACACCATGTCACTATCTTTTGATAAGGAAAACCCTTCTGGTTGCTCTATATACACTTCTTCTTCTAGGATTCCATTCAGAAAAGTAGACTTCACATCCATCTGATAGACCTTAAATCCCTTAAATGTTACAAATGCAAGTAGCATTCTAACACCTTCTAATCTAGCCATAGGAGAAAAGGTTTCTCCATAATCTTCTCCCTCCTCCTGAGCACATCCCTTACATACAAGCCTATCCTTGTTCCTGACAACTGTGCCTTCTTCATTCAACTTATTCTTGAAGA
This sequence comes from Cryptomeria japonica, assembly GCF_030272615.1. Lineage (NCBI taxonomy): Eukaryota > Viridiplantae > Streptophyta > Pinopsida > Cupressales > Cupressaceae > Cryptomeria > Cryptomeria japonica. The sequence continues at coordinate 731,225,657 of NC_081415.1, read as the reverse complement.
CCCATTTGGTACCTATGACATTTTTATGTTCTGGTCTAGGCACCAAAGACCACATTGCATTCTTTTCTATCTGATCTAGATCCTCTTCCATTTCTCTAATCCAGTCTTCATCTGTAAGAGCTTCTCTTGAAGTCTTGGGTTTTGTAGAAACCTAAAATTGTCATGTCTAATTAAATAAATATTTTATTTATTTAATTAATTCATTTATCCTCTTCTAGCCTTATTTCTCATTTAAATAAATACTTTTATTTATTTAAATTGTCCCTTTTCCTAAATTAAATAAATATCTTATTTATTTAATTGATCCCACTTCTTCTATTAATTAAATAAATCTTTATTTATTTAATTAATTCATTAACCTTTTCTACCTATGACACATGTCATTCATCTCTTAATTCATACACTACCTACCCCTTTCATTATTTTCTTATTTTCACTACCTACCCTCTAATCATAGCCAACCATTTATCTTTTACACCTCTCAATCTTAACCCTCCATTTCTTATAGTGTCTTCTATATAAGGAGATGCTTCCTTCATTATCAAACCCTAACTGACTAACTACTTGATTACTAGACTACACTACGCCTTTGCACTTTTACATGCGATCCTACTTGCAACCACATTTCCGTTCTTTGTTGAGCTCTTGTGTACATATAAAATCTGAGAGCAACTATATCAAGCAAGATCAATGGAGATAGGAAGAATGGAGATCCAAACCCTATTGGACATGTGATGGTATAATCTTTGTGATTTCAATTGATTTGCATTGTCTTAAGTAATCTTCATATGTTATGGTGGATCTTTGTTGTTGTTAGGCTAGGGTTTTGTGGTTGAATTCATTTAGTGTTTCAATATTGTTGTTTCTACTTTCACCATAAACATTTTGGCATGCCTGGTGGGACATGGATTTTTGTTAGATCTATGTTTTTTTGTAGGTTTTTCTAAGCCTATATTGTTGTTTTGTAAAACAATTTGGAGAATAACCTTGTGCAGCTAGGGTTTTGGACACAAAATCAAGATCTTGGAGAGATTCGATCAAATCTCACAAATGGTTTGGAAAGTTTACACCAAATGTCTTTTGCAGGTTGAAGACAGTTTCAAGAGCTCTCAAAGAAAAATTCAGATCTATTGAAGTAGATTTTAATTTTCTATGAATTTTTTATGAATTTTCATAAAAAATTAATTTTGAGAGCAAATAAGCAAATTTTTAGGATTTTCTTACATTTTTGGAAATCTCTCATAATTATACATAGGATCTGTTCTTTGTAATTTTAATTTTGATGCAAACTATTTCCCTAAAAATCAGATTTTTAAAAATTAGGGTTTTTCCTTATTTTGATCAGATCTCACAAACTGCTTTAAATTTTGGCATCAAAATTTTTTGCCAGGTCAAGAAAATTATCAGAGGTGTTTAGTAAAAATTTCATATTTTTTGGATAAAGGTTTCATTTTATATGAATTTTTTTATGATTTTTCATAAAAAAATAATTTTGAGAGAAAATTAGCGAATTTTTTGGATTTTCTTATATTTTTGGAAATCTCTCTGATTTATACATAGACTATATTTTTTGTGATTTTAAATTTGATTCAAAATAATTCCTAACAATTAAGATCTTTGAAAATCAGGGTTTTGCATTATTTTGCTCATATCTCACAAATTGCTTGGAAATTTTGCAGGAATGTTTTTATGTAGGTTTGGAAGACCATCAAAACTGTCCAGTAAAAATTTCAGATTTTTTGGATCAATTTTGCATTTTATATTAATTTTTTATGTTTTTTCATAAAAAATTCATTTTTGGAGTAAATTACCAATTTTTTTGGATTTTCTTACATTTCTGAAAATCTCTTGAAATATTACAGGTGGTCTTTTTTTTATGATGAATCAGATCTTTGAATTGGTCAACAAAACGCATTGTTGAAGGCCCCTATTTCACAAAGTCTTTTGGATCTAAAATTTACCTAACTTGTGTACTTGCAGGAAGGGGTGATCATTTTAAACAATCCAAACTACTAATAGATCTTTGTTGTAGGACTTTGGCAAGGGTTTTTGATTTTTCATTGCGTGCTTTGTTTTCATAGATTAGCAAACACTTCAATTGGTGCACTAAAATTGAACCAGTGTCCTTTGTGTCTTGGGCAATAGGCTCTTTTTGTTTCATCTTTAGAGGGTTTGTCTCCTTGTGTGGTCATTAGGACTACTAGTGAGGAGAGAATGACCCAAGTGATAGTGAGGAAAACCCACCTCTTCCGAACCACTATAAAAAATTGCATTCATGGTGAAAACTATGGATAACGTGTGCTAATTAGTTCATACTGACACTATGTCTCCCCACAAACCCGTTTGATCAAATTTATTTGATCAGTTGTAGGGTGTAACCCCTACTGGCTAGGAGCCTTCTATATTTATAGAGCTGAAAGTGCCACATGTATGGCCACACGAGTGGATGCCCTTACTAGCACCTTTTTGTTTTAGAAGTCAAAATCCTTCTAGTTGTTGGGGTAGGAGGTCGGACCTCTGGTAGTAGCCCACACACATATGGTTCTTAGTGGAGGTACAAATTTTGCCACGGGGAGTTTTCATGGGGACTAATGCTTGGCTTCCCCAAGAAGTGAGTGCCGAGGGTGGAGCCAGTGGGGTCAAGCATCTAAGTATCCACTCTGAATAGCGTAGCCTCGGGGGAAACTCCATGTGGGATCAACAACTATTGTCTTGGCCAGCCATAAGAATTGTGCTTGACTTATTTTGAACAATCAAACATTCAAAACCAAACACCAAAATATTGTGTCTTTTGTGTCTTCAAGTGTATGCAAAACAATTTCACATCAAACAACACACTTTTCTTGGAGTCATTTTGAGTCTAAACACTTGCAAACATTGAGTCCTCATCAACATTATGTCCTCTTGTCACAAAAAATAGTCAAAAATTCAGATTTGGTCACAACAAAACAACTTCATAGATTGGAAAAATTGCACAAAGTTTGCAGAAACACGTCTATGTTTGATAGACTCGTGTTTATGTCATCTAAACACGTCTGTGTCTTTTGAGCAACATTGCAGCATCTCATAAACACGTCAGTGTCTGACAGAACCACGCCTATGTCATTTAACCATGTTTGTGTCTGACAAAATAGCATCTATGTCCTTTAAGTGTGTCTGTGAAGTATACAGGCACGTCTGTGTTCAGGATTGAAAACTTTCATAATTCAACAAACAAGAACAATCAGTTTCAGACTTATTGGGCTTCCTAGGTATCTCTCTAGGTTTTCATCTAGCATTCAACCTGTCTTTGAGTCTCACAAAGTCCATCATTTCTTTACACCTTACATTACATTCACATTTGTCTAAAATTGACTCAAAAGGTCACTTGCTTGTCCTCATCTTATTTTGTCAACATACTACATACATACAACATTTTGCTAAGTGGTCCCTCATCAAGGTCTATCACCTTTGGGTCTTATTTGGTCTTACTTAGAGTCAAGGTCAACTTACCTCATTAAGAGAAACTATCCTCTCTTTGGAAGTCACACCTACTCTAATACATACATACTTGTTCTTACACTTTGGACATTGCAAGTACACCTCAGATTCATTTACATTCCATCCTACTCTTGATCTTCCATACTCTTTCCATTTTCATCTAGTCTCTCACATCTTGGTCAATACCTAGTTCATGGTTGAAACCCATTCCCAAAAATCTAGGAGAGAAGCTAAAGAGGCTCAAGAGTCCTCAAACATGAGTTCCTATGAGTATGACAATGATATTTTTTCAATTCTGATCATACTACATTACCTGACATGGATGCTTATAGAAACATTCCAAATGTTAAGAACATGGACACTACAAACAACAATGATACACACAATGACAATATGGACAACTTTTCCGTACATTCAGCAGAAGTGGAAGACACCATTATGAATCCCCATTTCAATCGATTGGTTGAGGAAATAATGAGGAGAGATAGACAATACTTTCTACAAGTGATGGCACAAAGTGGAACCAAGATCCCTCATGATTTTGGCATGCCTCAAATAATGGAAAATTGACGTTTGCAAAAAACTCACTCCAACATGGATCAAAGGAGGCCTAATAGTGGAGGCAATAGAGGACCACATATGGTGCCTGAATCACCATCATCTTTGTTTCAAAAACTAGAGGTCCCATACACACATGGTCAAGCATATGATACTCACCTTCATAGACCATTATGGAAGTCTTATGTAAAAAAATATGCTCAATCACATACCAATGCTAAGCATCAACCACCAAAGCAATTGGATATTCAAAGGCATGCTCAGAATTTGGACACAAGAAAACCCCGCATCAAATTTGGGGGCAACACACTAGAACAAACTCATGGCATTCCTATAGAGTATGGTATACATGGACAAAGCAGATATTCCATTCCTCATCATAACTCTATACCAAGTGGTCCTTATACACAACATCACTATAGACCTTCTCCATATGAACATGTGTATGATCAATATCATCCATATATGCAACATGCTCCTCCACCTAGTGGTTCAAGAATGGGGTACAGTCCAAGAAGTCGATCTCCACCTAAGAACAATTTGGAGTAGCAAATTAAGGACATACAAAAGAAAATGGAGGACATAAATACACTGAAGCCAACTTACACAATGAGAGACATATGTCCCTATCCATTTGAAAAAATCGTTCCAATGCCTCCATTTCCTACACACTTTGTGACACCTAAGTTTGATAAGTATAGAGGAAAAGGGGATCCTAAGGCACACATAAGATAGTTTTTCATAGCTTGCATTGAGGTAGCAACAGAAGAGACATATTTGATGAGATTATTCCCATAGAGCTTAGGAGATCAAGCTATGGAATGGTTCTCCCAACTTCCACCTGGAATTAAGTCATGGGGTGACTTAGCAGAGGCATTTATCCAACATTTCTCATACAACATAGAGACAGACATATCAATCACTACTTTGTGCAACACCAAGAAAAAGGATGGAGAATCTTTTTCATCATTTTTACAAAGATGGTGAAATCTAGCTAGTAGATGCTCTTGTGAAATTCCACAAAAACAAATGGTAGAGATGTTCACCAAAAATGTTAACAAAGACATTGGTTATGACCTAAGGAAAGCTTGTTTGTCCACCTTCAAGGATGTCATTGAAAAAGGCTTAGCAACAGAGAAGGTCCTAATTGAACAAGGAGTCATTAAGATATTCAAAGAAAACAAAGATGACTTTAAAGGAAAAGACAAGTCAAGATTTTGGAATAAAAACAAGAACACAGTCAATGATGGTGTTGTGGATGCCAATATAGTGTGACCTAAAATCATTTTTTCTGGATCAAGCTCTACAAAAAATCAAGTGAATACTCAAACAACTTAAAAGTCATGAAGGAAGTACACTCCATTGGGAGAACCACTTGAGTCAGTTTTCAAGAAGCCAGTGGCAAACAAGATAATAACAATTCCAAATTTTCGTCCATATGAGCCAAAGGTTAAATCAAATTGGTGGAATGATGATGAATATTGTGAATTTCATGAGAGAAAAGGACATAAAATTGGAAATTGTCATCGGTTGAAGAACATCATACAAGATCTTATTGATAGAGGAGACATTGAGATCGAAGGACACTCATCCAATCAAGAACATGAAATGTTTAAGGAACCATTCCCAAAACATGACAAGGGAAAAGCCAAAGCCACAGATGACCAAACCAACTATACCAGAGCATCCTATAACTATGATTCAACTATCAATCACATTTCAATGAATAATTATGTCTCTACCATTATCATCAAGGACAAAACACCTGAGAATTCTACCCAAAGACCCAAGATTGTCCTAAAATGAATTGGATCTTCTTCTGAACCTACCTTTGAATGTCATGTTACAACTCATCGAGGTAAATTCACCTTGCAAGGTGCTCCAGCTAAAAACACTACTTCCTCATCAACCAAGCCTGAGTGTGACCTTGTAGAACAGTTAGGGAAGACACCCGCGCTCATCTCCATTCTTGAGCTCTTACACATATCCCCCGCACATAAAGCCATTCTTGATAAAATCTTGAGAGACACTATTGTCCCTACTGATTTAAATGTGGACCAGTTTCAAGCCATGGTGGGATACCTTTCCATTCCACATTCTCTTACATTCACTGAAGCTGACGATGCCTCCGTAAGTCAACCACATAATGCACCTTTACACATTGAAGCCTTCATATACAAACATCGAATAAAATGAGTCCTGATAGACGGAGGAGTAGGTCTAAACATTTGTACATTGAGCACTATTAAACAATTGGGATATTCTGATAAAGCTATGAATTCTACAAACAAAATTACCATCAAGGCATATGATGATGAGGAATGTTCATCCAAGGGCACAGTCACCTTACCTCTCAGAGTTGGGCTAGTTACGAAGGATGTAGTTTGTCAAGTCTTAGACCTAGATCTCACATACAATATATTACTAGGACGTCCTTGGATTCATGAAATGAGGGCAGTCCCATCTACATACCACCAATGCATTAAGTTTCCTCATAATGGAGTTGAGATAACAGTTCATGGTGATCCTAATCCATTCATATACTGCAATTAATTGAGACTGAAAACTGAAATGATCATCCCAAGTAATAGGGTAGTTGTTCCTTCTTCTGCATACATTGATCCTGAATCATTAAAACCTTTGACATCAAAACAAGGTGAGCTTAAAGGGAAATTTTAGGACAAGGGCATGGGTGAATACACTTTGAATCAAACCATGTACTTACAACAAGTCATGAGTTCACCGAAAGAATATGGAAGACCACATCCTAATAAGAAGGTATCTATCATTATACTCAAATGGGACCCTACTATCTTTCAAAGATGGGGTGAACTGGAAGAGGCAGACTTATACAAAATGCTTTACAAAGACCTTGAAAATGATACACAAGATCACATTAGCATACCATGTGAAAAGTATGGCAAAGGTTTCAAGATCCTACAAAAATTTGGGTATGATGGTGAAATCCCTCTTGGCTTAAGAAAGGAAGGCATCATTGAACCTTTAAAACCTGAATTGACATTCAAAAATGAACACTCAAAGGGACTTGGTTTCATGACTTCCAAGGTCCACACTCAAAGGACAAAAGAAGCATTACAAATCAAAGCTGCCAAAATTCAACAAGAGAATCGCTATTCCACAGACTCCAATGAATGGGAATGGGGTTTAGACAAATCCGCCAGTGACTATGAGCTCACTGAGACATTCAGAGAGCCAGATGAACCCATAGAAGAAGAGGAATTTTATGAAAAATTCAAAGTTGGTCAAGAAACAACCCTGGAGCATCCCATACAATCCTTGCCTCTAGGTCCTAGTTTGAAATCACATAGAATGAGAACACCTATCCCAGAATGCACCACTAGTGATGATAATTTGGATTCGTTCACAATCGAGACTGATGAGGAGAGTGCCAATGATGACCTTGATAACTTCCTCAACATACCTGAATATAACTGCATCTTCACTCTTAGCCCTGCTAACTTTGAAAACATCAAAGGCCTTCCCCTTGTTCACCACCAACTTATTGACTGGGACCATGAAGGACCTGCACAATTTGACACATTCCAAAATGATGAATCTTTTATTGACTATCTTGGCATAGGAGATGATCTTCCCCCTAGGGACCATAAAGCAGAATACACTATAGAACTCAATAGCGTGGCATATTTTGGTGAGGGTGTCGAGCCTTCTAATCGCAAAAATATAAAAATAAAAACAAACCAAGGGTCTTATTGCGAAAACCACATTGTGGCGTTGTCTGACCCCAAAAAAGTAAAAAGAAAGGATGTATCTGAGGGCGAAAACCTCTCTGAGGTACCTGAAGATGGAAGGCTTGACATTCTCCCAGCATCATATGAGGAAAAGTCATCAATGTTCGTAGAGGAGATTATCAAAACAAACATTGGCATAGAAGAAGTTCCACACAACATATTCCTAGCTCAATCTTTGACAGAGTTAGAAAGGTCAAAATTCATAAGTTTCTTCACAAAATGACAAATCAACTTTGCATGGTCATACGCTGATATGCCTGGATTGGATCCAAATTTGGTAATGCATCATTTGATAGTTAAACTAGGGGTAAAACTAGTGAAATAGAAATTAAGAAAGATGCATCCACAAGTCGCATTATTAGTCAAAGCAGAGCTTGAGAAATTATTGGATGTCGGATTCATATGCCCAATTGATTATCTTGAATGGATCTCCAACTTAGTGCCTGTCAGTAAACTAGATCGTAGTATCAGAACATGTATAGATTTCAGTGACATCAACAAAGATTTCCCTAAGGATGATTTTCCATTACCAAATATTGACTTGATTGTCGATCTCACAGCACGTCATGCGATGTTATCTTTGACGGATGGATTCTCTGGTTACAATCAAATAAAAATCAAATCTGAGGACCAACACAAAACATCATTCACTTGTCCTTGGGGAACTTTCTGCTAGAATGTTATGCCCTTTGGGCTAAAAAATGCAGGCGCTATGTATCAAAGAGCCATGACTACTATCTTTCATGATCTCATGCATGTGATAGTAGAAGATTATGTTGACGACCTCTTGGGTAAATCAATAGATAGAGATACACATCTGGATATACTTTCAGTCATCTTTGATTGGTTGGAAAAGTATAAAGTAAGATTAAACCCCAAGAAATGTGTCTTTGGAGTAACCTCCGGGAAGCTCCTAGGATTCATCATATCAAAAAGAGGAATCGAAGCTGATCTAGCAAAAGTCAAGGCCATCCTAGAGATGCAACCACCATGAAACATCAGTCAACTTTGATCTTTGCAAGGGAGACTCTAGTCCATACGAAGATTCATAGCACAACTTGCAGATAAGTGTAATCCTTTTCAGCACTTGCTACATAAAAACATCAAATTCAAATGGGATGATAATTGTCAACAATCTTTCCAGGCACTTAAAGATTATCTTTTGAATCCACCAGTTTTGATGCCACCAGTTCTGGATCAACCTCTATTACTATACATATCAGCTACTTCAACAGCACTGGGGGCACTCTTAGCACAACAAGTTGTTGAGGGAAAAGAAAAGGCATTATACTATATCAGTCGCACATTGGTGGGATACAAGCTAAAATACACACCAATTGAGTGTGTATGTCTCAATGTGGTCTTTGCTTCATAGAAATTATGACATTACATGCTAACTCATAAGACTAAGTTGGTTGCAAGGATTGATCCATTGAAATACCTTCTCAATAAAGAAACACTTATTGGGCGACTAGCCAAATGGGTGATGCTCCTAAGTGAATTCGACATTGAATATGTGGACAGAAAAGCAATAAAAGGACAACCTATCACAGATCAGTTAGCAGTTGCTCCCATGTTAGATGATGTTCCTCTAATTTCAGAATTTCTAGATGAATCCATTTTAACAGTGTCACATGCAAAGCTTTGGCAACTATACTTTGATGGCTCATACACACAGCATGGGGTAGGAGCTGGCATCCTCTTCATAACTCCTCAAGGGGATTCTATACCAAAATTGTATCGATTATCCTTTTCCTGCACTAATAACATAGCAGAATATGAGGCATTAACAACTGGATTATGGATTGCAGTTCAGTGGAAGATCCAAGAACTTCGTGTTTTTGGGGACTCTCAACTTGTAATTCGTCAAGCAACTAATGACTACCAAACAAAGGATGAGAAATTAATTCCCTACAAAAGAATGGTGGATGACCTGAAACAACATTTCATGAAGATAGACTTTGAGCAGATACCAAGAGAGTAGAATAGAGTTGTGGATGCCATGGCTACAATTGCATCACTAATTGATCTACCACCGAATGAGACCCGCTATGAGTTCTTGGTGGATAACCTTTTGGTTCCCTCATATGAAATCACTCCTACTAAGATGATATGTGTTGTTGGTTCTGAGTCTCAGTTATATGGTTCCATTTTCTCATACCTTCATGACAACATCCTACCTCCTGACCTATCCAATAACCAACATCCCACTTTCATTTGCCAGTCTTCTTGATATATCATTTTAGCAGATATCCTATACCATTGAGGTCTAGATGACACTCTTCTTAGATGTTGAGAAAGCGATGAAGCTCAAATTGTGTTACGTGAAGTACATGAAGGGATATGTGGTCCACATTCTAGTGGTCCTACCTTTGCCAAGAAATTCATCAAGACTGGATATTACTGGTCCAATATGGAAAAAGATTCATATCAGTTTGTTAAGAAATGTAAGCAATGTCAACTTCATGGAGACCTTATCCATGTGCCAGTGCAAGAACTTCAACCAATTGCGACTCCTTGGCCCTTTTGTCAGTGGGGACTCAATCTCATAGGCAAGATTCACCCTTCATCTTTCAATGGTCATAAATTCATCATCACTGCCATAGAGTATTTTACAAAATGGATTGAAGTCATGCCTCTCACACAAGTCACTAGAAAACAAATTGCTACATTCATTCTCAACTATATCATTTGTTGATATGGTATTCCTGTTTCCATCATCACTGATAATGGGCATCCCTTCAAAAATCAGGATGTTTGTGAACTCTGTGACCGCTTCCATATTACCCATCATTTTTCCACACCTTATTATCCCCAAGGTAACGGTCAAGCTGAGGCCTCTAATAAAACAATCCTTAAAATCTTGAAAAAGACAGTCGACGATGCTGGCCGTAATTGGCATATCCAACTTAATCCCACACTTTGGGCTTACCACACAAGTGTCTGCACACCTATAGGAGCTACACCCTATTCACTTGTCTACGACACTAAAGCTATCTTTCCTATTGAGGTCAAGTTACCCTCTTTACGAGTCTCTTTGCAAAACATTATCAGTGATGAAGACTACAGGGTCTCTCGCTTGCAAGAACTTGAACTATTGGATGAACGAAGACAAACTGCTTTTAACCATCTCAAGGCTTATCAACAATGAATGAGTTGCAGCTACAATCATAAAGTTAGGCCTCACACATTTGAGGTAGGTGACTTGGTTCTTAGAGAAAATCCTAATAATCAACAAGACAGAGAAAAGAAGGGCAAGTTTGAACCGAACTGGCTTGGTCCCTACATTATCATAGTGTGAGGCCTCACCTCGACTCAGTCTGACATTCAGTGGATTTTATATTTTAGACTATTATGGATACTTTATTTTGATGCATTTTGAGACTTAGAACTTATATGATTTTAGGATTTGGATAACATTGCTATGATTTGATGATTTACTCACATGCTTTATGAGATAGGACACTACATGATTATTAGATAGAATGATATTGCAATGATAGATGTCATTATTGAATTTGCAGGACTTTACTCTGAATGTAGAACTATGATGTATGTTTAGTTTATGTGAATTGGGATGAAAATTGCTTATGTGAAATCGCTTGGTAAAAGTTGTATTTGATCTGTGCAGATGAAAATTGTATGCTACTGATGATGTGCATTGTTATAGTTGAATTATATTATATTTGGATATTTGGAAGTACTAATGTGTAAATTGAGATGCGCAAGAAATTTACCATGTGACCATGGAAAATACGGAGAATCAAACCTAGACCTATGTATGTTCGTAAAGCCAGGGTTTGTCTATTTGGAGAGACAACAACCCGTTTGTGTTGTATTTTATTCATAACTGTATATGCTGCATGAGTGTTAAGTGTTAATTAAATTTTAATGTGTAAAAACCTCAACAGACAACTTCATGTTTTATTTTTGTAAAAGTGTTTTAATTGTGTCTCTTGACACGTGTGTATTTAAATTTAATTATTTTGTCTCTTGGAGGGAAAGTGTTTAATTATAGTTTCTTAAATAAATTAATGTGTTGTCATAAATACTTTGGGAATATAATATTTGGAGTGGTCAACTTATGTTTGACCCCAAAATAAACTTCAGAAGGGTTTAAAATGGGTTAAATGAACACCTAAGGGTAGTTTAATAGGGTTTCCTAATGCCCATAAGGTATACCTAGGGGTTAGGGGTAATTTTAGGCAAGTTTCTACTTTATAATGATCTTTTTAACGCTTTAAAAATTGGTTTTTTTGAGTTGAGCGAAAATTGAAAATTAGAAGTTAAATCTAATCAAGATTTTTCCTTTTGGAATGAGAGTCTTTTTGCATTTTTGCTTTCTTTCTTCTTTTTGTTTTTTTTTAGAATCCTGTGAGAACTCAGAGAGTGAGCTTCTTAAGGAAGATTTTTGGGAATAGCAGGGTAATCACCCACTCTCCATTTTTGGAGACAGAAGAAAATTTAGAAGAAAAAATAATGTTATGGAATAGAGGAATTTGAATAAGGGTAGAAGGAAAAAGATTTGTAGATTGGGCAGCTCTTCTTCAGACATCATAATAACCTTTGGGCAGATTAAGGTTGGTTTCAATTTTTACTTTTAATGTCTTATTCTTGTTTATGTCTGGAAATTGTTGAATAAGAAATCTGAAATCTTGAAGTTCTATGTGTGAAATTCTTTTAGTATTTTATTTTATGAATTGCTTTGTTTTGGGAGTTTTCTCAAGATCTCTTACTCTTGGGAGAGAAGAGGATCTTGAGGGTGGTAGCAGTGATAGCCCTTGAGTGAGAGACTCTCTTTTGAGAGCGATCACAAGGGATCTTTGTGTGACCCTTGCTGCATGGCTTGTTTGTGCAATGGGGGTCATAAGGAGGGATATAAGGCTAGAATGCCTTTGGGGGGCATAAGGAATATGAGGATTGAGATTCTTGATATTTTATTGTGCCATGAGGTGGCTTCTTGTTTATTTCATACTTGCAGATTCTCCTCAGGGTATTTGGTCCACTACCACCCTTTGAAATGATCACCACCAGAGTGTGGTGCTGTGAAAGCCAGGTTGGGAATGTGTCTGGAATATCTGTATGCATTGCTTTCTATGTGTTTGCCTGTTTGTTACCCGTCTAGGAATTGGTTCTCCGAGCTCGGGGGGGCTACCAGTTAGCCTAGGCTGGGAGGTGAGGACTCCATGGTCATATTTGTGTTTTCTATTATGCAGGAAATTCAGAGGAAAGAGAATAGGAACCATGAAAGAGATACAGAAGGTTGTTATTGAAGCTACTTGAAAATCAGTTGCAGATGTTTGTTTAAAGTTGTTATAGAAATATGCCTCATTCATAGAAAAGAGAAGCAAGTTGTATTTTGTGAAAGTAGACTTGAAGTTTTATTGTTGTGACTAATTCAGAGAAAATATTCTGTAAATTGGTAGAATATTTAGAAATGTGTTAAAAAGAAAAGCTTGTTATTTCTACTTCTGGTTTATTTGAAAAAGAAAAGTTAATTTGTGTTGCATGCAAAAGCTTCTTGTATTTTGGAAAGAAATAAAAGAATTGTTTTCATTAGATTTTACCTATATTTTTAATTGAGGCAAATTAGAAGTTTATTTATGCTGGAAGCTTTTAAGTATTTTAAATGGAAAAAAAAAAAGTTGTTTTATGTGAATATTTTATTAAAAAAAAAATATAATGAATGAATTTCTTTATTTCCAGAAAAAGTATAATGAATCTTTGAATAATACTCTAAATTGTATTATAGTTAGCATTGATTTATAAGCTTATTTTATAGATGTATTTAAATATATATATATATATATATATATATATATATATATATATATATATATTTACATTTTTGATTAAACTTAATGTTTTTCCCTTTATTATATTAGTTTAAAATTTTGCATGTAAAATTCTCTTTTAAAAAAAATATATATAAATTTTATATTGAATTAAATTTCATCTTTTTAACTATGAATGTAAAAGTTATGTGTATTTAAATATATACATATATATATATATAAATATATATATTTATATATATTTTTATATATTATATTTTAAAAAAAAAATTTTAAAAAAATTAAACTTTGGGTCCCCGCGGACTCCACTGTGGTACGCACAGTGGATGACCGCGCGACGCCCACTGTGTGCACACACAATGGAGCCGCTCACGGCTCCCACTGTGTGGGCACACAGTGGACGACCACGGCCACCACTGTGTGGCCACACAGTGGAGCCGCCAGCGGCGCCCACTGTGTGGGCACACAGTGGTGCCGCTGCGCCCACTGTGCGCTCACACAGTGGCGCACACGCGGCCAGGCCTGCCTTCCTCCTCCGTGACCTGCGAAATCATGTTTTTTTTCATGGCCGCCTAGGGCTTCGGCCCAGCCAAAAAGAAAGACTGTAAAAAAAAAAATGGGATTAAACCCTAGCCCGAAAGGGGCTAGGGTAGTTTAGTTTTTAAATAAAAAAAATAAATATGTTATTTGGTTTAGAAAATGTTTATATAAGAAATTAGAACCCTAATTAGGGTTGGGCAACATTATGAAATAATATTTAGGAAGTTATAATGGGTTTTAAATTTTGAATTAAAATATTGTCATTTTAGCCAAATATATAATATATATATATATATAAATATCCATATATATATATATATATATATATATATGAATTTTTTTGAGTATTTTAAATAAGTAATTAAATTATAAATATATAAATATATGCATATACAAATATGTATATATGTATATATATTTATATAATCCTGATTTTAAGGTTGGGATAAATTATGAAGAGGAATTTAAAGAAAAGATTTGAAAAGACTATATAGTCATATTGGAGGATAAATTAAATATCTTTCCTATTTCCTTCAGTTTAAATAATTTAATAAGACTATTGAATAAGTATCTCTTGGAGATAGAATTTAACTAGTAGGTTTTCCGCAATTAAAATTTAACGATTAATCGATGCTTAGTTCATTTCGGAATTAGCTCGAGTTTAATAATGAAAATTTCTTTAACGTTTGTCGCAAGAGTGAACTTGTTAATTAAATTAGTATCTTTTAAAAAAAAATTTGTTCCGTTTTTGCCCTAAATTTCGGGCATGACACATAGTAGCCTATGGATTTGGTGCATATCAACTCTCAACTACAGAGGGTGAACCTTTGGAGGATCCTATCAATAGCATGCACCTGTATAGGTTTTACACATAGCTCTTCAGCATATCCTAATCAAAAAATACAAAAAAATCATAAAAATATAAAAAATTGTTACTTGGTGAAAACCTGGCAAACAAGCACCTTGTGACAACAAAAAAATTGAAAAACCGTAAAACATTTCGTCCAATAGTGAAAACCACTTTGGTGGCACCTTGGCCAAGTACCATGGTGAAAATTGGGTCACCAGCGCCATCCGTAGAGACATTGCTCCTCCCTCCTTCAGGATTCACTTTCATCCTTCACTTTGCACACACTCACAACCTAATCATTCATAATAAACTTACCCATTCCCATCATGGCTTGTTATTGATCTACCCAAGATTGGTTTGCCATTCATAATAAACATTCCTTTTCATCCCTTTCCATCCATAATAAATCAGCTCCTATCTGTGGCTAAGGCACATCCTACATCTAGTGATGGGTGTGGAACTGAGAGCATCACACGTTTTGAGGAGTATAGATTCTTTCACTTTTCTTCAGTCTATCCATGTACAATCCACAATAAAACAACATTTGCATCATAGGTCCGTAATAAATTTTCACTTTCTCCACAATAAAGTATCAATTTCATGGATTCAGTCAGTTTCAGAAGAGACACAGCAGCAACAATGGGCTTCAACAAATCAAATCTTTCAACAGACTCAGACAACATATGGTTCAATGCTATCTATCCGTTTGTGAAAGTAAACATTGTGACCACAATCAAATATGACTTATACAAGTGACAAGAGACACTAAACTTGAGGACTACAGTGGATGTTGGTGTCGAGTCTTGGTTTTCTTTTGATTTTAATTTTCTAGTGACATGTCTTTTAGCTTTTCCAGGATGTCTCTGATTAGAGATTCTATCTCCAGGATGTCTTTGACTAGAAAGGTGAGGATGGGGTATCGTCACCTATTTTATTTTGCTGTCTATGGATTGTCTCTTAGTAATGCTATGACTTGTCCAAGGATATGAGGACACTGAGAGTCGAGTATGAACTAGGGCATTCCTTGTTTGCGACTGTCTTATCTCCATGAAACAGGTACAATGACTTTCTAGGTCGAACATATGCTTCGATTGTCATAACCTACTTGCCATAATAAAGCTCAATGATGATAAAGCACAAGAAGCTCTTTCACTTTCATATCTTCTATCTTCCATACCCCTATCTTGATTGACTTCCATCATCCTTCTCGAGTCCGTGTAGCCTGCTATCACATTACTAAGTATAATGACATGCCAAGGACATTTGCATTTCATGTAGTTGCACCTGCACTATCACATATAAGCATTTCATACATACATATAGACATCAAAATTACATCATATCTTGCACACAACACATGTTAGCACATTTTACATTTTCATAATGTAAATAGTCATTTGCATTATCATATTCATTTGCATTGGCATAACATATAAAACATAAAAGAACAAAAAACATTTCATTTCATCATATACATATTTTCATCCATAACATCTCATCACATAGGTACACATGCATATAGCTACTGCAAAGATGAATCATCTCATATATATATAATCAAAAGTGTCATGATACAATGATGTCAAAATCATATGGCTACAATCACCCGAAGGTATCTACATCATAATACAAAATGGTACAAAACTGATACATAGGGAGCCCTCTATGGCTATGATGAACTCCCTCCCTCGGAGCCGCCTTGCCTTGATGGAGTCTGAGCCCTAGAAGGACCCACCTTAGGATCATCTCTCCTTCCCCCTCTATCTGGTGGTGGTGGTGGACCCATAACTCCACTGTTAGATGCCTGTCTCTTCTGACTCCCTCCAGTAGCCATTGCTATTCGCGATGGTCTGCGGAAGCTCCTAGCCCATTGCTCTGGTGGCACTGCCCCATAGTATAGGTCTTGCCAATAACCTATCTCCTCCCCTGCCCACAGAACATAGGTGTATCCAGCCCCTATGTCCTCTGCTGCCTGTCTCCTAGCCCTTAGTGTTGTCCCAGCCTTAGTGTAGCACTGGATAGCCTGATCTCGCTCTCACTCAGTATTCCTTAGCAGTCTCCTGACCCTAGTTGTTTCCCTCTCTAGATCCTGGATCTCATCTACTTGTCCCTAGCAGATCTCCCTCAACTCAAATAGCTCATCCTCCTCCTCCTCAGCCCCTTGTGCCTGTGGCTCCCCCTATACTGGTGGCTATGCCTGTGCCTCTACCTGTACCTACCTTTGTCCCTGTCCCTACACCTGTCTAGGACCCTATGCTGCTGGAACCTATAGTGGCAATCCACTACGACCCCTCACCACTCGAGCCTACCTCTCCTCTCCACCCTCTCTCCGTGGAGCCACCCTTCTCTCTCCAACTGCACCCCACCTCCTCCGTCTGCCTCTCCCACCACCATCTCCATCATCATCCTCATCCCCCCACCATCTCCATCTATCTGCTCACCTGGATCTGTCAGGCATGAAAATGGATGCTCTACCCAATATACAGTATACTCTGCATCCATACTTGCATCCTCAATCTCAAGCCACATATCCCATGGCATGGGCACCATCTCTACCAACTGCATCATGACCTGATCATATGATAATAGTGGCCCAAAGTGTGCCTGGTCTGGCATTGTCTGCACATACATACCAGAGTCCCGTGGCATCCACTGCATCCTGCCAAACTGCCTCTCTAGTACATAGGGCACCTACCCAATCAGATATCTGCCTCTGAATGTGTATAGAAAATCCACTACGTCATCCTCCCATGCTCGCACTCACGGTATGACCTCCATATTACAGTGTCAATCTCATCGATCACTCGACGCTAGTGCTCCAACCTGCCAATCCATGGCTATCAGGTAATCATATCATATAGATGAACAAAATTATGTCCATGACCCTGAGCTCTGAAATGTATCGGTCGTGTGACTGGCAGATGCTCATATACCCAAACCTACAACAATGTAACTCCACAACCCAATCCTACGGATCCATGATAAACAAACTAGTGAAGCTCATAGTACAAGTATGCCAGCATGCACAGTCCCTGGGCATATCTGGTATGCTATGTAACCAATGTCTCCAAGGTGCTCCCCTAGCCCACAACCAACCCTTGTGTTGCCTTGTCTGGACACAAGAACCTACTGATCACTCCTCCTAGCAATGTTGGTAGTGCTAGTCCTGTTGTTGTCATCATGTCCCATGCCACATGTCCAGCCCTCATCTCTAGTCCCGAATCCTGAAAAACTCATCTCAATGCCTCCCTATCTCCATCTCGATCATAGGGTATTAGCTCCCCATCAATCAGTATCCTCAATACCCTGTAAACATCCTCCAAGGTGACTATCATCTCACCCATCGGCAAATGAAAAGTGCGTGTCTTAGAATGCCACCTCTCAGCAAGTGTAGTCAACAAACCCATGTTTGCCTGAAACTCAGGCACATACAGAATGTATAGCAAACCCATAACCTCAATGGTAGCCTTGTCTTCAAAGGTCAGCTCTGGTCATAACCTCTGCGTCAATGGGAATCTCTCTCGTGACTCTAGCATAGTCAAGTACTCCTGTAGTCAAGCAAATCAATCATGTCAGTCAAAGTGACACTCATTATTCATCACAAAGTGTTGCTATCTATTCTAGTGACACTCATTGTTCATCACAAAGTGTTGCTATCTATCATAGTGACACTCACTATTCATCACAAAGTGTTTCTTCTATCCTAGTGGTACTCCCTGTTCATCACAAAGTACTATGTCTTGGTACTCCCTGTTCATCACAAAGTGCCTTGATCTATCCTAGGGCCTCTCCTTGAGTGTATCCTCTTGAGTAGTTTCCTAATTGACAATGTATGTTCTATCACTGAATTGTCAATCCTAGCCCTATCTGCTATCCTAGTCTTCCCTAGAGGACCTACTTGAGTGTATCCTCTCAGCAACTTATCCAATCGATAGCGTATGTTCATCACAAAATTGCCGATTTGACCTTCATGACATAAACGTGCTTATAGACTGCACAAACGCACCTGCTCTACATAGATGCGCCTGAAATACACAGACGTGCCTATGCTCTGCATAGAAGCACCTGTCCTGCACAGACATGCCCACATTTCACAAATGTTCTTGCACAACACAGACGCGCTCACATCTGGCACAAATGTTTTTCCCAGCATAGACGCGCCTAACACAAACGCAGATGCGCCTAGCCAACATAGACGCGTTTGGCACCAATGCAGACACATATACATGTTTTTGACATTTTTTGACATTATCCTAAAGTACATTTATTGCACTACCTATCATGCATTAATGACAACATTTATTACAACAAAGTACAAGGAGGTTTTGTGGTACTTACTGGCTCTCCTGCATCTGCTGGCCTCTGATATCGACGAATGCGATCGAATCTATGCACCAATGCCATTGCTGCTGACTGCTGCTGCTCAATTCTCTCTCTGCACTCTGATCTCTTGGATGTGTGGATGACAATGAGGATATTTTCCCCTCATGGTCTATCTTATAGACTACCCTATCCCTAGCCCTCATTTCCCGAGTTAGTCTTCTTTATCTTGTGACTCTGTCACTCTATCCTATCCAGTCAGTCCATTCTAGCCTTTCTTTCTTATCGAGAGATTGTCTATGATCTTTCCAAACATTTTCATCCAATCTCTCAAGGGGGCATATCATTCCCATCTTGGGGCAACTTTGTATTAGTTCATATTATCTTCTTTGAAACAATGAGACAAGCTGCATTGTCTCAAAGAGGGGCAAAATGTAGACACCTAAAATTGTCATGTCTAATTAAATAAATATTTTATTTATTTAATTACTTTAAGCCTAATTCTTCTATTAATTAAATAAATCTTTATTTATTTAATTAATTCATTTATCCTCTTCTAGCCTTATTTCTCATTTAAATAAATACTTTTATTTATTTAAATTGTCCCTTTTCCTAAATTAAATAAATATCTTATTTATTTAATTGATCCCACTTCTTCTATTAATTAAATAAATCTTTATTTATTTAATTAATTCATTAACCTTTTCTACCTATGACACATGTCATTCATCTATTAATTCATACACTACCTACCCCTTTTATTATTTTCTTATTTTCACTACCTACCCTCTAATCATAGCTGACCATTTATCTTTTACACCTCTCAATCTTATCCCTCCATTTCTTATAGTGTCTTCTATATAAGCAGATGCTTCCTTCATTATCAAACCCTAACTGACTAACTACTTGATTACTAGACTACACTACGCCTTTGCACTTTTACATGCGAGCCTACTTGCAACCACATTTTCGTTCTTTGTTGAGCTCTTGTGCACATATAAAATCTGAGAGCAACTATATCAAGCAAGATCAATGGAGATAGGAAAAATGGAGATCCAAACCCTATTGGACATGTGATGGTATAATCTTTGTGATTTCATTTAATTTGCATTGTCTTAGGTAATCTTCATATGTTATGGTAGATCTTTGTTTTTGTTAGGCTAGGGTTTTGTGGTTGAATTCATTTAGCCTTTCAATATTGTTGTTTCCACTTTCACCATAAACAAGTTCAAATTCATAAATCATGCAAGAGTTCCCCTTCACTTTTCTTCTTGTGGGTATCCTTGCATCTTTATCTTCTATGATTTTCTTTGGATCATGGTGTAGCTTCACATATCTAGGAATGATTCTAGCTTGATCTACTAGCTTTTCTTCTTCTTCTCTTACTGCGACTTCTACCAATACATGAACACTAAGATCTTTACAAGTTTCTTTCTTAACCGATTCCCAGAAGGCTATACCCTGTTCATCTTCTACTTCTTCGCTGGATGTTACCCTAGGTTCCTTAGGGGATTCATCAACCCTGAAATTGATACTTTCAACAATTTTTTGTTTTCTATTGTTGTAACACTTGAAAGCTTTGCTCTTAGTGGAATATCCCAGAAATATTCCTTCATCACATTTTGCATCATTTTTTCTCAAATGATCACCTCTCTTGATATAGCACTTACTACCAAACACTTTAAAATAACTCACAATGGGAGTTTTCCTAGTCCAATACTCATAAGGAGTTTTATCTTTGCCTTTCTTGATGAGTACCCAGTTCATAGTATAGACTGCAGTACTCACCGCTTCCCTCCAAAAAGTGTGAGCTACCTTTCCTTGGATCAGCACTGTTCTAGCCACTTCAACTATAGTCCTGTTATTTATTTCTGCTATTCCATTTTGTTGTGGTGTCCTTGGGGTAGAAAACTATCTCTTGATACCATTATCTTCACAGTTTTTATTGAATTCATCAGAGGTAAATTCTCCTCCTTGATCAGTTCTCAGGCACTTTATCTTTTTACCACTTTATTTCTCTACTAATTCTCTGAAAGCCTTGAACTTTCCAATTGCTTTAGACTTGTCTTTCAAGAATGTGACCCACATAATTATTGAGCAATCATCACTAAGAATCATAAAATACCTATCTCCCTGAATACTTCTATTTTTCATAGGACCACACAAATCAAGATCAAGTAAATTTTCTGCTGAGAAAGACTCACCTTTAAAAGTTGAGGAAGATATCTTCCCAAGTTGACATTCTCTACACAAAGAATTCTTAGGTTTGTCCAGCAACAGTAATCCTCTTACCACCTTGATCTTACTGGCTTTAACAATGTTGTCAAATTTTATATGACAGAGTCTCCTATGCCATATCCAACTATCATCAAACTTAGCCATTGAACATCAACCTATCTTGGCATTCAACTGAAATAAGTTACCTCTAATCTTCTTACCAATGGAAATAACTTCACCACTCTTCCCAATTATACTGCAAATTCCACCTTTGAATTCCATAATTAATCCTTTGTCATTCAGTTGAGCAACACTCAACAAGTTATGCTTAAGACCTTCTACCCAGTAGACATCATCTGCACTACTCTTTCAATTTAGTGAGATGGATCCTTTACCTTTTACCAAGCATTGTGCATCGTTGCCAAATCTGACAACACCTCCATGATATTCTTCCAAAGACAGAAACTTTCTCTAGTCACTAGTCATATAGTGAGAATAACCACTATCAATTATCCACTCATTGGAGTTGTCAATGTGAGAGACAAGAGCTTTCTTGTCGGACACTTCTTCCTTTACTGCTACAAACACCATGTCTTCATTTTCTTCATCTTTTGATTCTTCATCAGTGACACCTTCACCCACAACAACTAGACAATTTCTTTTGTTTTCTCCTTTATACTTTTTGAACCTCTCTGGTTTATCCTTATTGTTATTGTTAGGGAAATTTACAGCTATATATCCTATCTTATTGCAAGAAAAACATTTCAAAGGAAGTTTACCTCTATATTTTCCAGTTCCCTTTGGAAGTATTTTAGCAAGAAGAGCTTTGAACTCCATCAGAATCTCTTCATCATCCATATCACTGCATTGTCTGGATTCATAACCCGTACTAGTTTCTTTTCCTTTTTTGGATGGTACAATAGATGCTTTAAAGGTTGGCTTAGTCTTCTAAACACTACCATCATAGCTATTCAACTCATATGCAGTTAACTTTGCAATAATAGAATCTAAGGATACCTTGGTCTTATCAATAGACCTCAGTTCTTGGATAGCAACAACTCTGATTGAATAGATTTGTAATAATGATCTAAGGACTTTACTAACAATAGTGGCATCATCAATCACTCCATCAGTGATTTTGATATCACCAACTAATGAATACTAAGAGAGGGGGTGAATTAGTATACCAAAAAATATTATAAACAAACTCTTAATCAATTTAGCAGATAATCAGTACAATAGTTTCACTAATAAACCGGTTAAGATAAATGCAAACCAAATAGAAAACAAAGCATTCACCCACAAGAGAACAATCACCATAACACAAGATTTTTGATGTGGAAACCCAAATGGGAAAAACCACGGTGAGCAGAAACTCACAAGTAACTATCTGCAGAATAGAAACTAGACCGATTAAGGTCAGACCAGTTAAGGTCATACAATGTTCTTCACCAGAACAAATCCTGTTAGGAATCTAGATCTCTGTTAGGAGATAAGTCCTATTAAAGACTACCTTGTGAGAGGATTTCAAATCCACCATTGTGAACCACCTTGTTAGAGGATTTACAAAGGCTTTGCTGGGCCTACCCGGTTAAGGGTTTTAGACTTGTCGAAGATGTGAGTAGTCAACAAGTGAGTTATCTAGCTAATAGCACAATCTTCTTAATTAGATCCTTGATAGCTCAATATCAATGCATTTTAGAATTACTTCAATCTTCAATATCTCCACCCTATAACTCTTCACATAGACCTAATCTGATCTACAATGATCACACATAACCTCTTCTATCACACATATCTCTCTCTCATACATACAAACCCTAGACATGATGTCCTTATAAAGTAATCTGATTTCATGTTGGTCCAATAGGATTAGATTACAAGTTCCTAGGCTTAGTGCATCTGGACATGCTTGGTAACACGGCACAAAATCACCATCAAAGTGTCGGTGGATGATAACTCATCACACATTACAGTAATATTGGTTGGTAACTCATCACAGAGTAATACCGGTTAATACAATATATCAATTACCAGTTTGTCAAAAATGAATACTGGAAAATGTTAACTATCGCTTTGTTCCTTCGTACCACTTGGGGTCTTCATACTGCTTGAGCTCTTCAGTCAATCTATGACTGGTAAACATCTTCTACAAAATACCAAGTCTAAATACTATACATTCAATAATACATAATACCGGTTGGAACAATTACCGGTTGAGTAATAACTCATACATCAATAAAGTGTGTGTCCATCAATGTCAATCAAAACATCATCAAAATGCCAACAATCCCCCCCTTTGGCATTGATGGCAACACTTAGGAAAATTTTGACATCTAAGTGTTTTACAACAAAAATTGCCATAATCAAAATTACTCCCCCTAAGCATATACACTATCCCTTTTTTTGCAGAAATTACAATGTACATTACTCCCAAAATGAAGGTACATGAAAGTATACATGAAATGGTAACATTCACCAAAAATTTACTTGTATACTACTCCCCCTTTGCCAACAATGACAAAGTAATGCAGAATAACCCTTGTTTTCTTATATATATAAAAGGTTAAATGTTTATGACAATAAGGAATGAAACTTATGAAAAATAGATTTAAAGTCCTGCATAAAAAATTTCATGGCCAATCCCCAAGACTCAAGTAATGAGGTAGCAACCTCACTTTTAGTCTGCATCTAGAATACTAGTTATTACATGGCATCAATGGTACTAATCTCTTGAGTTACCATGATAGCTTCTAGATTGAGAAAACATTTTTGAAGAATCTATAGTCTTGGAAATAAGACCAGTTGAAGCTCCTACAAATCTCTGGTCCAGTTGCAGATTTCTGATTCCACCTTGACAGTCTAAAGTTGATAATGATGAATTGTTTTCCCATATGTAGTGAAGGAATCATATGGCATCTTGAAGCTCCTTATATATGCCTATAACTTCGATTGGAGTTTATCTTTTTGTTTTAGCACATCATCACAAAATAGATGGGGTTGGCAGATTTTACTAAAAAGTAATTTGCCCTCATCCATAGCAACACTGATATCCTTCTGTTGTTTCAGAAGTTGTGATTAGAGCTCATTCAATTTCTTGACTAAGGCAACATTGAGTTCCTTTTCATGCTTCTTCTTTGCATTTTCTTCAGCAACATCTTCTAGGCATTGTACCTGGTCCTCCACAACGGTACACAAAAGTTTAAGCTTGGACAGAGATGAATCGGTACTGGGAAGGTTGGTACTAGGAATCAGACTGGTAAGGATGTCAACCATAGTTTGTATGACATCCCTTTCCTTCTTCCTTCGCAACTCTTCCAGTATTTCATGTTCCAGTTTGATGCCTCGCAACAGCTCAGACTCATCTGTTGATTGAAGGTCAATTGGACTAGTGGTGTCAACCAGTTTGGCCTGACTACCGGTTGCCTTAGGAGTCTCTACTTGTTTGTTTTTCTCTACTTCCTTCTCCTTTTCTGCTCTTTTCTTATCCTCTTCTTTCTTCCTTTTCTCCTCTTCATCCTTCTTCTTCTCCTCTTCCTCCTTGTTCTTCTCCTCTTCTTTTCTCTTCTCCTCTTCTTTTTGCTTCTCCTCTTCTTTCCGCTTCTCCTCTTCTTTTCTCTTTTCCTCTTCTTTCCTTTTCTCTTCCTCTTTCTTTTTCTCTTCCTCTTTTATTTTCTCCTCCTCATGAAGAAAAGGCCTTTGTTCTTATCCATTATTTCAAATAATTCTGAATTGGAAGCATCAGGAAAATATTGTGCAAAATTTTTCTCCCTGATCTCCTCTTCTTTTTCAATGGAAATGTGCCACTTATTATCTAAAGAGGTATACAAAGAATGTGACGTAACTGATCTAATTTCTAATGGTGACCGGTCATTAACACACAAATATTTAATAATTTCCTGTTCTACTTCTTTCTCACTATTAGTAAAATCATCAAGCACTTTCCTCTTTATATTGTTTAGAGTCCTCTAACAATGTGTCAGTGGTTTATAAGAGGAAATATCTATATTTACCAATGCTGAAGTTGCAGGAACATTACTGGTAGACTTTTCCTTCTTGCTTGATTGTCTAGTCTTCTTTGGTTGAATTTCCGATTCAGTATCCTCTGACTCTGGTGTGCTGGTTTTGGTTTTCTGCTTCCTCTCAAAACAATTAGCAGGAACAACCTCAGGTTTCTTCTTAGCTAGTGACCACTTGGTCACTTTTGGATTGGCAGAGGTAATCAGTGTAGATACTAATGGCACTGCTTTGTCCTTTTTCTATTTTGGTTCTTCAACCAGTGTGACCCTTTCTAAGTAGGTACCAGTTCTCTTTTCCTCTACATCCAATGGAGAGGCAAGTAGGGTAGAGGCATACCTGTCCAACATATCATACATCACTTCATACCTCATTGGTTCAACTGCTTCCTTTCTTGGTTCCACCGCTTCCATTATGTAGTCATCTACCCTTATTGTGAAGTAGATGTCATATTCATATTTCTTCACAATATCACTAGATATCCTTATCCTCTGGCTCATCTTCTGCTTGAATTCATCAAAATACTTATTCAAAACCTCAAGATGTGAAATCCCCACTACTTGAAGACTTTCCTTGATTTTTCCAGAGACTGATAAGTTAGTAGACCATTGCACATCACCTATTCTAGGGAAATAACCTTGAAAATAAAAGAATAAGCCGACCAGTAGTTGCCCAAATTTGAACCTAAGTGAATTGTCCTGTTTGATGGACTTCAGATTCAATAGCAATTGCTTTTGTAAATAGGTACAAAGATCAAATGTGGTATTTTCTTTAATCATTCTGTAAGTGACATTCACCACAGTAGCAGGGACATAGTTCATTCTACTAGCATAAAACATGTGATAACTAATCACCATACAAGCATACTTCACCAGATCATGTTTGATGGTGTTGACGGTCATCACCCATTAGTCACTCAGAGAACCAGTGAGCTTTGTCAGTTTCATTTTGGTGACCTTTCGAAGAGATAGCACTTCTCCAATGTTGCAAAAACCGGTGACAATACGAATTGCCTTTAGTTTGATGTCATGTGTGCGCTTGAGGTACATCTTATCACCATGTACTCTGCTAAGGATGATGCAGATGTGTTCTTCTGTGAATTCTTCCAAAAAATACACCACATTATGCAGTTTCATCTTCTCTAGGATACTATATTTAGGTTTAATTTTCTTGTCATCCCCACATAATAGACCTAGCTGGGAATGAATCCCTAAGGATCCTAGGTCTTCTAGTTTACAATCTATATATCCTGAAATGTCTTCCTCGACAATAACTCTGGCAAGTATTTGGGATAGGGCATTGTATTTGATCTTCTTTTGAAGAAACTCGGTTGAATCCATATGTACACTAGAATTGGAGTGCGATGTAGAAGCCATGATAAGAAAGAAATTCGAGAAATACCTTTATAATTCAAAAGTTAGGGTTTTCTAATGTTGCTTACAATACACCACTTAATTGCTAGGTTACCGCTTAGTGATCTTTACTGATAGATTGACAAAGATCTCTGGATTCCTCTACAAGATTTTTGGATTCACTTTGAATTGCTAGGTGAATTGCTCTTTGTCATTCTGCTCTTTGAAAATTCTTCTTTCACGAACTAATAAATGAAAATGATGACAAAAATCCCTTTTAAACAATCTTTCACCTACCATAATAAATGCATCACCATTAGGACATAAACCCTAATTTTACCTTTTACCACTTCAAGATCTTCTGCCGATTAACAGGTAACATATATTGGTTAAGGTTTTTAGCGATATAAACCGGGGGTTCAAAATATTTCACTAATGTGTTCCCCCTAAGATTTTCTGAAGCTCAATTTGCCAGTTTAGATACTTCTACACTAGGTGCAGAAACTAGTTCATCCTGTGACACTTTTTCATATTTATTTTTCCATGTTTTATTCATTCCCATTTGAATGGTTTCAACATCAATCTTCCCTTCTGGAGTGATTGGTATATCATCCTATAGGTTCTTTCTTAGTTTGCAAGTTCTGGTAGTGTGTCTTGGTTTGTTGCAATAATAGCATACCATTCTAGGTGTTCTCCATGGTCCATTATTCATTCTTCCATTATTCCTTCTACATGTTGCAGCATTATGACCGCTACCATGACAAATCAAACAGGTTACTCTCCAACCAATTGCCACTTGATAACCACCTGACTGATGGTCATAGGTGTTGTACTGGTTGGGATTCTGATTCACAGAGGGTTCTGGGATAACTCCTTGAGTCCTTGGAGGATATCTCTTAGTGTTTTGCAACACTGACCTGCATTCAAATGCTCTATGCCCAAACTTGTTGCATGCATAATAGTTTCCATTGAATCTATTGGATCTAGGCTTATTGTTTAGAAAATAAGGAAAATTGTTGTAGGCCTTGCGTCTACACACATTAGCAATACGTCCTTCTTTGAGACAATTAAAGAAAACAAGTTTAAATTTTTGCTTACCTTTATCCTTTGATGTTGGTTGCTTCTTTGATTCTTCAGCTTTTGTTCCAGAGGTCTCACCTTCCTCATACCCAAAGAAACCAAGTCCAGTGGTATTCTTTACTGGTTTTGCCGATTCTAGCTTTTGCT